>NC_022012.1:11973304-11985930 GCF_000317375.1 Microtus ochrogaster | reverse complement strand
AGAGCCCGGTCCTTGGACTTCCCACAGGGCAGGGAACCCGGTGTGCTCTTCAGGCTGATGAGAGAGGGGGAGTTGACTGGAGGAGGGGGAGGGATATGGAAGGTGGTGGCAAGGAAGAGACAGAAATTTTAAATAAATAAATAAATAAATAAATAAATAAATAAATAAATAAATAAATAAATAAATGAAAAAGATAATCATCAGTCTGACTATAGGGCAAGGCCAGTTTAAACACCCTCTCCTCTATTGCTTAGGGTCTAAGCTTGGGTCACTCCTGTGGGTTCTTGGGCATTTTTCTAGAGCCAGGGTTCTTGCTAACTCCATAATGGCTCCCTCAATCAAGATATCTCTTTCCTTGCTCTCTTATCTGTCCTTCCTCCATCTCAGCTATTCCATTCCCTCACCTTCTCCTCAATCCTCCTTCTCCCCTTCCTTCTAACTCTTGGCAGACTGAAAGCAGTAACTGACTCTAAGGTTGAATCACATAAATATAAATCAGTGGTCTATGCTCTTGGGTATGGACATGTACAGAGCCTCAGTAATCAACCAAGTAATGGGAAACACAGTAGTAGAGCACAGGCAGAATGTCAGTGAACTCAAGCGCTCTGATCAAAATCAATAGGGTAAATTCTAGTTTGGATACATCACTCTATTCATCTCTTGCTCACAGATCACTTTACCTTAGCTGTGGTATTCATGCCTGACACCTGCTATTTCAATAGTATTAGAATAAAGCTTATAAGATATCTTCTGTTCTGCTTCACATGGGAAAGCAAACTAAAAGGATTCACACTGAAATAAAAACAGTACTTCCATCATCTCTAAGAATTTTGCTCCCCCATATAGTATCTCAAATTCGCAGGGAACTTTTGCTTTCCTATTTCATTCTACCCTCTTCTGCGTTATTTGAAGAACAACCCAATTATTCTTAAACTAAATGCTTCTCTCATCTGGAACAAAGTGCGGCTTTTATCACACAGTTCTCATGTATTGCAATAGGCAAACTCATTGTCATGTCATTTCAGGCTCAAGATATAGTCTTTTTCTCAGTGATGCATAAAAGGATTTTTCCCCTTCAAATGATAATTAAATTAAAAGCAAAGTTGGAAAGAAGGCTTTGAACTGCTCTGATGAGAAAGGTCACTGCGATCAGCAATCTGTTAGCACAGCTGTGCTGAGACACGACTTTCTAGCCACGTCATTCATGGTTTCTTCATAGCAAGTGAGAAGGCATTGACTGTGCTTGTTTTGAACATTTTCTTAGGCAGGCACACTCTGGAGTGATGAAACACATATGCATTTGGAAAGCTTCGAGGAGGCTTAGGTAAAACATGAAATTAATTTGTCAAGACAATCCACAGGAGAAAAAGATACTGAATGCACCATCATAAAAAGCAAGACAACAAAACAAAACAAAACAAAACAAAACAAAACAAAGTGGCAAAGTTGCAGTGGACCTGAGTTTTGCCTTTTCTCCTCAAAGTGTCCTCTGTCATTTTATTCACACTCTCTGAGCTTTGTACACTTAAAAAGGAAAGCTTATATGAATTGGTTCTTTTTTAAAGTAAGTATTGTTTCTGTCATTTCTAAATGATATATTTACTTATTCTTTTTGTTCACTGAACCGACATCTTGCAAACCAAATAAATGCCCTGTGGTAAGGATAGTAAGCCTTAATAAGACTTAAAGGCAAAGAAAATATCTGAGTAGAAATGAATTCTTGACCTTTACACAATTTTGCTTCAGATAGTCTCAGGTAGTCATATCTTCTGTGGCTGGAGAAAAAAAAAAGGTAATACATTATTGAGAGAAAGAGAGAGAGAATGTGCGTGTGAAAAACCTTGGATACTGAATCTCAGCCTACACCCATGTCTTCATGTCTCTCATTTCTCACTGCCTTGGCTCTCAACAAGTAAGCTTGCCTGGAATCATTCTGGTTCCTTCTCCCCAGTGCTGGAATAATAAATACTGGTCACCATGCTTTTTGTTTTGTTTTGCTTTTTTTTGTTGTTGTTGTTTCATTTTCTATTTTTTGTGTTTGTTTTATGTGATTTCTGGGTGTAGTACTCTGTTCCTCATGCTTTCAAGACAAACTGTGGACCAGGTGAGGTGTTTCCCAGTCTGTTCATGTTGCTTTGCAAGACCAGAACTTTCTTATTAGACATTGCATTTTTAAACATGTCTTTAAATATTTCTTTAAAATTACAGAAATAATAAAATGACTGAATCCAAAACAGAGACAAATAAATAATGTTTATCTATGAACATTATAATGTTATTTCTTTTAATAAATAAGTTCATTAAACTGTATCAATATAGTATTTGAGTATACACACATATACACATATGAGAATCTGTTTATCATGGAATTCACTGTATATGGGTGTTGTCTGGAGAATTAAAATACTAATGTACTATTCACTCAGTGAGATCTATGTGGCCATCACTAGTACATTTTACCTACTTAAATGTGAGAAGGGTCCAAATGCCTCAGGAAATGCAAGCATTTCCAGCTGTTTTCCTAAGTACATTATATATGTGTCTTTTCTAATTCTCACAGCTATCCTTTAGATACATTGTCTATTACATCATTTTACATGGTCAGTAAGGAAGGAGAAAACTTCACCGATCTCAACTGGGATAGAAAGGTATTTGAACACTGTGTTTTTCCTCCCTCAGTAGCATTCCTAGGTTTGTCTTGGAAAACTCAGGAAATGCTACCTCATTCTTCCCAGAGTCTCTTTGCCAACCATGTACACTACACCTTCCACCCAGATACAACAAAGCGAATGTATTACTTCACCCTTCAAACAAAATATGAATGATGACACATTTATAACTATTAGGAGTTACTCAAAGGATTATTAAACTAAGAATCACACTTTCTTGATTTAAATAAAACTTAGTGTGCTGTAATGTATAATTTAAAACATTCTTGCAGTATAGTAAGATGCTCCTCTTCAAACATAACAAGAGCAATAACAGGGAAGTACATTAAATTATAATTTAATTACTTGAATTAAAATGTAAAAGAATGACGGTGAAACTGGAACTTGGTAGTAACACAATCTTCTTTACATAATCTTCCCTGTGTTGCATTTGGAATGAATTCACTCTAATACTTAGAACTTCCTGACTTACTGATATTCTGTGATAAAGGAGTGAAGACATGATGCTTTCTGAGCCAGCGGGAGCTTTTTGAGCTTGCTGGAACCTAGGATTTGTGCTGAGCAGTTATTTTTGTGAGTGATGGCATGGCAAATGCTGTGATTAACTAATTAAAGTCGAGTCTGCTATTGTATAAATTATAGCCAGATTCTACTAACTCACAGCCTTACTGGGTGAACTTTCAGTGAGTAGACAGTCCCATGGTTTTAGGAGAATCTCTCTCAACTAAGCTTTTGATATTAATGGACATCAAAAAGGTTTGAATTCATTTGATCCTCTAAACTAGAAGAAATCATTTGCATTAGCCTGGTATTAAAATACTCAAGGAAAATGTGAGTCTAACTGTAAATCTGCCTCAGACTCGATGCCAATGCTTCACTCTGTCACAATCCTGTGCATGTACCCACTTTATGCATCCTAATATATAAGTAGTTTGAGAAACACCCACAACTTGAAGGTAATGTTTTAGAATACACAAAACATTGTGATAAGTTGCCCTGTTAGTTGTGTATTGCTTTTATAGACTACTCCAACAAGAAGATATGACAGTCATTGAGTACTTTTCTCATGGGGTTGACAAATACCTGACCAGAAGAGCTTTACTGTGAAAGTTTAACTTTTATTACAATTTAAGGGCTTATAAAACACCATGCAAGGGAGGCATAGTGGCAGAACCATGAGGATGCTGGACATATTGCATCCCAGTCAGGAAGTATAAAGCAAACAAGAAGTGGGGCCAGGGTATACAATTTGAAGGCCCAGTATTCCACTTTTACGGAGACTCTGCCTTTTACAGTTTGACAGTCTTCCCAAATATTACTGCCAACTGAAGCCAGGGTGTTCAAACACAACAATCTATGGGAGGGTTTTTATATCCAAACCTCAGCATAGGGCTGCTGCTTCTTATTACTTGGTACTAAGTGGATATTTGATGACAAAGTGGTTATGAGAACACTCTTTATGTCATACAATTTTAACATGAATAGACACACAATCAAAAGATATTGCTCTGATGGAGTGAATGACAAGAGTCACACTGCTATCTCCCCAACCCCCAGTGGCTGTTTCCTCTCTCAATTGGAGGGAGAAACTTATCTCAGAATCCCTGCTTCTCTGTCCTGTGGCAAGGCATAATTAATGGAAGAACAGGTGCTTTAAAGAAAAAATTCCTCTAAGCTAGTCAAGGGGGATGAAGTAGGAGGAAGAGTCAAGCAAACATGGAAATCCTCATTTTTGAAAGTAGGGGGGTGGGTCATTGTACAGAGTTAATAGCTATTAAATACTGTGGAATAATGATTTTATACACTGTAAAGATTTGTCACTCTTATTGGTTTAATAAAATGCTGAATGGCCAGTAGCTAGGCAGACAACCAGACTAGTAGAAAACTGGGAAAAGGAATGGCAGAGACACAGTTACTAGGCAAACACAGAATGAGTAAATGAGAATGCCTTATTGAGAAAAGGTAGCAAGCCACATCACTAAACATAGATAAAAATTATGGATAATTTAAGTTGTAAGAGCTAGTTAGTAATAAACCTGAGCAATAGGTAAAATAGCTTATAATTAATATAAGCCTTTGTGTGTTTATTTCATACTGAAAGCTGTGGGGCCAGGCAGGAGAGAAACTACCATCTACAATGAAACATCAGCATGACGTTGGGACTCACAAACTCTTCTGGGGTATCAGAAACCTCAGTGCAACTTTGGTCTCCACTGAGTTAAAATTCAGAAGTATCTCTCGCTACTCTCCCCAGAACTGCATAGAGTTCAATTCTGATGGGTTTTTGTGTTGTCTTTCTGTTTCCTGAATGGATTATGACATCTCTTACCTCATGGCTTCCAGATGACAATTGGACTGGATCCAAGAGGGAAGATTGTCATATTTGAATCAAGAGTCATCCCCAGGGGAAAAGGACACAGATTAAGAATTGGAATGATATTTATCATAACTACAATCTCCAAAAGAGATCTCTGAGACTTAGTGAAACATACCTGGGCAAGGAGATTTGAGGTAGAAAGAAACAGAAGTGGCCTGAGATGGAAATCCATATGGGATAGTAGAGAAAGATTAAAAATTTCTGGAGCAGCATGGTCATGGCGTGAAGTCGATAGAGACAAGGCAGAAAAAGCAGGCAGATATTGGTGGTGGAACATGTCCTCAACAATTGTCAGAAGAGTGGAATTTTAATTTATGTCACTTTAGGGCCTAAAGCCTGTTTTAGGAAAAAGAGTTAGAAGATACAGTTTTAATCTAAAGAGATTCATTTGCATTTCTATATTTCCAAGATATTTCTTAAATTTAAGGTGTTTTTTAGTCATTTATTTTTATTTTTTCCTTTGGGAGCTCTCTGGTCAGATCCTACTCCAGTTGTGAAATGGGATGAAGGCAAAAGTAAGAAATATACTAAAAGTGGGAGGAATGAAAACACAAAGACCACTTACCAGGCTCTGTGTGGCTCAGGTCACAGGGAACACTGCCTTTGGCTGGAGGTTTAATCTGGAGAGCTCATAAGAATGGGACAGACTGGATGTCAGAAAGAGAGCTGGAAGGATTAAAATACTGGTTAAGTGTGCTTGTTTTCATCCTGAGAATTGTAGCCTCTTTGAGGATCACTTATCAGATATTTACCTTATGGTTCATAACAGTAGCAAAATTATAGTTATAAAGTAGCAATGAAGGGATTTTATGGTTTTGGTCACCACAACATGAAGAACATGACAGCATTAAGAAGGTTGAGAAGGACTGGAGTATAAAAATCTTATCAGTAAAGCACAATGTGGTCAAATGGGATAGTTTATATTACAACAACATTTACTCATATCTGTCTACTAAGAAAAAATGGATGGAGAGCAGAACAGTGAACAGAAACTGTCCTGAGGTAGGGGACCAAGACAGCAGCATGGTGAAGACTTTTCTAGTTCTTCCACTTCACCTTCTAACTTGTCATGTCGTGCAGTCACTTCCGTAGACAGTCTGAGAATTTACACAGGAGCTTTATCACTCCTCACGTCTCACTTTGCCCTTCTCAGCACTATGAGCGCTCTTGGTGGCAAATGCACCTCTGTGATACAGATTTGAATAACTATAAGAGGGACAAAATTGTATTTAATTGCTAGAAATGTTGAATCCAATAATAGTGTTGCCAGGTATACTTCAAGTATTTTAGAGCTCCTAAGAAATAATATACAAAGCCATTTTTAATTGCATCAAAAAGTCCTTGCAATGATTCCTTGAATATATTGTAACCTAAAAATAATTTCCAGGAGCAGGAGAGAAGCTTTAAAAGAAGAAGGTAAGACAACCACAGCTACACTTTAGAAATTAGGATGATACAATATATGACTTTAAGTACCAATAGTCTTTAAGGAGCCCATGTTAAAACTGAGGAAATGCAAAGATTGGAAAAGCAGGAAGCTTTTTCCCTGATGGTTCCCAAGGATTTTGTCTTGGCAGAATAGACCTGGGTCAGTTTATAACTCCTGAAATTGCCTCCAAATTCTCTGCATGAAGGGAGTATTGATGGAACAGATATTACCTACTGGTAGGACAGCCTTTATCCATTATCCATGAAAGGTACTGTTGGATGCCCTGAGGCTTCACAGAGAAGTCAAACCATATGCTCATTGCTGCTGGAGTGACTATACAGAGTCACAGCACTTGAGCCATACTGATGATGTTAGCTGGATAAAATGATGGCACCATAAGGTCTTTCTTTGTGAATTTTAATGAGTTAAATGCTCAGAACATAAGGTTGTGCATTCCCTAAGAGTCCAGCCTCACTAACCTATTGATGTTCCCAGCATCCTTGCAAAATGCTGCCAGGTGGAGTAGATGACTGAAGTAACAGATGATTTTCATGGTTCCCAAATTGAGTGATTTTTTCCCACTTGTTCAGGCTGCACAATACCCCAGCATCTCAGCCCATTCTAGAGTTTACAGAAGAAAAGCAGGCTTTTTTTAGTGCTAAACATTAAACAAAAGTTTGTATCTGTACAGAATTTTGGATTCAGGAAAACATAATTAATGAGTCCCAGGTCTTACTCTTAAAGCCTTTAAGGTATTGAACTAGCTACCCACCCTTTTACAGCACGTGTTTTATCACCAGAAACATAGAATTAATGCTACTGATGTAACCATGAGGATTAAATCATGTGCGACACACTTAGCATAGTGCTGAAAATGTAACAGGATTTCCTAACTACATGATCTTCAACTTCTGTTTAAAACAGAAAGTAAATAAATGCTGTGATGTATTTTAAGTCATAAAATGTTCAATGTTTATTTTAAATATATTTTTCCTGATCCCATCTTGTCGAATCATGCAAGTGTGATTTAAACCTTCAACAGGCACAAGGAACCAGATTAAAGGGAGCAGGATAAGTAGTTTGGTACACATAGGTGTGTGTTGCATGTGAGTCAGTCCTAAGCCCAATGCAGTACCTCTGTAACTGAAGATTATAAATAGCTTCCCCAGCCCCAGAAGCCCGTGACCCAAGGAGACAGGAAACACCAATAGAGATTTTGCAGAATTCAGAGGCAGTGGAAGATAGGAAAAGTGGGGAGGTATGGAGATGTACCAAAAGGATGCATTAAAATATTCACTGTTAGCTCAGGAAAACTTCACTTGCTAATTGCTGTTTGTGCACCTGACACTGTGGAGGATTCACACCATGTAAAACAGAACTGTCGGTGTTAGAGTCAAACACATCAGGATGAGCCTCCCACTTCTGTCTTCAGGTCTCTATTCCCAGGAGTTCCATTAGCGTGGCAAAAGCCACAAAGATAAAGCTCTGTTAAAGATGACCTGTTGACTGATAGGTCAAGTGCATTTTTATGGAATGAATTCTTACAGGCATTGAGTGTCATAGTCCTGAGGATGGTGATAGTATCTCCTCACCTTTGGCAACATGGGGAGGAATAATGAACCTTTTACTCTAATAACTACATGCTGGAGAGCAAGAGTGCTGACCACTAGCCTGGGCTGAACCCCAAGCATGGTACAGAGTGTCCCACCATGATGCTGACCTTGATGTTCAGTGCATCTTCTCTTCCCAGTCCCCACTCTGAATAAGATACCTCAATTTAAAAAGTAGGATGGTTTTACTCCTGAGATAAGCTGTTTCTATGAACTGTCTTTTTTCTTCTGTTCTTCAATGGTGAACAGTGACCTCCTTGCTTCCTTCTTTGCTAGCCATGTTTCAAATCTGAAGTCATTCCCTATGTGTATATCCATGCAAACATTAATGCATGTGTACATATGTGTATGTGTGTGTTTGTGTGTGTAAATCTGCTCCAATCTTTAAACATTCAATGTGCCATGTACTCTAAATCATGAGACTCAATTTCCATCGCAATGCATGTATGTGACGTTATTGGACATTTTACAGATGAGGAAACTGAGTCTGAGAAGGACATAATGAGGTTTTCACATAGGCAATTAAGTTCTTCTGTTTATTCTCCACAGAAGCATGTGGTTTTGAATATGAGTGGATATATAGGAAAGGTATTAGAAGTAATGCATATAGTTTTGGCTTCTTAGGGTCCTATGATCTTTGATTTTGAGTGGGAATAGGATTGAAAGATGGGTGAAATGCTTGAGTCCCAGACCCCAAACTGGACCTCTGAGGTCTAATGGCAAGGTAGATCTCAAGCAGAGAAAGTAAATACGTGTTCTTCATTCTCTTTGCCACAGCAGCTTGTTTGGTTCCCACCCACAGAGGAGAAGAACATATCATTTACTCAGACACTGATTCAAGTGGTACTCTTTCTGGAAATAACGTCACAGAATCAGGCAGAACAAATGTGTTCTAACAGCTGATGACATCATGAACATATCAAGCAAGCAGTGTAAAAGTAACCTAACCATCTGTTTCTGTTAGCGATCAGAACACCATCATAAAAGAAGGGGCCACTCTATCCTTCTTTCATTGATTTCTAGTGATTAGTGCTCTTTGTGCTTCACAGATGTCTGTATTTCAGCCTACTCTTACTGACACTGCAGTACACACCAACTTTTATATAAGTCCCAGTAGTAAAAGGCATGGGTGGTCTTCTGTGTATTTGTCAATGCTCTCTACAGACATGGAGTAAAACAAGTATAAATATAAAATAAAATATTAAATAATTAAAAAGCAAAATTACATGGTTCAAGACCATGTTTTATATTCACACCAAATTCTATGCCCTGCACCATGTCCTGCCACACTTCAAAGCACCATACATCATCCCATCCCGTATCATTAAAGCCATGCCCGTCCGTCAATGAAGCTGTTTACACAACCTTTCCTTAGGTGTTTGCCTCCATGACCAAGATCTGTTCAGACTTCTCCTCAGCAAGGACCATGAAGCATGTTGGTGAAATTACCAGCCTCCTGAGCTAAGTGGGGATGGATCCTGAAAGAGTCCTCCTTGTGAACGGTTTGTCCATATGTTTCTGTGGGAAGTACCATCTGGATACCAGCTCGAATTTTATGAAGCAGGAAAGCAAAAATATGTTCACAATTTAACAGCCCTGATTTGATGGGAAAGTGGAATTGAATTTAAAACAAAGTTATATCATCTCAATATGAGAACCCACTGTGCACCAGACATCATCTTAGTTGCTTTCCAACGGAGATAAATAAGTCATTGTATCTCCCTTCTAGGAAAAGGAAATTCCTAAGAGAGGCAGCTTGTCTCTGTCAGTAATATTGAAAATATGTTCATAAAGAAATGTCCTTGGCTAGTGAGAAACATGGCACTAGGGAAAGACTTAGGAATCCTCAAGGATGACGCCAGCTAAGACTCTAAGCAACAGTGGAAAGGATGCCTAAACTGGACTTCCCTGTAGTCAGATTGATGACTGACTTAATTGTCATCAGAGAAACTTCAACCATCAACTGATGGAAGCAGGTACAGAGATCTATAGTGAAGTATTGGGCTGAGATATCTGAGACCAGCCCAAGAGAAGGAGGAGTGATAATATGAACAAAGGGGTCAAGACCATGATGGTGATACCCACAGAAACACCTGCGCTGAGTTAGTGTGAGCTTACTACTCTGTACTGACAGCTGGACCAAACTAGGCCCTCTGAATGTGGGGGACAGTTGTGAGGCGTGGGCAGTCTGTGGAGCCACTGAGAGTCGGATCATGATTTATTTCTAGTGCTTGAACTGGCATCTAGGAGCACATTCTTTTTAAAAGAATACTTTGCTCAGCCTAGATATAGGGGAGGAGGCCTTGGTCTTGCCTGGAAGTGAAGTATCAGACTTTGTTGACTCCCCATCAGAATGGGGAATGGAAGTGGAGGTGGGATGGAAGGAAGGGTGGAGCGGGAAGAGGGGAAAGGGTGGGAATTGGGATAGCTATGTAAAATGAGAAAAGATAGTATTTAAAAATTGTTAATAAAAAAGAAATATCCTAACTGTGAACTTCTTCAATCACTCCATGCAGGAGATGGACAGAAGCTGCACATATATGTTGAGAAAATATCTTTGCCAGAGTTATCATCACTCCCTGCCATGAACAAGAGATATGTAAGATAGCAAATATCATTGATAGCAAATATCATTGCCTATGTCTTCTCTGTTGGAACAAAAATAAAAGGCCACATGGGTGGGTCATACATGAGTAATGACATTATCTTCTCTGGGCTGCATTAATTTAAACACATTCATTAAGAACCTACTCAGTTTCAAATAATATGAGTAGGAGTGACTATTATAGTCACACATTGTGGATGACATCTGTCAGGGTCCAGCCTCAATGGGATTCGCACATTCCAGGGTAAGGACGTGCGGATTAGAAAAATTAGATAGGAGGGACAGAGATATAAAATGAATACATAAACACAGAATAGAACATAGAAGGTTATCCAGTGAATACTGAATACTGAATGCACTTGTGTTTATTTTTCATAAGTTTATATACCCCAATCCAAAAAAAAGGTGGAAGAAGGCAAAACACTGCTTTAACATGACACAATGGACAAACAGAACAATTACTTGCATCAATACTTGAAATGTCAAACAACCATATTCTTAAGTTAAATATTCTGTTGTTTAGGCAGGACATGTAACAACCACACCTTAGACCACACACTCTGTAGCCAGCCATTCCCTGGGTCAAACTTCCTGTCATATTCTTGAAGGAGCAGAAGTAGACTTGAATTCTCTGGCTGTAGGTCAAGGTGGAGTGGATCCACCGTAATAATATCCAAAACACCAAGTAACCACACTCTAGGTCAGGCTATCTTATAGTCATTCCTTAAGTCAGACTTCCTATCAATAACTTTGAAAGAACAAGAATAAGCTTAAACTCTCTGACCTTCAGTCAAGTTGGAGAAAATCCACTTATGTCGGCCCCCACAAGTGACTAAGTTCCAGTTTGCATCTCAGATGCTCATCAGGAAACCCTTTGTTCCTACACCATGAACATCATTAGGAGACACTCACTATCATCTCTAACATCTTCATTACTAGGGCATGTTATTCTCTTCAGTTTGTTCAGTCTTTAGGCTTCAACCTATTATCAGTCATTAATTGAAATCCAGTGGGTGATAACAAGGATTTTCTAGTTATTACTAACATAACTATTAGAATAAAAATATGAGAGTATGTTAAATATTTATCAATTGCACATACACATGACATACCTACTTACACAAAATATAGATATTATATGTAGTGCACATATTGCCTTAGTTGATCATGGGTTCAGCACAGCACATTTAAAATTCACCTACTTAAGTATCTAAAAGTTTTCATAAAGAGTCTGTAAGATAGGTTCTGAACATGAATCAAGTGACAATACTAAACCCATTTAGAGCTTAGGCCGTGCTCTTCCATGACATGGTTCTCTGAGTCAGAATTTATTTAATGAGAAGGGAAAATTAAAGCGGTTTCCTGGGACCACAGGGCTGCATGCATGTCCATCTCCCAAACTTTTTAAAGTATAGCTTTAAATATACTCTATTGTTCTTCAGAGTGTATCTATTTAAACAGTTTCCCTGTGTTTCTTTTCATTAGACTTAGGAGAGTTAAGGGCTGAAGATGTTTCTGAAGCTTCAGCTGCAGGGTAAGCACTCACTAACTATAGTGACAGCATTTTTAACCTTCAGGCGATACAAGTTAAATCCATACTGAGAATTAATCTCACCCAGATCATAGTGGATATCACAAAAAAAGAAAATCCAAACGATGCTGGTAAGGAGGGTGTCCTTGTACATGGCTAATAAAGATATAAAAGGGGCATCTACTAGGAATCACTATGCAGTTTCTTCAAAAGGAAATCATTAGCATATAAACCAGCAATACCATGCATGCTGCACAGTCAGAGATCAAAGTCAGCAAATGATAGAAATATCTGCACACTGAGGCATTACTCAAAATAGATAAGTGAAAAATCAGACCAAATACTCAACAAGGAATCAACAGAAAAAGGTGTGTGTGTGTGTGTGTGTGTGTGTGTGTGTGTGTG
>NC_022012.1:11963764-11973204 GCF_000317375.1 Microtus ochrogaster | reverse complement strand
GAGAGAGAGAGAGAGAGAGAGAGAGAGAGAGAGAGAGAGAGAGAGAACCTGTAATAGACATTTTAGGAAAGTGAATGCAACAGAGATCATCATGTTAAGCACAATAACCATACTAAAAAGATGAATATTTCAAATTTTCTTTTGTATATAGGATGTAAAATAAATAACATAAAAATAGACAGTGGAGTTTTAGAATAGGAACAAGCAAATGGGATAGTGAAGGGAGGCAATATGTGTAGTCTTAGGAAATATTTGATCAAAATAACTATATAGATAATTATAAAAATATCATGATTAAAGCTGTTATCTGGTACAATTAATGTAAAATATAAAATACATACATGATAGACAAGTGCAATGTTAGCATGGGAATCGGTCATTTCCAAATCCAGAGGATACCTATAAACCCCATCTCCCTGTGATCCTCATCACCCATCAAAGTTTTTACAGTTCCATTGTGTTATATGCTGAACTTTGATCAATTCATCACAACAACTCATTTTCATCTTACATAGAAGAAAGCAGCAGCTTAAAGAAGATGGATGGTCCTGGACTATGCCCCATCTGAAAAGAACAGACTTAATGACAAGTGGGAATGTGGTGTTAATGACATACCTCTAAATTCAAGCTGCTGAGCCCCACCCTTGTCACATTTGAGGCTATAGGACTTCTGTCAGTCATTCAATTTTGGAATGACCGGTTGGTTCCCAACCTTTCCCTCCCCATTGAATCCACCTCTGTAAAATTCAGAATGTTTGGAACAGAATGTGAAAATTTCTTATGATTAGGAAACTGACAGAAGAGAGATGGCGTAGCCCCATAATTACTGTACTTGGAAGGCTGAGGCAGAAAGATCATAAGGTTAAGGACAGCCTGAGCTACGTAGTAAGACTCTGACTAATACAAACAAACAAATAAATAGATAAATGAATAAATAAATAGATGAATAAATAAGACATAAACAAACAAATAAATAGTGTGTGAAACTCTTTGATAATCTGTTTTAATTTAAATCAGATTTTGTGATTGAAAACATAATTTTGATGCCATAATTTAAGCCCTTATTTGTTTTATATTACAGTAATATGACATTTTGATAAAATTTAATAAATTCTCTTCTGCTTTTGTCTACGTCTTTTGAAAAGCCATGTTATTCAAGGTTGACAAATTCTTGCTATTCAAGGAAGTAAACCCAATGTAATCTTTAAAATATTTAAATCAAATATTTAAAATATTAAATCAAATGTTTGAAGATGGAAACTTAATTCACAGTTTCCAAAAAAATAAAAAGATCTATTAACAAACTGTAGACCAAATTGGATTATTTTCACATAAAAGATACCTAGGGAGCAATAAGATGAATTTACTAGTATTTATTTGATATTACTGTGCTTTTACAGTCAAATATCTGATAAGTCCTGATGGAAGCCCTATTCCCTGACAGACCTATACAGAGTGCTGAAGGATGCTTATCTCCTATGCAAGGGCAACCTTCAGAACCTCTCAAGCTGCTAATTACCAAACACATGTGCATAGAATGCACACTAACAAGGTCTACATCTCTCTTATTTATGAAGTTGTGATGACATTGAACAAGGGATGTCATGGGTTAATTCTTCTTTATTTAGTAAGTGTCACTATTTTCAATATTTTATATTGGTAGGATAAAAATGCATATAAACTATTATGTAAATTCCCTTTTCCCTTTAAGTCTCTAGATTGCAGCTACAGAAGGCTCCCGAGTGTGGCACCAATTGTTATAGCCAGTTTTCCAACTGAGTTAAAACTAACCATGCCTCTGCAGCATCAGCTCCTCTCAGAGGATTCCCAGAATCACTGTGGGTCTTTCCTTGTGAGGTGGAAAAATAGTTGTGTCAATTCATTTTTTAAAAAAAATAAGCACATAATGTTGTTTACCATAATAGCGTCTTTGAATCATGTAAGTCTTTTTGTCAGTACTTAATATAGATTTGAAATACACTGCATGTATTTAGCTATTTATATATGTGTGGGGGAAGAGACACACGTGCCAAGAAGAACGGCACACACCTGGAGGAAAGGGAAACATTCAGGAGCTGATCCTCAGAGGCACAGCCCTCCATCTTCAGGTAAGAATCAGGAAGAAGCTACAGATTATACAAGCTCTCCAAGTCAGCGGTGAGACACAGTCTACACAGTACCTGTATGAGGTGCACAGCTCAGGGCTCTGGCTATCCTTGGTAATGGAAAATGGCTAGGATACTATTTCGGGTGAGAGAATGTGGAGAAAATAAAACAGAAAACGTAAAAGTTCCCAGGAGCTGAAAGACAACTTTATTCCTCCAGGGCATTAGGAATCTCTCACACAGACAGGTTAAACTGTACTACAAAGCCTGCCCCCAAAAGTTGGTAAGATAATATGGCAGGTTCCAAGGATCCCTTTACTGGCAGGAAATGTTGGAAATAATGTAAAGAATTGTGTAAAGAGCAGGAAAGCCCCCTGTGATTTGCCTATGTTTGTCCCAGGGCTGAAGCAGGGAATGTTGTTGACTGGGAAAGTCGGGGTGAAAGGACACCCATCCATGCGCAGAGCACTGCAGTGCAGCCCCAATGTGGGGACAGGCCTGTACAGAATGCACTGTTTCAGTTTTTAGAAAAATGTGTTCATGCATTTTTTTTTCAAAAACTGTTTCTGAGAATCTTAGAACACAATTAGTAGACATTATTTCATCAGCTTCAGAATGAATCTCCATGGTATTTTTAAAATATAAACTTACCATGTTGATCCTCCCAATCCAAGAGCAAGGGAGTTCCTTCCATTTTCTGGTGTCCTCTTCAATTTCTTTCTTCAATGCCTTAAATTTCTTGTCAAATAAATCTTTCACTTCCTCGGTTAGAGTTACCCCAAGATATTTTATGCTGTTTGTGGCTATCGTGAAAGGTGAAGCTTTTCTGATTTCCCTCTCTGCTTCCATATCCTTTGTGTATAAGAGGGCGACTGATTTTGGAGTTGATCTTGTATCCTGCCACATTACTAAAGGTGTTTATCAGCTGCAAAAGTTCTTTGGTGGAGTTTTGGGGGTCGCTTATATACACTATCATATCATCTGCAAATAACGAAAGTTTAACTTCTTCCTTTCCAATTTGAATCCCCTTGATTCCATTATGTTGTCTTATTGCTATTGCTAGAACTACAAGCACTATATTGAAGAGGTATGGAGAGAGTGGACATCCTTGTCTTGTTCATGATTTTAGTGGGATGGCTTTGAGCTTTTCTCCGTTTAATTTAATGTTAGCTGTCGGCTTGCTGTATATAGCTTTTATTATATTTAGATATGTCCCTTGTATCCCTCACTCATAATTGGTTTCTAGCCATAAATAAGGGTCACAGAGTCTACAATTGGTGAACCTAAAGAAGCTAAATAAGAAGGTGAACCCAAGAAAAAACATATAGTTATCCTCTTGACTATGGGAAGTAGACAAAATTGCCGGGGAAAAAACTGGGACCTTGGGGGTAGGGTGGGATGGGGGTAAGGGGAGATGGGGAGAGAAAAATGAGAAGGGGAGGATGGGGGAACTTGGGGAAACAGGATGAGTGGGATAAAGGAAGGTTGAATAGGGGAGCACGGAAGCACAATTCTTAAAAAAGGGAGCCACCTTAGGGTTGGCAAGAGACTTGAACCTAGAGTGGCTCCCAGGAGCCCAGGGCGATGTCCCCAGTTAGTTCCTTGGGCAGCTGAGGATAGGGAACCTGAAATGACCCTATTTTATAGCAATACTGATGAATATCTTGGATATCACCATGGAACCTTCATCTGGTCATGGATGGAGATAGAGACAGAGACCCACACTGGAGCACTGGACTGAGCTCCCAAGGTCCCAATGAGGAGCAGAAGGAGGGAGAAGATGTGCAAGGAAGTCAGGACCACGAGGGGTGCACCCACCCACTGAGGCAGTGGGGCTGATCTATTGGGAGCTCACCAAGGCCAGCTGGACTGAGACTGAAAAAGCATGGGATAAAACCGGACTCTCTGAACATGGCGAACAATGAGGGCAGATGAGAAGCCAAGGACAATGGCACGGGGTTTTGATCCTACTTCATGTTCTGGCTGTGTGGGAGCCTAGCCAGTTTGGATGTTCACCTTCCTAGACATGGACGGAGGGGGGAGGACCTTGGACTTTCCACAGGGCAGGGAACCCTAACTGCTCTTTGGACTGGAGAGGGAGGGGGAGGGGAGTGGGGGAGGGGGAGAAGGGTGGGAGGAGGGGGAGGGAAATGGGAGGCTGGGAGGAGGCTGAAACTTTTTTTCCTTTTCTCAATAAAAAAAATATAAACTTATCACCCTTGACTTATAGTCTAGTCTAATAATCTGTGATGTGAAACGGGTTTCAGACCAATATGGGAGGCGGTGGCGAGGAGGAGGCAGAAATCTTAAAGAAAGAAAGAAAGAAAGAAAGAAAGAAAGAAAGAAAGAAAGAAAGAAAGAAAGAAAGAAAATAGCCTAGTCTTAAAAGCAACAACAAAACCCACCCCCACTCAATTAGTTGATTTAGTTAAAACTCAGTTAATGCAGTAAGGGTTAAACACAGAGCTCATTAGGCAGAAACAAACCAAAGAATGAGAATTTAAATTGATCCATGTCAGTGACTATAGGTTTTAATCTCGTAGTCGAAGAGTCTCTATAATGAATGATACTCTTCCTTCGCTTTCCCCCTCCAGCCCCTCCAACCAGTCCCCTGGTAATGGCCTTTTTCTTTAATGGTACACACACACATATACAAGGAGTAGGTGTGTGTGTGTGTGTGTGTGTGTGTGTGTGTGTGTGTGTGTGTACATTCCTGAACATATAAATCCAACCAGGTCAGCCCATTTGTTAGGTTTTTAGAACTGGCAATTTAATATGAGGCAAAAATTGGGAGCTCTTCCATAGTGGAGACGATTTCTTCCACTCTCAGCACTCTTGAGTTGTCTATAGTAGTTTATCTAGGGTTGAGGCCTCATGAGCATCACGAGTCCATTTTGACATGCATATCAGTGTCATCTTGTTCAGGTCTTGTTTAGGAAGCCATATATTGATGAGATTTCTTGAGATTCTATGATATTTTTAGAAGATACCATCTCACAGCAAGCTTCCTGTTCTATCATTTACAATCTTTCTGTCTATGTCTCATGAGGAAAAGAAACGTTGTCAAACCAGGTGATATCATTTCATTTAAACTATATACTATTTATGTATGTACAGGCTTATATCTATTATATGTAATTTTAGCTAAAAAGATAATAATATTATTACTTGGGGCTTTTCCAGACATCTTTGTTTTATACTCCTCCTTCCTTATATATTTATCTTACTCCTTTCCCTAATTAAAGACCCAATACTTTGAAGGGGAAAACTGAAAAAATGGAGATACTGTAGCACACGTTTAAAATATTTATTTTATTTTTGAGATTGTACTATAATTATATCATTTTCTACTTCTCTTACATCCCTCCATACCCTCCCATAAAACACACTTTTATTGATTTTTATTGAGCTCTATATTTTTCTCTGCTCCCCTCCCCTTCCACCCTCTCCCAAGGTCCCCATGCTCCCAATTTACTCAGGAGATCATGTCTTTTTTCTACTTCCCATGTAGATTAGAACTCTATAGTCTCTCTTAGGGTCCTCATTTTTATCTTATTTCTCTGGAATTGTGATTTGTGGGCTGGTTTTCTAAAACACACTCTTAACAACGTCAGCTTGAACCAAAGGCAGGACAGTATTCCCTAGTGTAAGAAATTACGTGACCTTAAATTGTTTATAAATAGATCACTCAAGCTGTCATCTGCAGTCCTCTACTTTCTCTTGTGTCTTCAATTTCCCTTTGTTTAAATGTCTTTAACGTCTCCCTATCTATAACAGCTGCTACTTCAGCAAACTGCACCAAGAAGCGCAAACCTCATCTTTCCTTAAAGATCCCCCAAAGGTGGGTGCTTCGTTAGGATCCTTCCTGCACTGATTTTTCAACAGGGCCCCAGGGGTAACAAAATATGTGTTTGCAATTTGCATTTCTCTAATTAGTGAGTTAGCACATTAACTACCACTGCAGAAAGCAGCTGTTGCTTGCATTTTCTGTATGAATTATACCTCAAGACACCAAAGAGTGTTCTCTCTGAATCTTCAATTAGTGCACCAGACTTCAATTAGTGCACCACTCTGTAGGAAAAATCGTGCTTTTCTTTAACTAAACTTCGATTCCACCAATTTGCAAAGGGAGAAAACAAGAAAATATGAGAGCCCATTGCCAGGTAATAGGAAGCAGCAGTCCAAAGTAGTCTGCATAAGATATTTTAGGTTAGGTGAAGAAATTGAAATAACCTTCAAGAAGAATCATAGGAAAGGACATATAGGCATTGTGGATAGCTTTGGTAAATACTGAACATGTGCTCTGCCTAAGACCAGTGTCATCATGGCCAAGTCCAGTTTTCCTCCACAATGCAACCAGATACAGTTTATTAGTCAATAAGCTAAAAAACATTGAGACAATACCTAAGGGGGACATGACGAAATGAGGAGGGATGTGTATTGCTTACCCCTGTCAGAACGCAGCTTGGCATTTCTGATTGAGGTCTAACTTTCTTCTCAGTAGTGAATATTATCCTGAATTCCATTTTACTCAGCTGAGTGCAGTGTCTCTGAATGTAATGAACAAGTATCAGAGAAACATGCCAATGGCTATGAAATCACCACCAAGGAAGCTGTAGCATGCAAGCACATGCCATTGTGCCTACTAGTAACTAACTCAGTGAACAACAGCAGCTTCAGGAAAATAAGATGATGTTTTTTATATTTATATGCTATCTATTATTTGCTCTGATTTTTCTAATGGTATTCAAGAATATCCGAAAAACCAGATAAAAGTCAACCACATACCAGATAAAAAGCAAGCAAAGCTTGAATTGGACATCCTTATGCTCTATTCAGCGAGGTTAGAGTTTAAAACGGGCCAAGGTCTATGATCCATTTTAAAATGTAGGTTTACAATACAGCATATATCTACAGTGTTCATTTTAAATGTAGAGATAGACTTGCAACAAGATCAATACATACTACACGCACACCTACATTCATATATACTTGTATATATATATATATATATAAATTTGTGTCTTAAAAGAAGTTAAGCCTCCTCATGATACTTATTTCCATTTTACAAATGATATGAGATAATTGGGATTTTTTTTGAGAAATCACAGGATAAGTAGAAATGACCTATTCACATAGATCACTTGCTCTTTATTATCTCTTTTGACAAAGAAAAACAGTTATAATCAGTCTATTTGAGTGCACGGGTGTGTATGTGTGTGTAGCTGTGAGTCAGGGGCAGGTAGTAAGAAGAAAGTACCTAATTGCAATATTTTTAACCTGCATTCATAGTCTTACTCTTGTAAGATTCCCATCAATCCCTCCTGAAAAATAAGCAGCAGAGGCAAACACTTGCCCCATAAATACTGACCTCTGCCCAAGACCATTTTGCTGAGGTACAAATAAAATTGTATAAGTCAATGCTCATTACTTTGAGCAGCATTTTTGTGTGTGTGTGTGACAAGTTTTTATTGATTCTACCTGGGCTACAAGCAGGCAAAGCCCATATGTCAAGAGCCTTCTAAAAGCCTGTTCTGGCTCATCTCACCTAGCTGTTCATCCTAAGAAATAGGAACTTGACAGGCGAATACACCAGCTCTTAACAGCAGAAGCCAAGCTGTTAATAGTGTTGGCCAACAGCCACATGGAGGTCAGAAGCACAAAGGTGTGGAATGGAGTGTCCGCACACATCTCTGTGATGTGAGCAATGTGGTGGGATGATAGGGAATGAGCAAAGATGCGTGTTGTTACAGCCCCAAAGGCAATATCTCTAAACAGAAAGAGTCAGGTTGTAATGCACACATTAGGAAGAAAGAAGCATTCATAATCAGGTAAAAGGATCAAAATTTTACCAAAAGCACACTAAGACAATAGTGAAACTCATGTGTCACAGCATTAAAACCTTGTGATATTACATTTGATCATTTTAAGTTTGTTATTAGTATGAATATTTTAATATTAGTATTAGTATTAGTGATTGCACAGTCCTCAAGCACTTTGTAAGTGACAATGTGGACTAGAGAAGCCACAGATCTGATATCCTGGGCACATACTTTACAGAGACACTTTGCTTAAAGACAATTTCTCTTGATAAAAATAAAAAAAACAAACTACCAAGACTTTACAATTTTAATTACAACAACAACCATTTTCAAAACACATTTTTGAAATTGTTCTCTTTCTGCATTTAATAGATGGCAATGATTCCAATAGTTTGGAGACAACTTTCTCTGTGACTCAGAATTAACTAATGGAAGTTCAGAGAGTTCAGTTCCAAAGCCCATCCAATCCTGTCACATTCTAGTTCCTTAGTCAACTATATCAAAGTACCAAAAACTCTGTCTTATTGTAATAGACATTTGTTATATCTCTGCTGCGGAGGCAACTGGTCACCATGATGGCAGAACCACACTGTCTCAGAAGATTTTGAGAAAGGTCCTTTTCTTATGTTTTTGTAGTTTCTGGTGGCTTGTTGCCATCTTGGTTTTCTAAACTTATAAATGGTATAGTATTAAAGGCAGAGGCATAGCCTTTACAGCAATATTTGATTGGCCTCTTATAACAGTAGCAATTAAATAGATTAATGTGATAAAAAACATCTTGCTGAAAATTTTGCTAGTCCAACAGAACAGACACATGAACAGAATTGAGTTTTACCATCATGTAGACCACAGACAAAAATAAATTCAAAATGGATTCCACATCTAAATGTATAAACTGTTAATTAAAAACCCTCTGAAGAGGTGGGTGATAATAATACATACCTTGAATCCCAGCACTCAAGAGGAAGAGTCTGGTGGATCTCTGATTTCGAGGTCATTCTGGTCTACAAGTGAATTTCAGGAAAGCAAGGGCTACACAGAGAAATACTATCTCAAAATAACCAAAAAAACTCACACTTTTTTTCTGTTTGGCACTAGGCAATATTTTCTTATATTGAATACTGAAAATATGAGGACAAAAAGAAGAAAAATAACTGGACTTCAGAATAAGGTAAGTCAGGCTTTCAAGTCATGCCTTCATGAAAGTGACAGGACAGAGAATAGGAGGAAATGTTTTCAAAATCATAATCAAAACAATTTGTGCTCAGGAATTGTGAAAAATTTTATCAGTCATATATATATATATATATATATATTGCAAATACAGATATTTCAGCTTCTTCCCTTCCTGTATGTATCCTCTTGATCACCTTTTGTTGGGTGAGATTGCTTTTTCAATTCCCTGCCTCCCAGACTCCCAAAAGAATCACATAGAAATCTGTATTAATTGCAATACTGTTTGGCCAATTGCTTAAGCTAGCTCTTACAACTTAAATAAAGCCATTTCTATTAT
>NC_022012.1:11944151-11963664 GCF_000317375.1 Microtus ochrogaster | reverse complement strand
ATATCATGGATAAATAATTCTTATATTCTTTAAAACTTAAAATCATGCGTGAAGATACATGCTGATAACTGGTAAGAAATGACAAAGACATAGCAGTAAGAAGGTCAATATTTTGAAGCAATGCTGAACTAATCCCTCAATCCAAGCACTCAGGAGGAAGAAGCAGGAGGATCAGAATTTCAAGACTGTACTCTGACACATAGAAAATTCAGTGTCAACCTAGGCCACAAGAAGATAAAAGACATGGGGATGTGAAAAGGTATTTCTTGAAATAATCATTCAAGTGTAGTAACACTAAGAATCAGAGACCTTAGTATTATTCATCATCAGAGAAAACAAGTCAAAAACACTACAGGACAGCACTTCTTCACACCTGAAGGATGGTTAGGACAATAAAAACATGCAGTAAAGCATAAGATGAGGACTAGAGGGGCCCGCAGCTTCAAGAGCTGGTATCAGTGCATTACCAGCAGTATGCTATGGCTGTTAAGGCAAGCAGCATGGCAGTCCTACAATTGTTGGCATAGATGTACTCTCCAACCCAGTGATTCCTCCCCTAAGCGTATCCCAAGAGAACTCCCTGCTCAAGTACAAAGAGAAACTTGCACATGAATATTTAGCACTGCTGTTAATAGCAGCAAAAATATGGAAAAGGCATAACTGTTCATCTGCTAATAAATGAATATCTTGCTAAATGAAAGACTGGGACTTAGCTCAATGATCATACATGTGCTTAGCATGTGTAAGATCATGAGCAGTTTAGGGTGTACAACCAATGTCATCAACAGATTGAGAGATGTGTTACAAAGGAATGTCAAAGTTTTCAAAGATTTCTCAATATGTCAAGTATAGCCTTTAACTTATAGTCTCTTTATAATATATTGCTTGATTTAAGCTTTCTCAATCCAATTATTTTTGACAGCTTGACATGTAACTCACATTCCACAAAAATGTGACTTTTTAGAAAGTGCACTGTCTTACTGTATTCTGAAGTCCGTACAAGCATGGCTACAATGTCCAGCACATGGACCATTCCTCATTTTCTATATCCGTGCAATACAACACTTCACTAATAAAAGGGAACAGATACAGTTAGCACATGATAAAATGAATGAACCTTGAGAATGCATTACTGAGTACTGTGAAAAGATTTCATCTGTTTCCATAAAATGTCCAGCATAGTAAATTCCACCAAAATAAAGAGTCTTTTACTGGTTCCTGGGGATGAGAGCTATATTTCCTTGCAGGAGGATTAAGTGGTATTAAAGTAGATTGTGGCAGTGGTCTCATCATCTTATGACTAAGAGCTACTTTGTACATTTTAAATAGGAAGATTTTTAATGACTGTGAACTACACATGCTAAGCTGTCAAAATGATTAATGAAGAAACTTTAATCACATAGAATTTTGTAAGGAAAAAATAAGGCTATAAAGTAAAGGATGAACTTGCAGTAGCCAGAAAATTTGACAAATTTTATAAACTCTCCCTCATAATCTGTTGTAGTTATCCATCCCTCACACTAGACTGCCCTTTGACGTTTCTGCCTACCTTCTTTGTTATACGGCTCTTTTCTGACTTCTATTTTTTAATCAATTTATCTGTTCTTAGCATGTACTATTTCTCTCATCTTGTCCTAATTTGCAAATTTCCCATACTATTTACAACACTCTGAGAGAAAGTTAGCTGCTAATTAAATTGGATCTAATACAAGTCTCAGGAGACCCTCCCAGATTCCCTGGCAAGGTACATTTAGATTTATCAATTCCTTTTGTTGTTAGCCTTTGATCAATTTCCGCTGTGGCACTGCTCTATAAAAATGACTTTATTTTTAGAAAACAGGAGCAGATAAATTGTCTCTATTGATTAGTACATAAAAAGATAAGCAGCATCTTTTGAACATTCTAAATTAATTCCTATCCTATCTCCAGGTCACTCACATTAGATGAGGATTATTGTGCTTAGTGGTTAATTTGAACTTTAACAGAGATAGTTAAGTACTCTACATTCAGGATTTTGGCACTCAGGCATAGCACATAATTTCAAAGTGTGTTTATGAGTAAGAATGTGTGTGTGTGTGTGTGTGTGTGTGTGTGTGAGAGAGAGAGAGAGAGAGGGGGGGGGAGGAAATACAGAGACCGACACAGAGAAAGAGAGAGAGGGTGGACGAAGATACAGAGATGGGGAGAGGGAGCAAGGGAGGGAGGGAAGAAAGAAGGGAGAGAGGAGGAAGAGAGATAGGGGAAGTGAGGGAAGGAGATATAGAGACAGATATGGAAAGAGAAGATGCCTATCCTAATACTTCATTCCTCATTTGCAGAGTGAGACCACTTGCTCGTCCCAGCTGCCCAGAACCAAAATAACCACACAGAAACTATATTAATTAAATCACTGCTTGGCTCATTAGCTTTAGCTTTTTATTGTCTAACTCTTACATCTTAATTTAACCCATCTCCATTAATCTGTGCATTACCATGATGTCATGCAAAGTTTCAGCACATTATCTCCAACAGCACCTCCATAGCGTCTCTCTGACTCTATTCTTCTTCTTCCCAGCATTCAGCCTAGCTTTCTCTGCCTACCTAAGTTCTGTCTTGCAATAGGTTCAAGGCAGTTTCTTTATAAATTAATGGTAATCACAGCACACAGAAGGGACTCCCACATCACCTCCCCTTTTCTGTTTAAATAAAAAGGAAGGTTTTATCTTTAACATAGTAAATTTACATATAACAAAACAGGTATCAAGTAATAATTATAGTTATAATATCTATGTCTACTTTATCTTTTATCATAACTAAGGAAAACTATTACTATAAATTCTTCGACTCCATCAAAGACTCCAGAAGGATATACTATTACCTATGTAAACAGGAGGTGCATTGTCAGCAACTTTCAAAACAATAGAATTGACAGAGCACCCATGTGGCCAACTGAAACCCATGTAAAAACCTGAGAAAGCTTAAAAATTAATTCTAGACACAAAAGAACAGAGTTAAGCATGGTTTGCTAGCAGCATTTTCTTGGATGGACTCTGTTTGCTAGAAGCAAGCAGGGACATGGCTCTTTTAAGAGAGGTTTTTCAGATTCAACTGTAGCAGGAAAAAGGCCCTGTGGTTTTAAAATGTGGCTTCTTGGGCCATGCTGCCAGCATGAACTCCTGCTATGGAGCATCAATGGCATTTGTGGGTCTGGGTGTTTGTGTGCCCACTCAAGGTCAGAAGGAAAGTAGCTGAGACCATGACCATGGCTCAGTGCTTCCCACCTGTGTGGGTGGCAGAATCAGTTCTACTAGGCTTGCATAGGCAGGAGAACATGGTGGATTGCCAGCACCATACACAGAGATATTTCCAGGCTGTGTAGTGCTCTGCATGGCAGATTTAGCTATTACTCAGATAAAATGGGTTTATGTGATGCATGCTCATTCACAGAGTTAAAGTGCTGAGTGTGGCCCTACCTGTCAGCCTCTGAGCCTCCACCATTTTAAAAGTGGAGATAGGCAGAGCCAGCATCCAGAGCAACTGCAACCAAGCTTTTTACCATTTTTAAAGCTCTTCAAGACAGTAAAGAATTACAGATATGCAATAAAGACAAATCCAGATGAGTCATAGTGTTGAATAAATGTACATAATCTTTGAAGAGAGAAGAAAAAAGAGTATAGAGATTCATAAAATAGTTAATGTTAAAAAGGATAGTCTTTAAAGAGACAGTAGAGAGATAGTCATAGATTGAAACGAGTAAGAAAAATAAGCCATGTAAAAATGGCGAATTCACTGAGAGTCTGGATTATGTATATTATTGTGTTTTCTTTGAATTTTTTGACTATGAAGGAGCTAAGTACAGAGAGACATTTCATTGTATGGGCTGCTAAGCTAAACCAGCATGTATACTATAAAGGTATCATGACTTTCAAATTTGGGTCTAAGGATATGTTGCTTTGGAAAAGAGGTTCTTCTTTCCACAGAGGATGAGAACCTGTAGATTTCTTTATGGTGTAGTTTGATGGACTGAGACCCCCTGAAAGATCACCCTGAATATCCCTCAAAAAATTACTTTGCCCAACTGCTGAATGAGATGAACCTAGCACACAGGATACACCATAAAAGATTTATTAACAGCACCCCAATCAGCAAGAAGAAGTATGGACAAAATTATACCCTTATTCCCAAATATTGTCTATAAATGCTCATTTACATTTAAAGGGGGATATGATATAGATATGAATAATTTGCATTGGTATAGATCTTGGCTTATTGATACAAATTTAAGGTCAATCTTGTTATATATATATATATATATATAGATATAGATATAGATATAGATACAGATACAGATACAGATACAGATATAGATATAGATGCTCTTGATTAAGGTGTTGTGATTATGTAGTTCATTTAAAAATGTAATGTATAATTAAAAATAAAGTTTTATTATAGATAGTCATTTAAATAGTCAAGATTGTAGTCATGCTAGTTAAGTTTTCTAGATATATAGAGATCTATTTCAGTTAGTTAGGTATTCCTCAAATCTTTCAGATTCCTTCAGAATAAGGTATTTAAATGTTTTAAAAATTTAGGACTTTTCATGACATGAGACACATCTTTTCCTGGCAGCACCAATCTACCTCAAGAGGAAGATGGACATTGAAGGGGCTCCTTATGGAGTTTGTTAGATGAACTGGACATGCAGGATCCACAGAGAAATAACTGCTGAACTTTCCTAAAGGTGAGACAATATTTTGGGGTTCCAGCTTCATGAAAGAATCTGCAAGACATTTTGTAGGATATAGAAAAAAGTAACTGGCAAACTGCCAATATAGGCAGACATGTCCCTGCAGTTTCCTGCTTTATGGAAAAGTATGCTGGATACTTTGGGCAAGTAGGTTGAAGATGGATGCCCCAACGGTAAAGAAGAACTTTGGGTGACTGTTCTGGCAGTGAGATGTCTCTGTCAATTCTAGAATTTTGGAAGTTGCTTATAGTACACTTCTTGCTTACCTAGGTAATAAAAGATAAAGTAGATATAAATATTGTAACTGTAATTCTTGTTTGATACCTGCTTTGTTACATGTAATTTTACTATGTTAAAGTTAAAACATTCCTTTTTATTTAAACAGAAAAAGAGAAATGGTGTGGGGAGTCCTTCTATCTATATGTCGCTTTTATTGGTTAATGATTTAAAAAACTGCCTTGACTTGTTGATAGGGCAGAACTTAGGTAGGCGGAGAAATGGACTGAATTCTGGGAGGAAGAAGGCAGAGTCAGAGATATGCTATGGAGCTGCCAGAGTCAGACATGCCAAAACTTTGCCAGTAAGCCACATGATGATACACAGATTAATAGAAATGGGTTAAATTCATATGTAAGAGTTACCTAATAAAAAGCTAGACTAATGGGCCAAGTAGTGATTTAAGGAATACAGTTTCTGTGTGATTATTTCAGGTTCTGGGTGGCCGGGACAAACAAGCAGCCTGCTGTTACACTCATTTCTCCCAATCAAATGAGAGAGAATAACTTGCCTGTAATAAAGTAAACAGTATGAAATACCCAATATATCTCTCCAGGCTGTTGTTTTGATTTTCCTTAAACTCATAAAATCAGCAGGGTATAGTGATGCTGGGGTATAATTAACACCTGTAATCATGAGTGTGTGATGACATGGGTTAGGAAATCTGGGTAAGCTGGCTCAGCAATTATGGATGACAGTGATTTATCACCCTTGTATTGTAACCTGTAAGTTCTAACAAGGAAGCAATCCCTTCATCACTGGCTGACCGACTAACCAACTAATCAGACTCTGAGTGAGAAATCACAGCCTCCCTACTGGGCTGTGCTGGTAGCAAAATGGGTGGTGTCCAAAAGGCCTGCTGGGTTAATACACTATAATGAAAAGACCTCACTACATTTGAAACACAAATCATTCAGGGGCAAAATGAGAAAAAGTCAAGTGCAAGGTCACTGTTGACCTGAGCTCTCATTGTATCAGGCTGGGACATTTTCCTTCTGGTGATACACAGAAAATCCTTGAGAGTGGGGAAAGAATTAAGGTATTTAAAATTTCCTTCTCAGAGTCAAGGTGGATGCTCCCCTCTACATGTACACATGAAGAGGGATGAGTCTGAGCATCCGTTCCCATCTGCAGCAGTATACTTCTGAGCCAACACCTCTGGCCATTAGGCCATTAGTGCTGTCTCCCAGGTTATTCCACTTGGAAGTTCCAAAGAGATAATAGTTCAATGGCAATAAACTAGAGAAATTCTCTCTCTCTCTCTCTCTCTCTCTCTCTCTCTCTCTCTCTCTCTCTCTGTGTGTGTGTGTGTGTGTGTGTGTGTGTTCCATTGCATATCTCTTTCTTCTAATCATTTTCTCTTCCTGTCTTTCTCTTCTCTCATATTTCCTCTTTCCTCTCCTCTCTGTCATTTCCTTTCCCTTTTCTTTCTGTCCTTTCTTTCTCTCTCCATTTCTCCCTGATTCTCTGTCTTTCTTTCTCTATCTTCTCACCGTTTCTGTCTGTCTGCCTGTCTGTCTTTCATTCATATTCTGTGCTCTGGTAGTTCTACAGTTTGTTACATAATACACAAACCCTAAAACTAGTAGTACATTAACAGAAGTCTCCTGGGATGACATGACATTCCACTACTATCACATCTCCATTCCACCTTTACGGCCTTTTTTTAAGGGAAAAAACTTTATTCCCTAAAGCCCTCATGTTTCTTACATTTCATGGTCAAGTACTGTTATTTTTAAGCATATCTAAAGCATCATTTTGATGAGACTGTCATAAGACTTGAAATTGGCTGGTTATTCTTATATATAAGAAAATCAAATTCTTATACTGTATTTAACAACCTTCACATACCTGGTTGGTAATGTCAGGTATGCTTCATTCCAGGTATATGAAGTTTCCTAAAGATAGTACAAAAGTTAGTATTGTTGAATTCTATAGAATTCTGTATATCAATATTTGCCCTCCCTAAATCCTTCTTCATTCTGATCACATGCCCAATGCTTAACATCAGTAAATTCCCACTTCTTCACGGATTCTTATGAAGAAGTCTTTTTTATATTAAGTCTAATGGGAATCTCTAAAAAATGAAATGCCAGGTCTTCTTTGATTTCATACACCCATTCTGTTTTCATGGTACATAGCATCCACAGTATCTTAAACAATTACTCAGTAATTTAACATGATGTAATTTTTAAGCTAGATATAGATATACAGACTGTAGCTAATATTTATTACTATCCAATTATGTGTAGAGGATTCAGAGAAGATTAGTGTCCTCTCCAAACTCTACTTTAGCAAGAGCATAAAGACAGAAAGAAAGAAACAAGGCTAAAGTACAACCCCAAACTTACTGTGATTAAGGTGTATAGTCATGGTACTAATAATTATTATGACAAAGGACTAAGAATATCACGTGACTAGAAAAAAGCCTGGAATGAAATTATACGGTGAAATCTGAGGTATACTGTAATATGTAGTAGGCAGATTATGTAGAAGGGACACAAGATTGAGGGAAAGGGTTCCTTTTTACACGTAGAAAATACAGAACAAATTCATGACTACTGTGTCTTCAGTTGAGAGATAGGGAAAACCACAACCCAGAGATACAATGCCGTCAACAAATATTTGTACCTATAGTTCTGGCTTGAAACTAAAAACTAGTTACAATTATTAATGTCTTGTCCTACATGCTTCAGAAAATGCCCAATGATTCACCTCCTCACCCTGTCTGCTCAAGCAGTCTTTACAGAAGCCATTCTCTCCACACCTATTGCAAAGTAGCAGACATGTGCTATGTGTACCTAACAGTGACAGATTCAAGTGTAACTAGATGCAAGTTGACAAACGTAGACCCTGTACCATGATTTCTTTGGCACCTGGGAAATAAGAATCCATGGAAATTTGAGCAATTGAAAATTCTAAGTCCACCATCTTCCTATGACATGTAAGCTCTTGTCTATTTTGTTCTCATCTTTTTCTTGGGCCATCTATATCCAAACATTAGTCACATAAATAAAAAATCCTGTGTCCCTGTTGTCAGAATATGTTATATTCTCTAACTTAGTGTTTATCTAGATTTGACCATTTTCTTATTTACTTTGTTAAAACTTCAACAAGGTTCACTCCTGTTTTCTGGATATTCTATACCTGTACCATACAAGGAACCTTGGATCCATTTTGAGATGATGTCTCATATTGTCAGAATGCTTTAAGCCTGCCTGATACTACAATTGCATTTCAATGAAGTGTTTACTTTTTCAACAACAATGTGCAATTTTATATTGTCTTTCTCCTCACATTCTTAGTCTCTGTCCTTCTATTCTTTATTTTCCACCATAGAAAACAACCTCATTTGTAACCACCCAAGGAAATAATCATCACACACACACACACACACACACACACACACACACCCCACAAACTTTTGTCTATACTTTTTATGTGTGAACATATTTTTTTCTTCTTAATAGGACTAAAGTATTTTATTCCCCATTAACACTCTGATATGGTTCACAGACTACATAGTATAACTTCTCCAAAATGCAATGCCTCATGACATTATATTCCTGTGAACTTTATAGTGTCAGTATTCACTCTGAATTTCTGTATCCCCTGCCTAGTACTTCCACTAATAGGCATGAAAAAGACTTTCTGCTCACATCTGTCTTCTTATCAGCCATAAGTGCCAGCAGCTCCAGGCTGTCCACTGGTTTTAACGACCATAATTGCTTGCTGCAATAACTATCTTGTTAAATGTAAATTAAAAGTCAGATCATAACAATATTTGCTTAAAACACCCCAGTGATTCTCCACTGTGCTCATCTAAGTACAGTGTCTCTCTAAAACTGAGGCTTTTGTAATTTCACTTTCCAGTAGTATCTCTCCAAATTTTATTTCCCAGTTTGTAATTCTCTCTAGATCCCATCTGACAGGCATCTGCCTCCTACCTTCAATCTGCTCTACTCTCATCTAGAGATAGTTTCCATTAGGAACCCACATAGTTTCCACAGGGCTTTGGTCAAGTATCTCTCCTGAAGGACCGCTTTCTTCCTAGGCTTCCTGCCAGAATACTTTTTGAGTTACTTGTCGGTTGGCCTAAATATCTTGCTTTCCTTCTGATTATCTAATTTTAGTTCTCAAGCCGTCAGAGGCAAGAGAGTCTTTGCTCACCGAAGGTAGGGCAATTGGAAAGCTAAAGAGTATTCACTGATGGTGCCTATCATCTATAGCTGTTCCATGCTTTAGTGTTATCATACTAACTTTTGGCATTTTATTTTTTTTATTTTTTTATTAATTTATTTATTTATTATGTATACAATATTCTGTCTGTGTGTATGACCAGAAGAGGGCACCAGACCCCATTACAGATGGTTGTGAGCCACCATGTAGTTGCTGGGAATTGAACTCAGGACCTTTGGAAGAGCAGGCAATGCTCTTAACCACTGAGCCATCTCTCCAGCCCACTTTTGGCATTTTAAATACCACATTTTAGCTTACTTTTAAAATTTTTAGATGTCCTTTGAGTACTTTCATTTTATTCTACACATAGGCAAGAGGGTTAGTATATTTGGCTTACTTTTCACTTTCCTGAAACCCAGAATAGCACCTGTAACAGGAGCTTAGTTCTGGGAATAAATAGGTAATTGAGTAAGGTGAGAAGCATGTTATATCTTTCCCTCATCTTAGGTAAGTTACACTAACTGTGTTTCTTTTCCCTTAACATGAAAAATTCTGCCATTCTACCAAGAATCTGAGCATTGGTCTCAAATCTAAATTGTGCCCTCTGTCACTAGTCCAGTTTTTACTTTCTTGTGGAACAAACATATCTGGGGTTGCTAATTTTATTTGGTCCTGTCTCTTTTTTAATTATAAAATACATGTAAGAGACCATAGGACATACATAGACTTGCATCATGGAGTTTTATGAAAGAAAGAGCCCATCTTTTAGAAACTTACATGGAAGACTCAATCTCTAGTGATAAGCATTGGAGATAGGACATAGAAAGAAGTTAGTAAGAGACAAAGTGGCAGAGCACTTTGCCTAGCACACATGAGACAGAGGCACAGAGAAACAACCATGTGAAGATAGCAGATGGTTGCCATATAGAGGTCAGCATAGATCTTGGTAGAGCAACCCAACTGACACTTTGTGCTCAGACTTTCTATACTGAGAAATGTGAAAAGAATCATTTGCACCCGAATAAGCTACCCAGTTTGAGGTATTTGATAATGGTTACTCTAGCAAACTGACACAGGGATTTAACTGAGTAGAGCAGCCTGGAAGACACTTAGTCTGTCTCATTCTAAAGACACAAAACCAAAACACAAAGTCCTACAGTGCGGTGCACACACACCCCTACTCAGACACACTCCCATATATATGTGGTGTGGGAAGTCCTTCTGTATATGTGTTGCTTTTATTTTATTGGTTAATGATAAAGAAGCTGCTCTCAGCCAATGCCTTAATAAAATAAAGCCACATAAAAACCTGAGAGAGCCTGAATAGGAAATCTGGACACAAAAGAGATCTTTCTGATTAAGTGGTAGAAAAAAAATAAACCTGTGCAGTATTGAAACAGTGGCTTTCTGGGCTGTGCTGCTAGCACAAACTCTAACTCTTTTGGCAGGTTCAGCTATGGAGCATTTAAATGGGGGTTTGTGAGCACAGTGCTACAATTTGCTTAATGGCAACACAGACCTGCTGCAACCCGACCCTAGATCTGGAACAGAGAGAATGGTTCTATGGGGGCAGTGAATGGACCTCTGATATGTTGGACTGGGTAGAGCAAAAAGGCAAAGCAGCTTTTTTGTATTTTAAGATGCGCTCCTGGTCAGAAAAGGATTTCAGATATACAGTAAGACAGATTCAGACATAAAAGGCCTCTAGATGAGACACAGTGTGTTTTAAAAATGTACATAGGACCAGGCGTCCCTGTTTAGGTGCTGAGGAGTTCCATCTGGATGGGCCACTGTGTGCTATCCAGGGTGGATTGTCCCGGAAGAGAGCACAAACCCCCCTCCTCCAGAACCTGTTGCAGGGCTGTCTTTATTACACACAACCTCCCCGCCCCCCCAAGCCTGTGTTATCTGCAGGGTCCTTTGCTCAGGAACAGTTTCCTGCTCCTACACTAAGACTACCCACCCAAAGCAGTGAGTGCCTGCCTATCCTGCAAGCCTCAAGGACACCCGAAAGGGAGCATGGGCACCTTCAGCTTGCGCAACAGGGTCTCCTTTGTTCTACTTGAACCTGCCCTGCCCCCCAAATTTGCCCTTTTGTTCGCGGGTCATTGGACTACCAGGTGTCCATGTTTTAGTGCTGAGGAGTTCCATCTGGACGGAAACGGTTCCTGCTTCTACACTGAAGAGATACACCCAGAGAGTCAATCACAGCAAAGACTGGACCAAGACACCAGGCCTCTCCTGGCTCCATTTTAAGGAAGAGATGGGAAGGCGCCAATGCAAGAATTCCTCCAACAACCTGAAAGGCAACATGACATCATCAGAATCCAGGGATCCCGAAATAAGAAGAATTGTACACCCAACTCCAGAAGAATTAGAAGAAATACTCAAAAGTAAATTATATGAAAACAATAGAGGACCTTAAACAGGAGGTGAAAAACTGCCATAAACAATTAGAGATTAAAACAAAAAGGTAGAAGAAATGAATAAGTCGCTCAAAGATACCCAAGAAAACCAAGAGAAACAAGAAAAAGCAATCAAACAGGTAAGGAAAGCGGTTCATGACTTGAAGAATGAAATGGAAGTAATGAAGAAAACACAAACCAAGAGAAAGATGGAGATGGAAAATCTGGGTAAATGAACAGAAACTACAGAGACAAGTACTACCAACAGATTACAAGAGATAGAAGAAAGAATGTCAGACACTGAAGATACCATAGAGAAAATAAACACAATGATCAAAGAAAACAGCAAAACCAACAAACTCTCATCACAAAACAAAAAAAGACCAAACCTAAGAATAATAGGGGTAGAAGAAGGAGAGGAAGTACAGCTCAACTGTCCAGAAAATAGATTTAATAAAATGATAGAAGAAAACTTTCCCAACCTAAAGAAAGATATACCTATGAAGGTTCAAGAAGCATACAGAAAACCGAATAGACTGGACCAAAAAAAAAAAACAAAAAAAAAACAAAAAAAATCATCTCCTCACCATATAATAATCAAAACACAAAACATACAAAATAAGAAAGAATATTAAGAGATGCAAAGGAAAAACGTGAAGTTACTTATAAAGGTAAACTTATCAGACTTACACCTGACTTCTCTATGGAAACCATAAAAGCCAGAAGGTCCTGGATAGATGTACTTCAGAAACTAAGAGACCATGGATGCAAGCCCAGACTACTATACCCAGCCAAGCTTTCATTCACTATAAATGGAGAAAACAAAATTTTCAGGATAAAAACAAATTTAAACAATACGTAGCCACAAATCCAGCCTTACAGAAAGTAATAGAAGGAAAATCACAACCCAAGGAGTCCAACAATGCCCACAATAACTCAGACATCTAATGACCCTTCACCAGCACAACTCAAAAAGGGGAAACACACAAACTCTACTATCAAAAAAAGAAAAAAGAAAAAAAATGACTGGAGTTAACAACCACTGGTCATTAATATCAATTAATATCAATGGACTCGACTCACCTATAAAGAGGCACATACTAAGAGATTGGATAAGAAAAGAGGATCCAACATTCTGCTGTTTAGAAGAAACACACCTTAACCAGAAAGACAGGCACCTACTCAGAGTAAAGGGCTGGGAAGAGGTTTATCAAGCAAATGGACCTAAGAAGCAAGCAGGTGTGGCCGTACTAATTTCTAACAAAGTTGACTTCAAACTAAAATCAATCAGAAGAGATGTAGAGGGACATTTTTTACTCATAACAGGAACAATTCATCAGGACAAAGTCTCAATCCTGAATATCTATGCCCCTAATAAAAAAGCACCCACTTACGTAAAAGAAACATTACTAAAACTCAAGGCAGTCATCAACCACACACACTAATAGTAGGATATTTTAACACTCCTCTCTCACCAATAGACAAGTCAATCAGACAGAAACCTGACAGAGAAATAAGAAGATTAAGGGAGGTAATTAATCAAATGGACTTAACAGACATCTACAGATCATTCCACCAAAATAGGAAAGAATATAGCTTCTTCTCTGCAGCTCATGGAACCTTCTCAAAAATTGACCACATAATCGGTAACAAAGCAAACTTATACAGCTACGAAAAAAATATTAGCAACCACCTGTGTCTTATCGGATCACCATGGATTAAAGTTAGAATTCAACAACAATTCTACCCCCAGAAAGCCTACGAACTCATGGAAACTAGGCAGTCAACTGCTGAACCACACCTGGATCAAGGAAGAAATAAAGAAAGAAATTAAAGTTTTTCTCGAATTCAATGAAAATAAAGACTCAACATACTCAAACCTATGGGACACTATGAAAGCAGTCCTAAGAGGAAAGTTCATAGCAGTAAGTGCCCACTTAAAGAAAACAGAAAAAGTACACATTGGAGACTTAACAGCCCACCTGAAAGCGCTAGGAAAAAAAAAAAGAAGCAGACTCACCTAGGAGGAGTAGAAGACTGGAAATAATCAAACTAAGAGCTGAAATCAATAAAATAGAAATACAGAAAACAAACCAAAGAATCAATGAAACAAAAAGCTGGTTCCTGGAGAAAATCAACAACATTGATAAACCCTTATCCAAACTAATCAAACGGCAGAGAGAGAATACACAAATTAACAAGATCAGAAATGAAAAGGGAGACATAACTACAGATGCAGAGGAAATTCACAAAATCATTAGATCTTACTACAAAAGCCTGTATGCCACAAAATTAGAAAATACTAAAGAAATGGACACTTTTTTTTAGATAAAGTCTAACTTTAGATATACCAAAGTTAGACCAGGACCAGGTGAACAATTTAAATATACCTGTTAGTTGTGAAGAATTAGAAGTTTTTATAAAAAAACCTCCCTACCATACAAAGCCCAGGTCCAGGCGGTTTCAATGCAGAATTCTACCTGAACTTCCAAGAAGACCTAATACCTATACTTCTTAATGTATTTCACAATATAGAAACAGAAAAGTCATTGCCAAATTCCTTTTATGAAGCTACAGTTACCCTAATACCGAAACCACACAAAGACTCAACCAAGAAAGAGAATTACAGGCCAAACTCACTCATGAACAACGATGCAAAATCCTTAATAAAATACTGGCAAACCGAATCCAAGAACACATCAGAAAAATTATCCATTATGATCAAGTAGGCTTCATCCCAGGGATGCAGGACTGGTTCAACATACAACAATCTATCAATGTAATCCATCATATAAATAAAGAAAAAAACATTCGATCATTTCATTAGATACTGAAAAAGCATTTGACAAAATACAACATCCCTTTATGATAAAAGTCTTAAAGAGATTAGGAATACAAGGGTCATACCTAACTATAATAAAAGCTATTTATAGCAAGCCGACAGCTAACATCAAATTAAATGGAGAGAAATTCAAAGCCATCCCACTAAAATCAGGAACATGACAAGGCTGTCCACTCTCTCTATACCTCTTCTATATAGTGCTTGATGTTCTAGCAATAGCAATAAGACAACATAAGGGAGTCAAAGGGATTCGAATTGGAAAGGAGGAAGTTAATCTTTCAGTATTTGCAGATGATCTGATAGTGTACATAAGAGACCCCAAATACTCCAGCAAAGAACTCCTACAGCTGATGAACACCTTTAGTAGCGTGGCAGGATACACGATCAATTCGAAAAAAATCAGTTGTCCTCCTATACACAAAGGATAATGAAGCAGAGAGGGAAATCAGAGAAGCAACACCTTTCACGATAGCCACAAATAGCATAAAGTATCCTGGGGTAACTCTAAGCAAGGAACTGAAGGATCTATTTGACAAGAACATTAAGTCTTTGAAGAAAGAAATTTAGGAGGATACCAGAAAATGGAAGGATCTCCCTTGCTCTTGGATTGGGAGGATCAACATAGTAAAAATGGCAATTCTACCAAGTGCAATTTATAGATTCAATGCAATCCTTATTAAAATCCCATTGAAATTCTTCACAGATCTTGAGAGGATATTAATCAACTTTATATGGAAAAACAAAAAACCCAGGATAGCGAAAACAATCCTATACAATAAAGGAACTTCTGGAGGCATTACCATTCCTTAACTTAAACTCTATTACAGAGCTTCAGTATTGAAAACAGCTTGGTATTGGCATATAAACAGAGAAGTCAATCAATGGAAGACCCAGATATTAACCCACAAACCTATGAACACCTAATTTTTGATAAAGGAGCTAAAAGTATTCCATGGAAAAAAGAAAGCATCTTCAACAAATTGTGCTGGCAGAACTGGTTGTCAACCCGTAGAACAATGAAAATAGATCCATATCTATCGCCATGCACAAAACTCAAGTCCAAATGGATTAAGGACCTCAATATCAGTCTGAACACACTGAACCTGATAGAAGAGAAAGCGGGAAGTACTCTACAACACATGGGCACAGGAGACCACTTCCTGCATATAACCGCAGCAACACAGACATTAAGGGCCTCATTGAATAAATGGGACCTCCTGAGACTGAGAAGCTTCTGTAAAGCAAAGGACAGTGTCACTAAGACAAAAAGGCAACCCACTGACTGGGAGAAGATCTTCACCAACCCCGCAACAGACAAAGGTCTGATCTCCAAAATATATAAAGAACTCAAGAAACTAGACTTCAAAATGCTAATTAACCCAATTATAAAATGGGGCACTGAACTGAACAGAGAATTCTCAACAGAAGAAATTCAAATGGCCAAAAGACACTGAATGTCATGCTCAACCTCCTTGGTGATCAGGGAAATGCAAATTAAAACAACTTTGAGATACCATCTTACACCTGTCAGAATGGCTAAAACAAAAAACACCAAAGATAGCCTTTGCTGGAGAGGTTGTGGAGTAAGGGGCACACTCATCCATTGCTGGTGGGAATGCAAACTTGTGCAACCACTTTGGAAATCAGTGTGTTGATTTCTCAGGAAATTAGGGATCAACCTACCCCATGATCCCTTTTGTCATATGATAGGGCATCTATTGGGTATATTCCCGTAATACCACTCTTGGGAATATACCCAATAGATGCCCTATCATATAACAAAAGCATTTGTTCAACTATGTTCATAGCAGCATTATTTGTAATTGCCTGAACCTGGAAACAACCAAGATGCCCTTCAATGGAAGAATGAATGAAGAAATTGTGGAATATATACATATTAGAGTACTACTCAGTGGTAAAAAACAATGTCTTCGTGAATTTTGCATGCAAATGGATAGAAATAGAAAACACTATCCTGAGTGAGGTATCCTAAACCCAAAAAGATGAACATGGGATGTACTCACTCATAATTGGTTTCTAGCTGTAAATAAAAAACATTGAGCATATAATTTGTGGTCCTAGAAAAGCTAAATAAGAAGGTGAACCCAAAGAAAAACATAGTCATCCGCCTGGATATGGGAAGTAGACAAGATTGCTGGGCAAAAACTGGGAACTTGGGGGTGAGGTGGCATGGGGCTAAGGGTAAATGGGGTGAGAAATGTGAGAAGGGGAGGATGGGGGGAGCTTGGGGGAATGGGATGTTTGGGATAAACAAAGGGTGGATACAGGAGCAGAGAAATATAAATCCTAATTAAGGGAGCCATCTTAGGGTTGGCAAGAGACTTGACTCTACAGGGGCTCCCAGGTGTCCAGGGAGATGTCCCTAGCTAGTACCTTGGGCAACTGAGGAGAGGGAACCTGAAATGACCCTATCCTATAGCCATACTGATGAATATCTTGCATATCACCTTAGAACCTTCATCTGGCAATGGATGGAGATAGAGACAGAGACCCAAATTGGACTACCGGACTGAGCTCTTAAGATACAAATAAGGAGCATAAAGAGGGAGAACATGAGCAAGGAAGTCAGGACCACGAGGGGTGCACCCACCCACTGTGACAGTTGAACTGATCTATTGGGAGCTTACCAAGGCAAGCGGGACTGGGACTGAATAAGCATGAGGTGAAACCGGACTTTCTGAACATGGCGGACAATGAAGGCTGATGAGAAGCCAAGGGCAATGGCACTAGGTTTAGATCCTAATACATGAACTGGCTTTGTGGGAGCCTAGCCTGTTTTGATGCTCACCTTCCTGGACCTGGATTGAAGTGGGAGGACCTTCGACTTTCTGCAGGGCAGGGAATCTGGACTGCTCTTCAGACTAGAGAGGGAGGGGGAATGGAGTGAGGGGGGAGGGGAAGAGGGGGAGGGAAGTAGGGGGAGGGGCGATGTGTGGGAGGAGGGGGAGGGAAATGGGAAAAGGGGAAGAGGCAGAATTTTTTTCAACAACTAAAAAAATAAGCAAACAAAAGACAAAAAAAATGTACATAGGCTTGGAAGAGAGAAGAAAAAGAGTAAACAGACAGTAAGTGTAATATAAAAGAGTACATAGATTGAAGGAGTAAAGATAATAAAATAAATATCAAACTTGTAGAAAAAGTAATAGAGTAAGAAAAATAAGCCATATAAAGATGGAATATATACAGAGAGTCTGATTATGTATATTATTGTGTTTTCTTTGAATTTTTTGACTGTGAAGGAGCTAAGTACAGAGAGACATTGCATTATATGGACTGCTAAGCTAAACCCACGTATATATCTTAATGGTATCATGACTTCAGAATTTGAGTATAGTGAAATGTTATTTTGGAAAAGAGGTTCTTCTTTTGTTTCCACAAAGGATGGAAACCTGTGGAATTCTGCCAGACTAATGTGGTTTGATGGACCAAACTACCCTGAAAGGTTTCCATGAACTCCCTCAAAAATTACTTCATCCAACATAATGCAGGAAGTAGTTTGGAGAGAACTATACCCAAATTCCCAAATACTGTTTATAAACGTTTGTTTAATTTAAAGAGGGATATACTATAGAGATTTGTTTTGGTATGGATCTTGGTTCATTGATACAAATTTAAGGTCAATTTCAATATATGTATATTTTTGCTCTTGATTAAGGTATTGTAATTGTGCAGTTCATTTTCATATATAATGTATAATTAATAAATACAGGTTAATAGATAGTCATCTATAATAGTCAAGCTTGTAGTCATGTTAGTTAGGCTTCCTAGATATATGGAGAGATGTTTCAGTTAGATAGGTATTTTTCAAATCTTTCAGACTTCTTCAGAATACAGTATTTAAACTGTTTTTTTTATTTTTTTAATTTATTTATTTATTAAAGATTTCTGTTTCTTCCCCGCCACCTCCTCCCATTTCCCTCCCCTCCTCCAATCAAGTCCCCCTCCCTTGTCAGCCCAAAGAACGATCAGGGTTCCCTGCCCTGTGGGAAGACCAAGGACCACCCACCTCCATCCAGGTCTAGTAAGGTGAGCATCCAAACTGCCTAGGCTCCCCCAAAGCCACTACGTGCAGTAGGATAAAAAAACCATTGCCATTGTTCTTGAGTTCTCAGTAGTCCTCATTGTCCACTATGTTCAGCGAGTCCGGTTTTATCCCAGGCTTTTTCAGACCCAGGCCAGCTGCCTTTGGTGAGTTCCCGATAGAACATCCCCATTGTCTCAGTGTGTGGGTGCACCCCTCACGGTCCTGAGTATTTAAACTGTTTTAAGAACTTAGACTTTTCATGACATGAGACACATCTGCTCCTGGCAGGACCAATCTACTTCAAGAGGACAATGGGCACCAAAGTGGCTCCTCATGGAGTTTCTTAGCCATTTGGGCAAGAAACTACTCTTGCCTGAACTGATTGGTGTTATGCTATGTAAACTAGACATGCAGGACCCACAGAAAAATGGCTGCTGAATTTGCCTAAAGAAGGTGAGAGAGTTCTTTGGGGTTCCTGCTTCATGAAGGAGTCTGCCAGACATTCTGTAGGACACAGAAGAAAGTGACCACCAAACTGCCAATACAGGTGGAACTGCCTTTGAAATTTCCTGCTTCATGGAAAACCTTCTGTATAATATGGGCCAGAAGGCTGATGATGGGTGCCTGCAACGTTACAGAAAACCTTGGGTGACTGTCAGGGCAGCAAGATGTCTATGTCTATTCTAGAGTTTTGGAAGGTGCCTACAATGTACTTCCTGTTTACTTAGGTAATATTATATCCTTCTGAGGTCTTTGATGGAGTTAGAGAATAGTTATGATTATATTTTTCCTTACTATAAAAGATAAAGTACATATAAATATTGTAGCTATAATTTTTGCTCGATAACTGTTTTGCTATATGTAATTCTACTATGTTAAAGTTAAAGCCTTCCTTTTTATTTAAACAGAAAAGGGGAAATGAAAATGCTGTGGGAAGTCCTTCTGCATATATGTTGCTTTTATTGGCAAGTAAAGAAGCTGCTTTCAGCCAATGGCTTAACAGAATATAAGCAGGCTGGAATATATATATATATATAGAG
>NC_022012.1:11922482-11944051 GCF_000317375.1 Microtus ochrogaster | reverse complement strand
CTGGAATATATATATATACATATATATATATATATATATATATATATATATATATATATAGAGAGAGAGAGAGAGAGAGAGAGAGAGAGAGAGTAAGAGTAGGTGGAGAGTCAGGGAGATGTCATGGAGCTGCCAAAGAAAAAATGATGTGAGCTTCCAAGTAGAACCTTGCTGATAGGCCATGAGCCTCATAATAAAATATAAAATAATAGAAGTAGATTAATTTAAGATATAAAAGTAAGCCAGAAATATACTTATGATATTGGCCAAACTTACAATACATATGCACATGAATGTGCATATACAGGCCTAATGCACACACACACACATACACATGTACATACATACAAACACATATTTAAACAAACATATGCATGTGTGGGCATATATATACTCCCTTATACACATTTATTTTCAAAGAATAATCTTTATTTATGAAAAGATTTACCATATGAGATCTGCCATTTTGGAGTCTATTTTCTTTGGAGGGATACCTTGCTCATCCTAGATGCAGATTTTGTTGACTCCCTCCTGACGTTGTCAGGCCTTACCCTCTTGGAGGAGTGAATGAGGGGTGAGATGGGAGGAAGGTAGGGGAAGCAAGAAGAGGGAAATAAGGGAAACTGGGAATGGTATGTAAAATAAAAAAGATTTTTAAAAAAATATATAATTGTTATTAAAATAAAATGGTAAAACAATTTAACATATGAAGAACTGATTCAAGTCCTTGTTCCATGTAACCATAGTATAACCTTTATGGAAAATTAATTTGCTTTTAGTATCACTTCCCTTTCATCATTAACTAGGACCAGGGAGGCAACAATATTATTTTTTTTTGTTTTTGTTGAGAATATATTACTATTGCTATATACAAAAGGCTTAACATTAAAATTAAAAGACAATAACAATAGTTATTTACTAATTAAGTTTTATTATTGAGTTTGGTATCACTTAAAAGGCATCTCTTGATGGCATTTTTGATCCACAACCATGATGAATTTTGATAAATGTGTGGTTGTTTTCTATAAGCATCAATATACTTACATCAAGTATTATTTCTGGTTCCATACTCATTAATAGTAAGAGTTTTAGTCATGCAACTTGTAAATCAGAAGCACAGAATACCCACATTCAGACATAATTAAACCAGCACTAATTTAATGGAAGCCAATGGTGGTAGCTTCAAAATGTTTCAAAGGCTTGAACATATGTCCCCACCTTTCTATAAGATTTTCCTGCTTTCTGCTGATCACTGTGCTCATTTCCTATAAATATAAAGGACTAATAAAATTATCCTGGAACTTTTCAAATCATAGTAAGTTAAATCATCAAGTTTTACAAAAGAACAGCACTGTATGAAATAATTGTCATCAGGTGACTTCTCTAGTCTTCTAGAAGGTAAGACTTGGCAAAGAGAGCAGATAAAAAGTACATACAAATCCCTATGAGACTAGCGTTCTGACCTACACGAGGACAACAAGAGTGTACTTGCCTTGCTCCAGGAAGCCATTCCTCATTGAGCAGTTACCAGATGCTAGGTCCCTCGCTGCTGTGTATCCTCTTGGGCAGCTGCAACTCATTCTGAAGTTCCTCCAGCTCACCAGTGTCTCAGATTACATTAGAACACTGGGCAGCCTCAGGAAGCTCCCTTCTCTCTAATCTCCTATATTCCATCTTGTAAAATGCGCCTCTCACATCTCTATTTTTGTGGTTAAACTTTCTATATCTTGATCAGTGACTTCAGAAGCTTAAGTCAAACTTTGGAGATACGCTCAACTGTTCCCCCAATACCACCACAAAACATTTATGCCAGCTTAATACTTTTCATCTTTCTATCATCTTTATGTTTTTAATTAAGAAATACTCACCATCTTCTTTGTTGACCTCATCAAACATGTTATCTCTAATATCAAATAAGTCTTAGAGTCACTTGAAACACAAATTCAGCATATACATAAGCTTGGTGCAGTATTGATATATAAAATGTGGCCATTGTGTTTAACTTTTCTCAACTTTTATCAGTGGACTTCACCTTTGCAATTGCATTTAAGTTGATTTGGTTTTTTTACCCTAATTGCATCCAGTTATGTCCTTCATTCATCAGAATCAAGAGTTAATTTAACCCCAAATTAAAAGATTATGCTACCACTTAAATGATAGTAGTATTTCTATTCTGTAAAGATATGAATCTAGAGTTTTAATATTTTTTATAAAAAGTTAAACAATCAAACATCTGATGACCATTGAGCAAAACAGACCATTGAAGCAGAAAGTAAGCAAGAAAGAGTAGAACAACTCACACTAGTTTCTGAGGGAGTATGTAAGAGGAATAGATATTTCTCAAGATTCACTATAGAACTGATACTCCAAAATAGTCATGAAAAGGAATGATAAAGAAAAAGAGGATTAGATATTAAACCACAAAAGGAAATTCTGCTGAAATATTTTTTTGAATACACATAATTCTCTGTTGGAAAAGTAGACTTTGTCTCAGGAATCCCTAACACAGAATTGCAGCTCCTGCTGTGCCTGCCTCACCTGTGACAATGTTAATGAGTGGCTTTCTCTCTAATCTATGCTTTAATCTGTTCAAGAGAAAACATTTTCACTTTTTGGAGTGATTAATACTAGAGATTAACCAGAAGAATCTATATTAAAGTCTCCTTATATGGTGTACTCATTAAGTACACTTATATGGTACCCAAGACCAAAAGCACTGAAGACATTCCCTGAATGTCTTCTACAGGACACAATAAGTAGAAAGCATTCAGTTAGAATTCAACTAGATACTCACAGTGCAGTATGAAATACAGAGATAGCACTTGGGAGTCACATTAACTCACGTTCTCGTCTCATCCCTTGATTTCATGTCACAGAAGAAGAATCCTCATGGGACTCAATAAAGAAGTGAAGCACAAAGAAAGCCCTGCTCCCATTTCCATCTCTGCACTGCTCATATCCTCACCAGTCCTCCTTGACCTTTCTTGAACACAGCTGAAGAAGTTGATCCTGTTTTTTATTTCTTCATCAATGGTCTTTCTCTATATCATTTCCACGTCACATTGTCTCAGTCCATCACTTCCTAGCATTTAACACACACTATTTATGCAGCCTCTATCTGTCCACTAAACCACCACTGTGTCTCTTACACACTACTACTTAGTAGATGTGGACCTTTGTAGAGTTCTAGAAGTCAATACCTAGTCCAGCATGCCAAGTGAAATGTCCATGCATGTTTTTTTCAAAAAAAAATAATAAATGAATAAAAAGAAGGAAAGAAAGAAAAACAGAAAGAAATCCTGGCCTGAAATAGCTTTTTTATTTGAATATGTTCTTTTCTATCTAGTTGTTTGATCCAATTTTTTGGAGGCGTGTTCAGAAAACTAATTCATTATTTAACTAATTCATTATTTAAACATGTTCATTACTATTTGAGCTAAATTTCTAAATATAATATGAGAAAAATGATACCTTAAATTCCTTAAAGACAGAGGATATAATGTTATAACTTCAAGGATGCAGATGAATACTTGATAGGATAATAGAGGCAAAGTAGCCTTTGCTGAATAATTTAAATACATCTAAGGGTTGGCATGCTGAAGGAATACTAAAAATATCACCTAATATGTATGTAATAACTCACAAATGTTAATATGTATATATGTAAATAATTAAAAGCATTGTGGGCATTTTTAGGTAAGTCCAGTTACCATCAGTATGTTAGAGATCTCCAAAATTTTTCACTAGTTTAGTTCCTTGCCTAAGTTCACAGGTCACAACCCACACAAAATTCAAGCTAGAAAGTGCATTAAACTTTTGTTCTGACCTGAGTGTTAGTAATAACAAAACAACAGCTGTTCTCCTGCTGAAGGGGTGACTCAAAGTCAAGCACTTGTTCTCCTGTGGAGGACTGAGTTTGGTTTTCCATATCACATGGCAGCTCACAGTCACACATCATCTAGCTCCTAGGGATCTGACATCTCTTCTGACTGATGCAGGCTCCAGGCAAGTCCATGGTCGACAGGCGTCGACATTTACACAGACACACAAACATTGACACGAAAATAAATACTTATTCAAAGGGAGCTGCTCTTTTGTTTTTGGCTTGTCCTTAAGCTGAATGTCTATCATTTTCTGTATTGGCCCTAAACCTACTTCTACCATTTTGGACTGCATATTTATGCAAAGTAGAACCTCAGTTTTGATGAATTTCAAAATCAAAACATTGGTCAACTCTGAAAACTTGCTTTATGACCTGTTACATCAAATATTCATCCAAGATTTAATGTTTTATATAAAACATAAGCAAGCACAGCCATCTTGAAAAAAATTTGCATTGCTCAAAGGCAAATTAGATAAAATAAAATAAAATTTTAGTATTGAACTTAGAAACTTTTCCCAAGGATTTTCCTCTGAATTTCAGATTCACATAATATTTATTCATTTCCAATAATAAAAGTATGTCTCAAATCATATGTAGCAAAGAGATCTTTGTCTTTCAGACCGATATTAAGTCTTCCTTTATTCAAAAACATTCCAGTTTCCCTGAGTTTTAAAATTAGTCTTAAAATACAGAAATGCCACTGTGTCATAATAAATCAAATACTGTCTTTAGTGTTCTATAAACATAGAATTCTGCAAGCCTAAAGCTGTCTAGATTCTTCTGTATCAGAAAGGAAACATTTTTTTTCAGACCCAGGCATAAACTGGTGTCCTGTAGTTCTCCTCAGCCTGACCCTATTACACAGAGTGAGAATAAGCTATCTAACAGGTACCAACCATCTCAGTTCCAAGACAGTCTCAGTCTGTAAATTAGATTGCCATCAGTGGCAGAGGGATGATTGATCTGTGGAGCTGAGGTTCCTGCAACAGTAGCCTACAATGTGATGAGTGTGCTGGCTCACCTCACAGAGCTAAGGGAAATGCATCCATTCTAAAGGATTTTGATGGAAGAAATAGCCAAACCTTTGATAAGCATGCAGGCCTTCATTTCCTCTCTGCATCTCTACATATGTCACATGATAGTTACATACCTCCATCCACGTTAGCTTTATCTCACACTGACATTTTATTTCTGACTTAATTATTTCATTTGGATTTACTTAATGTCAAATTTTCTACTTGTTTTTAATTCCTAACTAGTAGTTCTTTTTATGTTTAAAGTATATTTGTTTAATATACTAAAAGGCAGGGTTTTGAAAAGCATCCAAACCACTGAATATATGAATTCCTAAAAAAATTATCTAAACATCAAGTACTTTTGGTTATTTTAAACATACATTGCACAAAAAGGCCCATATATTCAGGAAATATTTTTCACTGAGTTTGTTTTCCCCATGATGGGAACAGAATCTCTCTCTGTAACTCCACATCCTTCTCTTTGGGCTGTCAATATAAATTAATGAATTTGATCTATTCCATCTCTCCCATACTAAACTGACTATTGTTTTTGATAATCAATTTTCAGTTTTTTCAGCAAACCTTTGCAGTTTAAGCCTTGCTTTTCCACATAGTCTCTAATGTCTTTAGGGTTTCTCTGGCTTTTTCTTAGCCACTTAAATTTTTATTTACATATTGATGTGGGAGTGTCATATCAATCTGTTGATTTCATTGGTTAAGCAATAAAAAGAAACTGCTTGGCCTCATAGCTTAAAACATAGGTGGGAGGAGTAAACAGAACAGAATGCTGGGAGGAAGAGGAAGTGAGCTCAGACTGAGAGCTCTGCTCTCTGGAGCAGAGACGCCATGCTCCCCTCTCCAGGGCGGATGTGAGAGCTCTGCTCTCTGAGGCGCATGTGATGAAGCTCCGACCCAGGATGGACGTAGGCTAGAATCTCCCTGGTAAGCCGCCTTGTGGGCTACAGCAGATTATTAGAGATGGGCTAGTCCAGGTGTGAGAGTTAGCCTAGAAGAGGCTAGATAGAAGTGGGCCAAGCAGTGATTAAAAGAATACAGTGTCCGTGTAATTATTTCGGGGCATAAGCTAGCCAGGCGGCCGGGGGCGGCCTGGGTGCTGGGGATGCAGCCCCACCGCTCATATTACTACAAATGGCACCCAATGTGGAGCTAACTGAGTCCACAGAAAGCCTGAGAAAGCTTGGAAAAGAATAGAGTAAAGCATGTTTCTTGTGGCAATTTCTTGGGTCTACTCTGCTTGCTAGAGGCAAGCAAGTGCTCTCATCTAAGAGAGGCTTCCTGACTCAGCTTTAGCTGCAAAACCCTGCAGCTCATTAAGAGGTCCTGCCATGAAACACTTAAATGGTGTTGACGGAAAGCTGAACGCATGCTTTTCGGTTTTCAGCCATTGCAGGAAAAAAGCTGCGTTGTTTAAAAATGCCGGCTTTCTGGGCTGTCCTACCACTGAAAACTCTGACTCTTTTACGCAGGCGGTTTGTGCGGTTTGCAAGCACAGGCTGCTGAAGCTCGCTTGCTGGCAGGGACATTGAAACACTGTAGACTTGTGGCACTGAATGCAGCTCTGCTCTCTGGAGCAGAGACACCATACTCCCCTCTCCAGGGTGGACCTGAGAGCTCTGCTCTCTGAGACGCATGCAATGAAGCTCCGACCCAGGATGGACGTAGGCTAGAATCTCCCTGGTAAGCCACCTTGTGGGCTACAGCAGATTATTAGAGATGGGCTAGTCCAGGTGTGAAAGTTAGCCTAAAAGAGGCTAGATAGAAATGGGCCAAGCAGTGATTAAAAAAATACAGTGTCCGTATAATTATTTCGGGGCATAAGCTAGCCAGGTGGCCGGGGGCGGCCTGGGTGCTGGGGACACAGCCCCGCCACCCCTTTTACTACAGCATATCATCTAGTTCCCCCTAGATGCTGCATGGTTTTTGCTAGAAACAGTTATCAAGACAGCAAATATGGGCCTGGATTAGTGTTATTATTATTAACTGATTTTTAATAGCTAGAATTAAAGAATATATACTTTAGATGAAAATAAAAAAAAATTGTTCTATCATTCCTGAGCATAGAGTTAGTATTATCCTCACTGAGGGTCTAGTACCCCAGCCTCTGTATGTCCATGCTGAAGTGACCTAAAGCATGTGGCACCTTTCCTTTTAATCCAAATTAATCAAGCCATCGAAAGCAATTTCTAATGCACACCAAATATACGTAGATATGAGACATAATTTAAGTGAGGCCACAGAAGGGAAATAAACCTGTCCTTTAGGTAGGGTGTTCATAGTAAAAGTCAAGACATTCTAAAAATATCAATGGCAAGCAAAATTAAAGCCAGAAGAGGCAGGAGCAGCAGTGCTTAAAATGAAAGGCCAGAGGAATGGTGACTAGATATTGTATGTGACTAATAAAAAACTGAATATCTTGATCGTGACTATAAGAGTCTATGCTTAAAAAAGAACCCGGAGTATGTCCGGAAAAGCCTGTAAAAGTCCAGGAAAATAAAGTGATGGTTGTATGGTTTAAAAACAATTTGTGACCTGTGCATCATTTATTCAGCAACTAGGAATGATGAAGAGATGAAGAACTTTCTTTTACTTCAACAAGAAATGAAACACAGCACAGTAAAATCTGCAGATAAAATGGAGAGTATGCCAATTGTTCAACAATCATTGAAAGAACAGGGTGTTCAATGTACTGTTTTTCCTAGTTCTTCTAGGTTTGAATATTTTCCTAGAAACCATTCAGTAAATCTTTGGGCTAGTGATGTTGTAGCTAACATTGCGCTTTCTAGCCTCCACCACCATGTCAGAGTGCTGGTCCTTTGTTCACTGTTTGCCTTCTTAGAGAAAGGGTCCCCATTGGAAAGAATAGTGTAACTTTGAACTCTTGCGTATATATCCATAATATACTGTCCAATGCTATTATATCATCAATAAAAAAATTTTACACTATCTCTGTGTTGGTTCCATGCATGTTCTGCCTATGAAGGCAGAAAGGGGCATCAGATCACCTGGAGCTGGAGTTACACCCAGTTGTGAGCTGCCTACCATGAGAACGAAGAATCAACCAAGATCCTCTGTGAGAGGAGTCTACACTTTTAATCGTCAAGTCATCTCTTAGGCTCATAAAAATATTGTTACTTAATGTTGAAGTAATCACTTCTGAAATTTTATTGGTCTTTGTCTCTGGCTAAGGCTGAGAACCATATTGCAGTTAAGAATTACCTGACTCCAAAAAGCCAGTAGGTGGATGGGAGGTCAGATGGGGGATGTGGGGAGGGACTGGAGAAGGGGAGGGGAATGATTGGTATGTGAAATGAAAATAAACTTTTTAAAGATTAAAAAAATAAAAAGAATTGCCTGCTTCAATGCTTAGTCTCTGAGAACAATATCCCAAATTTACAAGGTGATATCAGTATGCATTCTTGATGCCGGGCAGTGGTGACATACGCCTTTAATCCCAGCACTTGGGAGGAAGAGGCAGGCAGATCTCTGTGAGTTTGAGACCGGCCTGGTCTACAAGAGCTAGTTCCAGGACAGGCTCCAAAACCACAGAAAAACCCTGTCTCGAAAAAAAAAAAATCAGTATACATTCTTTCTAGTTTGGTTGCTGAATGATACTTTATTGGTTTGCGTTTTTCTGTTGTTTATTTTCCCTCATTTTCGTAAACAGTTCAATGACACCAAATGAATTTATATAAAATAGGCATTCAATTTTGCAAATAAGAAAGGTAAGACAGGATTTATTTCAGTTAGATTTTCATTCATCCCTTCTTGTCCTTCATTTGCTGCAGAACCAAAAGAAAATTATTTCTACTGCTTTTTGAATTGATTGAGTTGAGTCACTGACAAAACCTTCTGAGCATGAATGATTATAAACTCAAAGGGATGCATTTTTTTCCTGTGAAGTAAGAAGTAGAATCAGCTACTGTCTATGAAAGGTTAATGCCCTGAGGTGTAAATATATATACATAATGTATACACACATAATCCATGTATAGGTCTCTCTCTCCATATATATATATGTGTGTGTGTGTGTGTGTGTGTGTGTGTGTGTATGTGGTGTGTATGTATACGTATGTGTGTGTGTGTGTGTGTGTGTGTGTGTGTGTGTACACAGAGAGAAGATTGAACCTACAGCTTCATATGTAGAAAGCAGGAACTCTATCATTCTTTTTTATTTTAATTTTGAAGCTGATTCTTTCTATATTGCCCAAGCTTTGAACTCACTGTAGCCTAGGCTGAATTAGAATTTGTTATCCTTATTCCTCAACCTTTCAAGTAGATAATTTACAGACTTATACCACCAGACCTGTTTTACAGTTTTTTAATCCATCTTAAATATTTTATTTTAATTTTTTTATTAATTTTACATACCAATCACAGTTTCCCCTCCCTCCCTTCCTCCCACTTTCTACCCCCATCTACTCCTCAGAAAGGGTAAAACCTCCATGGGGAGTCAACAAAGCCTGGCACATCAAGTTGGGGCAGGACCAAGCCCCTGTCCCATGCATCAAGGCAGAGCAAGGCATCCCACCATGGGGTATGGGCTCCAAAATGCCAGCTCGTGCACTAGCAATAGATCCTGTTTTGACTGCCAGGGTCCCACAAACTGACCAAGTCATAAAACTGTCACCCACATGATGAAACAGACCAAGCCATAAAACTATCACCAGGGCAGAAAAGTATACTACAAGAGGGGATTGAGAAAATGAGGGAACAGGCTGGGAGAGTTGAGGGAGGGACAGAGAGGGAGAACAATGAAAGACGTATCTTGATAGAGGTGGTCATTTGGGGGTTAGTGGACTCCTGGGGATTTCCCTAGTACCAGGTTTATTCCTAACCCCAAAATGACTCTCTGTCCCTCCCTCCACGCTCCCAGCCTGTTCCCTCATTTTCTCAATCCCCTCTTGTAGTATACTTTTCTGCCCCTATTTTACCAAAGAGATTTCATCTATATCCCCTTCCTAGGGGGATTCATGAATCCCTCTTAGGGTCTTCCTTTTTTTCCTAGCTTCTCTGGATCTGTATACCCTCTTCCTCCAAAAAGAAGGACCAGGTGGTTTCAATGCAGAATTCTACCAGAATTGCAAAGAAGAGCTAATACCAATACTCGTCATAATACTATCCTCAATAGAAACAGAACGAAATATGTCAAACACTTTTTTATGAGGCTACAGTTACCCTGATAGCAAAACCACACAAACAAGCAACAAAAAAAATAATTACAGACCAATCTTCCTAATGAACACTGATACAAAAATACTCAATAAAATACTGGAAAATTAATCCTATTTAAGAATTTTTAATACACAGAAATGTATGTGTTATGTACAGTAAGTAGTAAATTTTGGGTGCACTTGACTTGAATCTTCAACATCCTGTAACTTCTGAAGTATACAGACAACATGTCCAAATGGTAATGAACAGACATGAGCTCCCAGATTTAACCCTTTGAATAATCAGGAATCCATTGCAGCACTATGATTAGAGTGTGTTCCTAATCACTGGCCAGATGTGTCATAGATCAGTCAAAGAGATTTTCTGTAATGGAGGTTAAAGGACAAACTCTGACTGATTGAATCACTATGAGAATCTACCCCCTCGAGCTGTTATAAACCACCTTAATAACATTGACTAAATGACAACCGAACACAAGGCAACTTTGTGATTCATGTTATTATAACCCACTTTTCTTTGGGGAAAAATGCTTACAGCTCTTTTGTATTCTGTGAGAAGATAATACATTTTCTCAAATTGAAATGAATGAAAGATATAGTCATGACACTTCTTTTCTCATCTTTTTAAATTAAATTGTCACAGTGCTAAAGTTCTTATTCCCTTTAATTAAGTAAGCATTAAAAGGATTCCAGTTGTCTATTCAGAGAATTCTAACGGATGTGGCACTGATTCATTAACGTGAAAATCAGCACTAATGACCATGCCATGCTGTCATTTGTACTCATTTAACAGCTAAAATTAGAGGAATGTCCACTAAAGTCAAACTCTGAGTAACACATTCCCATTTCATAGGAAATTATGTGATGCTTGGATTCCCACATGTCCTGTCTTTGACAGCACTTAGCACAGGGTAAGAGCAGACTTGTGGGGTCTCTGCTAGCCTTCAGAACATGTCTGTAATCAGACATCCAGAGTGCCTACAACAGGTTCTTAGGGTTTCTTGATGACTCCTTAAACCATGTAGTTCCCTGCTAACAGCCGTTAAAAGCAAACTCACTTCTTCTTAAAAATTATTTTTGTTATTGCTACTACTACTTTCACTACTACTAAAGGTCTAAGAGTTGAACTTAGGGCCTCACATATGTTAGGTTACGGCTTTACCAGTGCCTGTATTTTCTGCTCAGAACTCATATACTCTATGCAATAGGAGGAAACGTAATAGCATTCAAAAGTCCCTAATAGCCCTTGATTGAAATTCTAGCAACAGTCTATCACACACACACACACACACACACACACACACACACACACACACACACACACGTAGGTGGGAGGGGATTTTCAAAAGAAAAATTTGTGCCTTTTCTCCTTGTCCTTACTATCCCAAAAAGCAATGAGCCCCTCAATTGTTTTCACAGATTTTTCATTGTAATTCTCCACCCTCTTTTATTCCCTTTCTCTTCCTTCTTTCTCCTTCTCTTTCTCTCTTTCTTTGCCCTATTTCTCTCCCTTCTTCCCACCTCCCATCCCTCCTTCACCCCCTCTCTTTCTTTTTTTTTTTGTTGTTGTTGTCAATTTTTGCTGTCTCCTCCTTTGGTTCAGGTCATGAGACCAAGGGAGCAGACTGAGCTTGCTCTCTACGTCAGAAGTGGTCTGTTTTATTTAGGTTAAAACCATCAGTCAGTGTCACAGGCACCGGATGCAGACTCCACTGCAGCATTCGGTGCATTTTTGAGCTTATTTCCTCACAAGTAGAAAGTTAGCTAACTCCCCTATATCTTAGTTTCCTGTACACTTATTTCCTTTTCAAATTTTATTATTTACTCATTCATTTGCCTGTCTGTCTGCTTGCCTGCCTGCCTGCCTTCCTGTTTGCTTGCTTTTTATACAGGATCTCAGTAAGCTTCCCAGGCTGACCTAACTTTCTGCCTCAGTGCTGGATAACATGTGTTACACCACTCAGTCTGGCAGCTAAAATCTTTGTAATTGGATGCACATGGTGTTCATAGAATGTTGTCTATACCTAGTAACTGCTTACAGTATGTTATGTTTTATAATTATTTCACCGCATTTTAAAATTTTATTATTTTATTTTTGTGGGAATTTTTATGTAAACTCAATTCTAACAAAATTCAAGTATATGCATCATTATTGGCACACTATTGTTTAGAGGATCACTAGAGTTGCTTCACCTCACCTGACTGGAGATAACACGACTATTAGTTCTCCCTTGGGTATTGATAACTACCACTCTACTTTTTCTGCTTCGGTGACTTTAACTATTTTAGATTTCATAAGTAAGTTGAATCCTGTCACTTTTGTCTTTTGTAACAGTTTTATTTCTCTTAACATAATATTCCAACTTTCACTCTTATATTAGACACTGCAATTTTCTCTCATTTAAAAAATTATGGTGTGTGTGGGGGGGAGAGAGAATTTTGATCTAGTTTGGGATCAAAGTAATATTTATTTTCTAAAAAGCCATTGGAAGTCTCCTTCTCCTTTCTGTTTCATGAAATCACAAACTACTTTAACTGGCATTGGGGATTTATCTCAGAGCTAGAGTGCTTGCCTAGCAAGTGCAAGGCTGTGGGTTCAGTCCTCATCGAGGCAATCATTTACTTTCTTATTGCTTTATTCATTTATTCTTGATAATTTCATAACAGGTTTTTAATGAAATATGACTATCTATACCCTATTTTCTCCTCTTCTGACTTGCCCTATGTCTTCGCCAAAGTCTATATGAGCTCTCTACATTCTGTTCTTTGCTTTTTCATGCTATCATTTTTTTGCTCTGCAGAATCTGATTATTGGTGTATCTACTTGTTTACTGTATTTGTATGTTCTTAGAAAATTCCATCTTTTGTACTAACATGTGAATCAGAACACCTGTGGTCAATTAAAGAAGAAACAATGTCTGTCAAATATTTACAGAAAATTTCTTTGGACCATTGAGATGACTCAGCTGCTGAAGATGCTTGCTGTCAAGCTTGATTAACCTGAGTTTTATCCTCAGAAGCTACTGGAAAAAAGGAAACCAAATCCCACAGGGTATACTATGATTTAAAAGGCCATGCTTTGGAATGGCCCTGCCACTCTAAATAAATATAATAAAATAAATAAATTCCTTCAGTTTCTCAGATAGAACTGCATAAAAAATAAACCCTGATTTTTCCCTCTATGCCTTAGTCTTAGCCTGAAAATGTTAGCCAAAGATGAAGATGAATAACACTTTATGACATAGGTTGTTTACAAAACCTTCTTTACGGTCTATATTACTAAAGGAGATAAATCCTGAAAGAATTTACCCACAATTAAATATCAGCCACTTTTCATGGTACTACATACCTTGTCACTGCCAGCCCAGCCGTTTCTTACTGAACACCACACTATTGCCTTTTCTCTGAAAAAAATTGTAATTTATGTATAATTTTTGTCTCTCCATCCTGATTATCACCATCACTGCAACATGAGAACTTCAAGAGAAGCAACGGTGCTATAATAAAGTGTTTATATATTTTAGAGTTGCATAGGGTTGTGTAAATATCTTGTCTCAAACATTTTCATGACCTAAAACCTGACAAAGTTATTTAAGCTGTCTAAGCACAGGCTTCTTTATCTCCAAATCTGAGAAAATAAAACCTACTAAACAAAGCTTTACAAGAGTTAGAAGTGAAAATGAACTGCTTACCAGCACTTATCACTGAATTAACACTCAATATCTCTTCCATTTTTCTCACCCTTTAAAAGTTCAGCCCTTCCTGGCTCACTTCTGGAAGATGCTTAGTAGCTCCATTTTACAAGTGCTGCTATTTCTGAAGTCACTTCTGCAAAATGGAGCTGCAACCCCTATGTTGTGAGATGTAACCTGTAGTGTGCATAACCTTGATATCAACAGTGCCAAAATAGAAAAGTAAGTGAGTGAAATTCAAGTGTCCCAGAATCTGTGCTCCTTCCTCGTGGTCTGAATCCTCTTGTATTCATCATATACCAATGAAAGCTCTTTCTTTTGGTTTGGAATCCTGAAATAACTACTCTTTCAATTCCAGCCTTCAGTCTCATTTAGTTATACATTTCTTAACCTCTATATAGCTTAGAGCAACAATTAGAAATATTCTAGGTCTGTTTTACTTTGCTTTCTCGACCCTGGTTATAATTAGAATTTTCCAGAACACTAGTAAGACTTTCTCTTACTCAATTTGGAGCTTGCTGCCTTTGAAATCTCAGTGACTCTCCTGACCCTTTTCTCCCCATCTCTGGGTGAGAGTTGACACAGGACATTCCTGTCATTTCCAAGGGTACCAGGGATCCAAGGTCAAGTCCAGATGTTTGGGCAGCAAGCACTTTGCCCACAAGGCCATCTCCCAGATCCCCTGCTCTCTTTTATGCATTGAACTAGACACTGAACTGGGCTCGTGAAAGCAAGTTGGCTGAGTCTGTATTCTATATTATGTGAGTAGTAGATTCAGAGAGAAGGGCCTGGTGCATTGTTATATATCTAACTACAGTCTCAGTAGCTTACATGGGGATTTTGTTTAGTGAGTGGTGCATAAGTGTGTCTTTAAACTATCATTTTCTCAAGTACTTCTTTTTCCCACTCAAAAATTCACATCAGCCTCTAAAGAAGTGTGATGGTATTGAAGGAAAACTAATTGTTTAGGTATAAATTCATAAACTGCACTACTGTATTACTAATAATATATTACTTTGATTTGCCTTATTCATGATGGCGACTTTCCAAGGTCTTACCACCTGTTAAAAAATTACCTGTCTAGAATCTGTTGACAGGGCAGAATTATTTCTGTCAGCTGAATTTGTAGAAACAGCTAATTTCTGGCTTGTAGAAGACGATGTATCACTTTCTTGACTCTTCCATTTGGCTTTCCTTCTGCTTGAGAGATTTTCTGAAAGCCAATTACCCACTGATAGGAATACTCTGGTAGTCCATGTTACAATATAGAGGAATACAACAAAGGGAAAACTTAACCTGTGTTTTAGTAATAAAACTTGTATTAAGTGTAAATTTTACATTGTACAGATGGTATTTCTATGTGTGTTAGTCAGCCTCTGACTAATGTAGGACCTAGATCTTGGCAATCCTGCACAATCATTGAAATACAAGAGGATGTGACATGCTGTCCTTAGTTTATCCTTGCCTCTGCATCAAACTGACAGAAACAGTGCTGCTAACGTTTTGTGGTCCAATTCACATGGCCTCACCTAACATTACGGGCCAGGGAAGTTCAGCTATACACAGGCTTGGAAGGATATTCTAGCATTTTTCAATAGCCAGAAATTATATCACAAATGTGATTAGTGTCAGTCATAACTGGGATAAGTTGCAGGAATAAGAAGACCTTTACTAAAGGTTATTAAGGATAAGTCAAAATCTCCATTATCATAACACTAACTGTTTTACAGGTTATGTTATATGCACAGGTGTGTATCTCTCCCTTTTAGAAATTTTTTTAACTTATTTTATTGAGAAAAGGAGAAAAAAAAACAAGTTTCCCCCTCCTCCCAGCCTCCCATTTCCCTCCCCCTCCTCCCACCCTTCTCCCCCTCCCCCACTCCTCTCCCCCTCCCTCTCCAGTCCAAAGAGCAGTCAGGGTTCCCTGCCCTGTGGAAAGTCCAAGGTCCTCCCCCCTCCGCCCATGTCTAGGAAGGTGAACATCCAAACTGGCTAGGCTCCCACAAAGCCAGAACATGAAGTAGGATCAAACCCGCGTGCCATTGTCCTTGACTTCTCATCTGCCCTCATTGTTCGCCATGTTCAGAGAGTCCGGTTTTATCCCATGCTTTTTTAGTCACAGTCCAGCTGGCCTTGGTGAGCTCCCAATAGATCAGCCCCACTGCCTCAGTGGGTGGGTGTACCCCTCGTGGTCCTGACTTCCTTGCACATCTTCTCCCTCCTTCTGCTCCTCATTGGGACCTTGGGAGCTCAGTCCAGTGCTCCAGTGTGGGTCTCTGTCTCTATCTCCATCCATCACCAGATGAAGGTTCTATGATGATATGCAAGATATTCGTCAGTATTGCTATAGGATATGGTCATTTCAGGTTCCCTATCCTCAACTGACCAAGGAACTAACTGGGGACCTCAGCTTGGGCTCCTGGGAGCCACTCTAGGTTCAAGTCTCTTGCCAACCCTAAGGTGGCATTTGTTCAACTATGTTCATAGCAGTATTATTTGTAATAGCCAGAACCTGGAAACAACCTAGATGTCCTTCAATGGAAGAATGGATGAAGAAAGTGTGGAATATCTACACATTAGAGTACTACGCTGCGGTAAAAAACAATGACTTCTCGAATTTTGCATGCAAATGGATGGAAATAGAAAACACTATCCTGAGTGAGGTAACCCAGACCCAAAAAGATGAATATGGGATGTACTCGCTCATAATTGGTTTCTAGCCATAAATAAGGGTCACGGAGTCTACAATTGGTGATCCTAAAGAAGCTAAGTAAGAAGGTGAACCAAAGGAAAAACATATAGTTGTCCTCTTGGCTATGGGAAGTAGACAAAATTGCTGGGGAGAAAATTGGGACCTTGGGGGTGGGGTGGGATGGGGGTAACGGGAGATGGGGAGAGAAAAGGGAGAAGAGGAGGATAGGGGGAACTTGGGGAAAAAGGAGGATTGGGATAAAGGAAGGTTGGATAGGGGAGCACGGAAGCACAATTCTTTTAGAAAATTTATCAAAGACAGACAGAATCACACACACCCTTTACATTCTGTAGTTCTTTATAAGTTCCAACCTTTCCTGTTTTCATTGATTTATAACCTTGTGTTTCCCATGGTAAATTTTGTTAGTTCACTGTGTACATCACCATACATATTTTTAGATGATCTTCATATTTTCCATCTTGATCAAAATGTTTCCCAGGCAGAGCATACCTCTTCCTTCAATTATGGTTAACCTCTCAAGGATAAACTTTTCTAGTTCCATTTATTTTCTTAACTTTTTAGGGGATTCACATAAAATTTCACATGAAGAAATTTAGTAACCTTAGTGAAGGAAGAAGGGGGCTAGTTCTTAATCAGATCATTGTACTTAGAATTAAGTCTTTTGGATGTGGTTAGGGTTACAGACCATCGGAATAGATTTCTGAAGAGTAAATCTTAGTGTCCTTATGTGAAAGTAAAACTGACTGGGATAATAAGACACACAGTTTCCTTGCCTAAAGGCACACGATGCCATGTACTTCCTGGGAATCTACCAGTAAAAAGGACTTTAAGAGTCACAACTGTGGATCCTCCACGGGACTGAACTAGGCCCTCCATATGTGGGAGACAGTCGTGAAGCTTGGACTATTTGAGGGGCCACTGACAGAGGGACCAGGATCTATCCCAGGCTCATGAGCTAGCTTTATGGAACCCATTCCCTATGTTGGGATACCATGGCCAGCCTTAATGCAGAAGGGAATGGCTTGATCCTGCCCCAACTTAAAGTACCAGACCTAATTGACTCCTCAGGGTGTCAACTTTATCCTTTGAGAGGAACAGATGGGGTGTGAGCTGGACAGGGGAGGCGAGGAGGATGGTTTGAGGGGAAGTGAGAAGAATAACTATGGCTGAAATGTAAATGAAATTTAAAAAATATAAATCAATTAAAGAAAGAGTCATAACCCCTCATCCTTGATACTTGTGACCAAGAGACAAAAACATACTTGAAGAAAATATCTCAACCAGTTTGTGATTCTGTCTTTGGGTCTTAGTTATTAGCAACAGAGAAGGGACTAGTCTGGAAACTAAGTTATATGTTTTTGTTTAACATATTTATTAAATCCATTTGTTCAAGGCATTTACTACAGAAGTTACTGTGTGGTAATCAAACACTATATCTTTTGCACTTTTCCAACATTAAACACAGGGCATATGCTACTCAGAACAACAAAACACACAAAATTATGTACAAAATAATTCTCTAAACTCATCAGGATTTCATGTTCATCTGTGAGTGCCAACACAGTTCTGCTTTTCTAAGGGCAGAGCAAACTTTGATAGAGATTTTTATCCTTCTTGCTTCCTGATGTTTCTAAAGTCACCGCTGAAGCAATTATGAGTAGATCTTTGAAGATATGATAGCTAAGCATCCCCTTGAACTCAGGGACAGGAATTTCAGGTGATTAGGGTTTTATATTGTATTTCACCAGAATAACTTTAAAATGATTTATATTCTCAGACTCTTGGGATAGACACAACAGGATTACACTCTCTTTATATTTTCATTCTCCCAACTTTTGGCTGACAATTCAGCATAACTTCCAACTCCCCACTCTCCTTCTCCACTGGGTGCTGAGTTGTGTTCACTTTAAAATCTAATCCCAGGATTTATTCTTTCCTTGACCTCTTGCACACATTTCATTCTGCTGATCTCACAGAATCTTGTCCGAGACGGGCTGCTAGGCTCCTTGATTGTATTCCCCAGGGAGCATCCTTTTTATATTGTAAGTAGCAAATGCGAACAACTTGGAATCTGTGTTTTTCTCTGGATTCTAAATTTATTGTAAAAATGGCATAATCAACAAATTCAAATATAGCTCTGTTTAGACCTCATTACACAACACATGACAGATAGCTCTCCTTCCTTCCTTTCTCAGAAAAATGCAAGCAAAGAACTGGATTTAATATGCTGTGTTCATGGCATTGATTTTTCTATCTAGTTGACACACTATTTCTTTTCTTTTCTTGCTCTAGTCAACTTAATATCATTAAATTAATTTTCTCTGTTTGCTAACTCAGTGGCAATCAATGAAGAACACTGATATTTCGGTGCATATAAATTAAATAAGGCAAACTTCACATTGTCCCCAGTGTTCAAACTTAATCTTACTTCTCAAATCTCAATTTGTACATCTGTTTCCTTCTGAGCATCTAAATTTTGCTCAAAGTATAGGTAGTCATTTTGACTTACTATAAAAAGTATATTTCTTTCTATAAAACTGGCATGGTTTTCACTTCTAGTTCTTTGATTATAACTATATATTAAGAAATAAATTTTGAATATTGGTGATATTCTATTTATTACCATGAAGAAAAAAATGAAAGCATAAATCCATCATCTTGTAGAGATGTTGCTTGCAATAAGGACCACTCCCTGGTCAGGTGATAGTGCTTCAGACCTCAGTAACAAAGTCATAGCCACACATTATTCTGACCACGCAAACATCATCTCCAATGTGTCTTACACAATAGGATCCATGCTCATTTACTAAAACTGACTTTCTTTGAACTGCATGAGTATTTCACTTTTAAAATTCGTCTGTAGGAATTCAGTGAGTGTAAAAATGAAAATTTCTGATTATCATTTTTTACTTTTCTCTCTCTATTGTTATTTTCAGATACACATCTGATTCACCTTAACACTACAATAACTTTCTTTTTTGTTTGTTTGTTTTTTGTTTTTTATTTTTTAATTTTATTTATTTATTAAGGATTTCTGCCTCCTCCCCACCACTGCCTCCCATTCCCCCCCCCCCGATCAAGTCCCCCTCCCTCAACAGCAATGATGCTCTTCATTTATTTTTCCTATAAAAGAGATTACAGTGACAGGTAGGGTCCCTGGATGCCTTCTCTTTACTTGAGTAACTGTCAGCATGCCAGTCCTTTGCAGAACTAGTGCACATAGCTGCAGCTACCACGAGTTCATGACTGCATTAGTTGTACCATTTCAGGGAGTGGAGAAATCACTTTCTTCACTGTTCTCAAAAGTATTTCTACCAGGTTACAATAGATAGTTCCAATTTGGTCATCACAAAGATAACCCTGGTTGAACTAAATGGGTCACAAAGCAAATACAAAAGTCATGAATCTGGAAAAGTTGGGAATGATGGTAATGATGGGATTTGGGTAGTTAAAGGAAGGAGATAAGAGAGAGTGTGGGAAAAGAGTGATCAAAATTAATTCATTCATTATACACATATATCAAATTATCAGACAACAAAAATCAACATTGTAAAAGCAATAACAATGAAAACAATAAAATTTTAATATAGACATTCAATCATCCAATCATTTCCTGCTTAAACCTTAGCAGATTACCTAAGTGTAATGGGGTAACCTTTAAGCTACTCTTCCACCATCTTTGTCTAGAGACTTGTCTGGAAGACTCTTCCTTTAAACTGAGTATGAAGATCAGCATGAAGTTTAGAAATTTATCTCAGCAAGCTACAAGATCTTTAAACCGTTCACAATCAGATGCCAATTCAACTGCCAGTTTCAATCTGTAAATCACATTGCACATTGTTTAAATACAAGTAACACTTAGAAACCGGGAGCATAAAATAAGGATTATGTTTCCTCAGTTTCTATATTTTGCATAAAAATTGTCCTCTTCAAGAGATTTCATCACATATGCTGTCACAGCATGAATAACCAGAGATGCTCTAATATCCTGCTTCCTAAAGGGTCTTTCAGAAAATGCCTTCCTTTTAAGACATTCCTGACCTCTGCCAATAAACTGTTATCTTTCTCTCCTCCTCCTCTCTCTTTCAATTTTCAATATTTCAACCTTTTAAGAGTTGTTCCACAATCTAACTCCTCGAATGTTTTGTGTGTGAATGTAGTGAATAGTAATTGTTTTTACTGCTTTCCTATCTGACCTTAGGAGATAGGAACTAGTCATCTATATGCTACTGTGCCTTGGAAAGAACAGATGATCAGAAACTTTAGATTAGTGGAACAGAATAGATACCACTTATTTCTGTAAGAAAAAAAATATTCTGTAAAACCTCCTCTTGCCAACTCATGTGTACTTGTTTATTAAGTGTCTCTAGTCTCTACACTAGTAAGGTATTATAGAACTCTATCAGGCGATTGATACAATGAAATAAATTCTTGTATTATTTTAATGTGCCGGAATTCAGATCTCAGACTCATAATTACTGTGACTACAGTAATTCTTTATGTAAATCTTTTGTCTTTGCATTTCAAGTATAAAGCAGGCCTGTGCAATTCACCTCATGGTTAGAAGAACTACACTGAATGTAATGCTACATAAGACATCTAGCAACAGATGAAGTATTATAAAATAGTTACCCTGAGGTAAAATACCTTAGTGTTTAAGAAAATTGCCTTCTCAATAAGTGATAAGGAAAAATCAAAATAAACATGATTTTTGCATGTTTTTCCTTGTGCAAATAAAAAAAGTCAATAGATTCTTGGAGTAAAAGGAAAGATAAGCACACATGGGAACCCCTCCAGGTGTGCCTTAAAACAGCATTGCTAGCTCTTATTCTTCCAAGTACACATCTCAGATGAGAAAACAGTTGGTTCTATAAAACAAAGAGACAACAGCTATCAATCCTTCCTTCCAGTATCATATGCCTCTTCTTCCAAATTTCTTACTGAGAAGCAAATACTCCTATCCAGGGCTACATTCTAGCCTTGCTCTTCCCCCATACAGATTTATTATACATCCATTTTTGTTTTTGTTTTTGTTTTTGTTTTTTTGTTGTTTTTTTTGTTTTTTTTTTTTTT
>NC_022012.1:11917686-11922382 GCF_000317375.1 Microtus ochrogaster | reverse complement strand
TTTTGGTTCCTGTCCTGGAACTAGCTCTTGTAGACCAGGCTGGCCTTGAACTCACAGAGATCCGCCTGTCTCTGCCTCCCAAGTGCTGGGATTAAAGGTGTGCGCCACCACCACCCGGTTTATACATTCTTTTGACTGCATTTTTTTATTTCTATGGTTGTTTGTCATGTTTTGATTAAATGTCCCTTTGAAATAAAAAAATAAACAGATTTTGGAACACATTTTTTAATAGACTACTTTGGGAACTTTTACGACTATGAACAGCAATTTTTAGTTAACTTAAATAAATCCTCAAGGGAAACCCATCAGTTCTATAAATATTTGTGCTGCATAGTCATCTGAAAAGCTTTATCAGATTCTACTTCATCGAAGTTTATGACAGCACCAATGTTAATGTTCCATGGAATATCTTGTTACACATCTCTATGGCTTCTGAAAGTCATCATTTGAAATTAATTAATGAGGATATCCTCCAAATACATCACGTTACTGTGTTGTTCTTCTTAATAAAATTAGATAGCTACAGGATGCTGGCTTATTCTGCTATGCATCAATTTCTTTATAATATTTATGCCAGTGGTACTCTAAATTATAGATTTATAATTCACTCAATTCTCTTCCAATTCTTTATTGCTCACAGTGAGCTGTGTTTGTATGCACTTATTCAACCCAGCAAAGATGCATTGCAGTCCCCTGGTATGTCAGTGTTTTAGCAGCTAAATCTTTTCTTGAAAGTTTATCTCTTTTGTGTGACAGCTCTAGGAGTAAAAGAATAGTGATCTAAAGGACTTTATGTTCTGCCTTTCTGTATTTGCTCATATGTGTGGACATGTGTGTACAGAAGCAACAGCTTCCTTATTTCAGTGTTGTAATACTGATGAACTTAAAGTGAAACGTCACCTTCTACTATGTATCGGTCAGGTATTAAATTCAAAATTACCATGAACTTAGTGGTTTCCAGCAGCAAGTGCTTATTATTAGCCTGTCTGCAAGACCATGCAGATTGGAACATCTGAAGAGCTCCACAGCAAACTCTATATATTTGGTTGAACCTTTCTTCTGATGTCTGAGCTCAGTCATCCTAAGACTTGGTTATATCCATCTGTAGAAAGTGGAAAAGAATCTTCAAAGGGAGGTTTTGGCAAGGAGATGAAGCATAAAGAGAAAGCGAAGCACAAAGTATCTGGACTTGAAGCTAGAATGCTATCACTTCCACCTAATTACACTGCTCAGCATGATGCACCTAGGGGAAAAAAGAAATCAAGCAATAGAAGGTAATATCTGCTTCCATAATAGAAAGAACTTCAGAAGAGCAGCAAAAGGCAGGGACAGAGTGTGGAGAGGAGTGACAGTGAGCCTGTCCATGTCCTCATACATTACCAGAGTAATGTCTGAGACCTTAAGCTGCCTAGATATGTTGAGATATGTTGGATTTCTCTCTTCAGCAGATTGTCTTGTTGTTTCATATATTAAAATTCTCCAAAATAATTTTGAAAGCTATTTTCAGAATAAAATTTGGCTGTAGCTTGTTTATGACAATTAAACCTTTACCCACATTATGATTCCCACCTGGAGGGATGCTCTGTGGATTAATGAGATGATTTGATAAAGCAGCTGTTATGATACCTGGTACCAAGCAGTGTTCAGTAAAGACAGATGGTCTTAGACCAAAGCAAATGTTATCCATCATGAAAAAAACTAAGAATGATACACTTGGAATTCTGTAGCAGAACCACAGCTCAAGACCACGTCCTATAGTCATAGAATGAAGAAAGTTATATTCTTAATAACCTGTTTTCCATTATATATATATATATATATAATTTTCATATATTGTACATTTCCATATTGCATATTGTATATATGAAAGAGAGACAGAGAAAGAAAGTGTGTATATATGTGTAGTATTTTTTGTGTGTTGAGCACATTTTTATAGGCACAGCAGAAGATACACACCAAAACGAAAATAACGTTTATGTATTTAAAGCAGAATATAGAGTTTATAAATCAAAAATAATGAATAAAATATAGTACACACATAGACTTATCCTAGATGCTTAAAGTCTGTCTAACATAACTGTACTCCATGCTCAGACATACACCTACCATGACTGGATGAGACAGACTAAAGAAATAAGGGAAAGATAAAATAGTTCTTTACTAAAAAATAAACATTTCTAGTGTGTGTGTGTGTGTGTGTGTGTGTGTGTGTGTGTATTCATGCCAAAGCATGCATTTGAAATTCAGATGCACCTTGCAGTCATTGGTTATCTCTTTCCATCTATTGGATTCAGGGGATCTAACAATCATCAGGCCTGGTGGCAAGCACCCTTACTGAGTGAGTCCCCCTAAAGACTGAAAGTCAGGGCTTCTTAATAAAAGTTTTGTAGATAGCAGGGTATGTACTCCAGGGTTATTCCATAGTTTGGAAAGAAATCTCTAAATTTTCCTGCACGATTTTGTATGTTACATTGTTGTCTCGTTTAAGGATTGTTTACCAAGTGCAGAGCTCTTGAGGACCAAGAATTCTTAACTAAGCCCTCTAATTAGACTGGACTTCAAAAGTAACTAGAATCCAATGTCTACATTCCACTGTAAGGGAAAAACAAATTGTAGGTTTGTCTTTTTATTTCATTTAGAAATGTTAACTCTAGTTTTCTTCCAATTTTTCAGGTAGGTTATGTGTCTGAAGATTGTTTAGGTGTATATATAATTAAAGCTCCAAATAAAAATCACATTCAGTTAATAATAAACATTTATAATGAGTCTCACAGTTTCTTTAACTGTATGGGCTTATTTGGAAACCAAGACACATAAATACTAAACAAAAATCATTAAGACAAATATTCAAGGGCTACAGAGATGTCTCAACAGTAAAGACCTCTTGCTGCTCTTGCAGAGTGCTCCATTAGGCTCCTAGCACTCACAATGCGTGACTCACAGCACCTGTACCTCCAGATTGAGGATATCTAAGATATGCTTCTGATCTCTGAAGGAAATGGCATGTGTACATGCAATCATTCACACAGATAGATATATACATACACATATATTTTTTAACTAATAAAATAAATCTTTTCTTTAAAGAAAGAATTGATGAAAGAAGTAACTTTGTGTCAAAATTTGCTGTCTTAATAATGAGTTTTTAAGATAGGAAATACTTCTGATATTATTATTGTAAATTCATTTTTTTAAAGGTGCATGATGGCTATACCAGGCAGGGACTGGGGAGATTTCCCTGCCAGGAAATCCATAGCAACCAAACTAATATTCACCATTCTAAGATCCAAAGAGGAGAACAGACACCAAGGAATTGAACACCCACCCAATAAACACATGACCAGATGTCAATATTTAGAATCACCTCAATCAACTCAAACTCACAAAAAAAATGCATCAATTAACAGCAAAGACAATATGCTTCCAGCAAAACATTGTAACCCTACTACATTAGTACCAGGGAAATGCAATATATCTAAAGCATGAGACAAGAACTTCAAAATAGCAATCATGAATATGTTCAAGTACCCTAAAAAATATGAAAAATCCCTTAATGCAGTCTGTGGAAACTAAAACAAACAGTGGAATGAGAATAGTTCAAGATATGAAAGTAGAAATAGAGGCACTAAAGAAAGCCACAACTGTGATAAGCTGGAAATGAAAAATTGAAAAACTCATTAAAAAAAAAACCTTATGGTTTAGTTGCTGAGGAATCCCATCTGGACGGGTGAGTGTGTGCTATCCAGGGGCGGATTGTCCCGGAAGAGAGCACAAACCCCCCTCCCCCAGCTCCTTCTGCAGGGCTGTCTTTCTTACACACGACCCCCCCCCCGTTATTCTTTTGGTCCCTGCCCTAGCCACGCCCACTCCTTTTAACCTCTGACCACCTGTGATTGCTCGCTCTCTCCCTGTGTTCTCTCCCAGTGTACACACCGGCTTTGCCTCTCTCCTTCTCTTTCTCTCCTCTCTCTCTCTCTCTCTCTCTCTCTCTCTCTCTCTCTCTCTCTCCCCACCCTCTTTTTCTTAATAAACATTCATGGCCATTTTCTGCGTTTATATGTCTGACCCGCCGCCACCGCCATCGACTGTAGCCGCTTGCTCGGGTGCGCAGGCGCCCCGGCACTGCTGGGACCCGCCAGAGTTTGCTGTGAGCCAGCTGGGCAGGCGGGGGAACCCTAGGTATATTTTTTAAGAATAAGACCCCCCCTTCAAGTCTTCGTTTTCTGCAAGGTCCTTTGCTCAGGAACAGTTTTCTGCTCCTACTCTAAGGCTACCCACCCAGAGCGGTGAGAGCGTACCTATAAGGCAGGCCTCAAGGACCTCCGGTAAGGGAGCACATGCACCTTCAGCCTGTGCGGCAGGGTGTCCTGTGTTCTACTTGTCCCCACCCTGCCCCCAAGTTCTCCCTTTTATCCTCGGGTCATTGGACTACCAGACGTCCATGTTTTGGTGCTGAGGAGTTCATCTGGATGGGAACGGTTCCTGCTTCTACACTGAAGAGATACACCCAGAGAGTCAATCACGGCAAAGTCTGGACCAAGACACCAGGTCTCTCCTGGCTCCATTTGAAGGAAGAGATGGGAAGACGCCAATACAAGAATTCCTCCAACAACCTGAAAGGCAACATGACACCACCAGAGTCCAGGGATCCCGAAATAAGAAGAATTGTACACCCTACTCCAGAAGAATTAGAAGA
>NC_022012.1:11863850-11911668 GCF_000317375.1 Microtus ochrogaster | reverse complement strand
CTCTTCAGACTCGAGAGGGAGGGGGAGAGGAGTGGGGGGAGGGTGGGAGGAGTGGGAGGCTGGGAGGAGGCGGAAATTTTTTTTCTCAATAAAAACAAAACAAAACAAAACAAAAAAAAAAACCTTACAGGTATGCCTTACCAACAGAGAACAAAAAATGGAAGAAAAAAATCAGTGGCATTGGAGACAATGCAGAAGAAATGGATAACCAAGACAAAGAAAATGTTAAATCTGGAAATCCAAGTACAAAGCATCTCAGAAATCCGGGACAGTATAAAAAGACAAAATCTATGAATAATAAGAATATAAGGAGAACAAATTCAGGTCAACAACACAAAAATATTTTTATTTTCAACAAAATTACAGAATAAATATTCTCTAACCTAAGAAAGAAATGCCTATTAAAATACAAGAAGAATATAAAACACTCTATAGACAGGACAAACAAAGTAATTACCCATGACACTTAAAACACTAAATATACACAACGAAGGAAGAACACTAAAATTGAAGGGAAAAAGACTACATAACATGCAAGTGCCGACCGATAAGATCACCTGACATCTCAATGGAGACTCTAAAAGCAGAAAGCCCTGGATGGTTGTTATACAAACTCTAAGAGACAACAGGTGCCTGCCCAGACTGCTATGCTCAGAAATTATCAATGACAACAGATAAAGAAAAACATGCAACAATAATGCCAAAATTAAATTGTATCTATATACATTTCAAGCTCAATAGAAGGCACTGGAATGAAAACTACAGTCTGAAGAGGAGTCTAACCACACCAAAGAAAACTTTAGGAATAACATGAAACCTGAAAATTAAGAGAAGGCGAAAAACAAAAATGATAATAACAAAATAGCAGAGAATGATAAACATTGCTCAATGATAAGTCTTAATATCAATGGTCTCATTTTTCTAATTAAAAACAAAAACTAGTAAAAGATGTATATGATAGAACCTTCAAGTTATTGAAGGAAAGAATTGAAGAAGATAACAGAACATGATCTCCTCTGCTCATCGATAGATAGAATTAACATAGTAAAAGTGGCCATTCCACCAAAATCAATCTCCAGATTCAATGCAATCCCCATCAAAATTTCAACAAAATTCTTTACAGACCTCAAGCTCTTTTACAGACCTCGAAAATTGAAATACTCAATTTCATACAGAAAAACAACCAACCAAACAAACAAAAACCCAGTAAAACAACAATGAACAATAAAAGAATTTCCATGGGTCTGACCATTCCCTGATTACAAGTCATACTACAGAACTGTAGTAATTGAAAAAACTGCATGATATTGGCATAAAAATAGACAGATTGATTAATGGTATCGAATTCAAGATCCAGACATCAATCTACACACCTATGAATGTGGTGGAATAATCCTTACGTATGCTGTGACTGTGTTGCTCTCACTGGTTGGTAATATAATCTGATTTTGTCTATAGCAAGACAAATAAGGCTAGGTAGAAATGCCAAACTGAAGATAAAAGGAGGAAAAACAGGGCAGAATTAAGGTAGATGCAAGATAACTGCCAAAGGAACAGATTTGTTAGAAATCAGGCACATGGCAAAATGCAGATTAATAGCAATGGGTTAATTTAAGTTATAAGAACTATTTAGTAGTAAGCCTGAGCAATAGGCTGAGCATTCTGTAATTAATATGAGCTTTTGTGAGTTAATTTGGGACCAGATAGTTGGCACAGAAGAAGAGTTCTGTCTCCGTTTACATATGGATACCTGTTTTTTTTTGTAAAGAAGACAGAAATACACAATGGAAAAAAGAATCTTTCAACAAATGGTGCTGGTCTAACTGGATATCTGCATGTAGAAGAGTGCAAATAGATCCATGTGAATCACCATGTACAACACCCAAGGACAAGTGGATAAAAGACCTCGAGATAACATCAGGTACACTGAAACTGTTAGAAGAGAAAGTAAGGAAAAACCTGAATGCATCATCATTGTAGACAGTTTACTTAACAAGACACCAACAGCACAGGCAATAAGATTGAAAATTAATAAATGGCAGAGGCAGGCGGATCTCCGTGAGTTCGAGACCAGCCTGGTCTACAGGAGCTAGTTCCAGGACAGGCTCCAAAACCACAGAGAAACCCTGTCTCGAAAAACCAAAAAAAAAAAAATTAATAAATGGGACCTCATAAAACAGAGACTCTTCTAAGCCAAGGACACTACCAATAGGACAAAACATTAGGTTACAAAACTGAAAAAAATTACCAACTTCACATCTGATAAATAGCTAATATCAAAAATATATAAAGAACTAAAGAAATTAGATACCAACAAACCAAGCAATCCAATTATAAATAGAGAATTCACTTTAGAGAAATCTGAAATGCCTGAGAAACACAGAAATGTTCAACATTATTACTCATCAGGAAAATGCAAACTAAAACTACTTTGAGATCTCATCATACACATGTCAGAAGGCAAAGATAATAAACAAAAATGACAGTTTATGCTGTAGAGAATGTAAAACAAGGGAAACACTCCTTCATTTCTGCTAGAAGTCCAAACTTGCATAGCCAGTATAGAAATTTATATGTTTGTTCCTTAGAAAATTGAGAATCAATCTGTCTCAAGACCCAGCTTTTTCCACTTGACTCAACTGTAAAGCTCAAATCAAATGGGTAAATATCTTGGTATATATTACCTACACAAGTTAAATCTAGATCAAAAAAGAAATTTTAACAGACCCATACCCCCTAGTGAAATAAAGGAATAAATAAAATTTCTTCAACAGAAGAAAGAGAGAGAGAAAGAGACAAAAGAAAGAAAGAAAAAAAGAAAAGAAAAGAGGAAGGAAGGGGAGAAAGAAAAAACGAATGAACAAAAGATAGATAGATAGATAGATAGATAGATAGATAGATAGATAGATAGATAGATAGATAGATAGATAGATAGATAGATAAATAGATGCTACCAGAGGAGGAAGCTAAACACCAACCCTACAACCTACAATCTACAATGGTGACCTGCCTGCCTGATATACTGATGTAATGGTGTCATAAATGCTGTGGGAAATACCAACCACAATCTAATAAGACTTGTGAACCATTCCTTAAAATCATTCATGTCTGACAGTGCTCAGGTGGTGGTGAACCTGAGTCTAGGTCTGCATGTGTGTATGTTTCTTGTCTTTTGTTTGTTCATTTCATTTTATTTTTAAGAGGTGAGAGATGGAAAGGAGGGGAAGTAGAGAGGACATGTGAGACAAAGAGGAGAGGAAAACCATGATTAGAATATATTGTATGAAAAATTATTTTCACTAAGAATAAAATAAAATGAAATAGTTACTTGATGACATGTTTAGTGTTCTAATATTATTTAAATACCCTGTGTACAGTAGCCTTGGAGCATTAAAAGCCTGATATTTTATTTCTGAAGTGATGTTATCAAAATAGTTTTCATATCATTTACAGAGTTCTCTGGCATCAAAGCAAAACTTTATCATTGGTATTGCAGGTGACCCCTTCTCACTCTCTTGTTCTCAAATGACTCTTGTATTTCTACAGGTTATTCTTATCCCAGGATCTCAGACACCTGAGACACTGATTACACCTCTTTAACAATTCTCTGAATATTTCTTTCATGCGGCATCATCTGTTTTGATCCCTGCTATAATCACTATGAAGAATATTTAAGTATATAATAATTTTCTTTGAATAGCCTGTACCATGACCCATTATAGCATTTCATCTTGCTTAATTACATATTGCGAAGCTGACAGTCTTTCAGGTTTTCATTTTTTAAATTGAGAATGAGGGCTTTATCCATCTTAAGCTTTCTTTAGTTATACTGGGTTGGCGGGGAGGAGGTAAGTAGCAGGATAACTATTTCTTCTAAAATAGGCCTAGCTTATTTGTTGACAAATTTTATATGATTTTAAAAAGTTAACATGTTTCTTTTGCTTTCTCTTATCTCAAAGGAAGTGTTTAGATTTTATGAAAAACCATGTTTCCTTTTTATTTTGGTATGGAAGTGCAGTTTACAGAAAGATGTGCAGAAACATAGGTTGATATTTTACAGACAATCTCTCTGGTCCAATAATGACACCAGGGTGTCCTGTAGTAACTATGGTAATACTGGAAATTAATAATAAGATGGTTAATGTCAAGCAATCTACAGACCCTGTTGTAATAACTGTCTGTAGAATGTTATGAGGTACCAATAGGTACAAACACTGCTAATAATCTGTGGAATTCCAGATCCTCTAATTTGTAACCAAGTCTCACCACAACTAATGCTTTTCATCTAAAACTAATAGGGCTGAAAATCTATACACACAAAATTCTAGTCACTAGCACATTATATTTCCTCAGTAGTCTCTATATCTTTGTTTCCATTGCTGTGAGCATTTGATATTTTTAATAATTCTTTATTTTATATTTGAAAACTTGAAAATCTGATGCATTTTAACAGAAAATTAAAGATATGGTAGGTATGTAAAGCCTATCCATGTAACCTTTCCTAGATAAAGGGGAAATATGGAATTAACTTATTTTTGGGTTCTGTTGTTCTATTTTATATCCTGTATGGGATAATTAGTGAAAATTCATATTTTGTTCTAATGAGCAACATTTCATCTATAAAAATCAGATATTCATGAGGGGAACACTTTGCCTTAAATAGGATCCTTAGTTTACCATGTCCTTTTAAACTGTCTTTTTATTTTTAAACTCTCTGTGTCCAATCTGTATCTTATTGAAGCTAGTGAAGCTACGGAATTGTTGTATGTGAAAGTCCAATGAGTGTAGTGTCGAGAAGCTTGTGTATAGCTTTATGTGACTATGAGCCCTGGATAAGGAATGTAGTGTAAACAAAATAAGATTCCCTTCTCACTTTTGCTCCGTTCCCATCCACCTCCTTTCCCATCCACCTCCGTTCCCATCCACCTCCGTTCCCATCCACCTCCGTTCCCATCCACTTGAGCAACACAAGAAAACTTTCTCAGAAACCCACCAATAAGTTTGCATCTCATTGATTTAATATTCTGAATCTCAAAGAGATTCAGGATTGTAAAGCAAGTGTTGTTTGGGAGAAAACATTTCATATTTTATATTTCTACTTGTTTTACACAATGAAATCCACCCGGTCTTATAAACAGTCTTCAGTTTCAAAGCCAGCTTTGCTTGGCTGTGTAGTCGAAAACCACTTTAGCTCAAGATTCTCCATTGCCTTTTCACTCAGGAAAACAGTTCCTTATCACGCAGTCATAGTGGTATCATTTTATGTACACTAAATTGTCAAATGAAATGCCAAAAATATATTTCTAACTTAATAATATGTCTTGTCTTGTACTATAGAATAAATGTCTCTAACAGTCAGGGTTGGACCTTCCACCTCCACCTCTATTCTCATTGGTAATTTGATTATTGTTATCTTGGAAATTTTACATATAGCCCCAATATTTTCCATTGGCCTAACTTATAGCTAGCTGCCTGATTTACACATTCAGTTCTTTCTGAGAATGATACTGAACTGAAGAAGTCTAAAACATCCATTGTTTCCTCACTGAAGCTCTCCCAGTCGCTGTATTGACAACACCAGTGTACTGAAACCAATCATTCTTTAATTTCCCATTTTCCTGTGCTTCATGAATTCTATATATTCTTTCCTTACCTTCCACATCCTCTACAGCCAAATTGAACACTCCAAGTTCCACAGACACCTACTTGCCTAGACATCAGCATCTTTCTTCCAGATATAACAGTGTTCCTGTCTTCTTGCCATCTTTCTTCATTCAATCTACAATTCACACTTGCATATTGACTGAATATTTAAACAAGAAAATCAGATGATATTATTATTCAACATTTCTATGTCCTTCACCTTTTTTTTTGCTGAATTTAAAAGAAATTCCAGGTCCAACTTAGCCATCTGACTTTATGGAATACTACACATTTCCCTTTTCATTAGGACACTTCAGAGATACTGATGGTAGATATCAGAAATAAATCTACTTTTTTCCCAGTTTATACTTTTGATATCAAACACCCCCTTTGTCTTATATACTCTGTTCTTTCTCTTTAGGTTCTTCACCTCTTTGTCTCCTTCTAAACTCTTGCACTACTGTCTAATTTAAAAAAAAATTAACCCACTAGCTTCAGATAACTAGATAGTGGATTTAAGAGTCAATAAAATTGTATTAATGTGCAACTTGCTGAAAGACTGTACAGCCCCCTTGGATATCTGTATGACAATTTCTCAGAAAATTAGAACACAAATGTCCTCTAGATCCAGCAATATCACTTTTGTGTATATAGCCAAAGGATGCTCAATCGTATCACAAGGATATGTGCTCAACTATGTTCACAGCAGCATTGTTTGTCATAGCCAGAATGTGGAAAAAAACTAAATGCCTCTTGGCCAAAGAATGGATAAGGAAAATGTGGTAATTTACACAATGGAGTACTATACCTTAGAGAAAAATAATGAAATTTTGAAATTTGCAGGCAAATGGACAAATCAGGAAAACATCATATTGAGTGAGGTAACCCAGACCCAGAAAGGCAATTATTATATGTACTCACTCATAAGTTGTTTTTAAACATACATCAAAGATAAAAAGTCTACAAAGCACAATGTCAGAGAACTTAGACAACAATGAGAATCCTAAGAGAGACATACAAGAATATACATGTATGTTTATCACTACATGAGACGAAAACTTTGAATTTTTATTTTAACAACATGCTTGGATTTAGAGAAGAACAGAGCCTTTGTCCAACTCCAAAGTCAGTTTTGATTTTTTTTTGTATTTTTTATATTGGTTTTATTGAAAAAAAACTTCTGCCTCCTCCCAGCCTCCCATTTCCCTACCGTCCCCCAATTCCTCTCCCCCTCCCTCTCCAGTCCGAAGAGCAGTCAGGGTTCCTTGCCCTGTGGAAAGTCCAAGGTCCTCCCTCCTCCATCTAGGTCTAGGAAGGTGAGCATCCAAACTGGCTAGGCTCCCACAAAGCCAGTACATGGAGTAGGATCAAAACCCAGTGCCATAGTCCTTGGCTTCTCATCAGCCCTCATTGTTCGCCATGTTCAGAGTGTCCAGTTTTATTCCATGCTTTTTCAGTCCCAGTCCAGCTGGCCTTGGTGAGCTCCCACTAGATCAGCCCCACTGTCTCAGTGGGTGGGTGCACACCTCGTTAAGTGAGTCTGAAAATTATTCTAGTTTATGGTTAGAGATTCTTACCCTCAGATGATCTGTCCTCATAATCCTCTTTGCTTCACGATTCTATCTGGATAATTATCCTTTCCTCTTTAGGAATCTCTTGACTTTTTGAAGTTGAGTATTTTCCTGTAAAGACAAGAACAGAACGCTGCCTAAACCCTTATGGGGTTTCCTTACTACCTGATTGGTTGTCATCTTTGTTGATGAGCCATCATTTCTTTTTCTCAAGAGATTTCTCTTTTTAAAACCAAATCTTTATTAATATTTATGGCCCATAACTTTTCTTCTCCTGTTGAAACAAGAGCAAAACCCCTTCCCCAACATTGCACATATTCTGGTTTCTATTGTGAGGTCAACACATCCTCGAAATACACCAGCTGATTCAATTCAGATGCCGTTTGTATTATCCAGTGTCTCTCTGCTGCTACTGTATGGTGTATATATTTTAATTTTTTAGAATCTGCAAAGTGGAACACATCCAACTGCCAGATTTCATTCCTTTGAGTACCCTTTGGGTTATTCCCTGCAGGTAGCCGTGTTTGGTTATAGAAAGAGCAAGTAGGAGATCTCTTTTTAATCTTTCTTAGCTTGTTGGCAAGTAATAGGAAACCCCTTCTTTAAACCTTTGCTATGGACATGATGCTTCTTATGAAATACTGAGGCCTTTGACACACTTCCAATTAATAATCAATTTCTGCATTACCTTGTGCTAGGGGACCTGCAAGACCCTTATAATATCAGATGTGTGTCATGTATATGTGACAGAGCCTATTCCTGATTATATCTGGAACTTGTATGAAAAATGAAGTCAATTCTGTATTAGCTGGTATAAGTTCAGTGGTTTCAAAATGCAAGACAATTCTTTTTGCTTATTGTGAATGAGTAAATATATCAAGAGTTTCTTTTAAATCACTTAGTACTATCAGAATAGCATATAATTCTGCCTTTTGAACAGAATTATCAGGGCTTTGTTCCATGTTACTTAAATCTTCTGATTTGTAACCTGCCTTTCCTGATTTATTTGCATCAATAAAGATTGTACAGGCTCTGGTTATTGATGTGTCCCATACAATGTGGTAAAGAATCAAAGTAGTTCTCTTCATATGGTTAATTCTATCACATTTGAAATAATTGCTATTAAACTCTTCTTAAAAATTAGCACAAGCTCTTTGCTAAGGTTCATTGTCTTCCCATATTTTTTTTAAATTTCATCAATAATAAAAGGCACTATAATCTCTGCTGGGTCTATACCTGCTAGTTGATGAAGTCTCAACTTTCCTTTTATAATTAATCAGGGACATTTTTCTCATATCTTTTTAATTTTTTACTTGGTTTATGTGGTAAGATGATTCATTCTAAGATAATATCTTCCATTTGCATTAAAATTCCTGTAGGGGAAATCCTGGAAGGCAATATGACTACAATGTAATTAAGATTTGGATTCAGCCTATCCACATGTGCCTCCTGTAATTTTTCTTCAATGACGATCAATTTCTTTTCTGCATCAGCTGTTAATTCTCTGGGACTCTTTAAGTCTTTGTCACCATCTAAGGTTTTGTTTCAATAAACTATTGGATCAGGTGTTATCCCAACAGCTGGTTGTAGATCTGAAATGTCTCCTGACAATTGTTGAAAGTCATCAAGAGTCTGCAATCAGTGTCTCCTAATTTGTGCCTTTGTGTTTTAATTTTTTGTAAACCTATTTTATAACCTAGGTATTTGATAGAATCTCCTCTCTGTATTTTTTCAGGAGCAGTTTGTAGTCCTCTTTTTGGCAAAACTTTCCTCACTTCTTCAAGTAGCATTCTTATTAAAGTATCTATGTGTGAATCAGATAGCAAAAATTCATCCATGTAATGGTAAATTATAGATTTAGGAAACTTTTTATACATTATTTACAAGGGCTGAGTTACAAAGTATTGGCATAGGGTGGGGCTACTGTGAACTCCCTATGGAAGAACGGTCCACTGGTATTTCCTAGTAGGCTGAGAATTATTATGGATAGGCACTGTGAAGGTAATTTTTCTTTGTCCTTTTCTTGTTAAGATATAGTGAAGAAACAATCTTTCAAATCAATAACTATAAGAGGTCATCCTTTTGGTAATAGACAAGGCAGAGGAATTCCAGATTGTAGAGGGCCAATAGGTTGAATTACCTTGTTGGCAGCTCTTAGATCTGTCACCATTCTCCATTTACAAGATTTTTTTAATAAAAAATACAGGAGATTTCCAAGGACTGGTTGATTCTTTAATATGGTGAACATCTAGTTTTTCCTGTACCAGCTGTTCTAAAGCCTGCAGTTTGTGTCCTATTAAAGGCCACTATTTAACCCATATTGGTTTCTCAGTTAACCATTTTAAAGGTAGGGCCATTGATATCTCTAAAGGTTTGCTAGTTGCTTTGTGTTCTTGTCCAGCCTGATTGGCTGGTAACCTTTGTGTATAGAACCTTATAATATGCTTCCCGGAAATATGAGTTTCTGTGACTTAAGGAATGTTAATATGAGTATGCCATTGCTGCATACTCATGCATGATCCCATAAATTCACTTCAATATTAGCCACATATAGCTTCAGCCTTCCTCCTTGTTCTTCTGGCCCTATGCGTTTAACCCGTATCATGCTTTGTTTCACTTGAAATAGGGTTCCAATTCCTAGTAATTGAACATCTGCCTTTTGAACAGGTCAGTTTGGATGCCAAGATTTTGGAGTAATGATACTCATGTCTGCACCCATGTCTATCAAACCCACAACTAAAATGCTATTTATACACACTCTTAGCTTTGGTCTTTGATCATTTATAGAAGTCTGCCAGAATATCCATTTCCTATTTCCTATTGGAATTTTTGATTTATCCTCCATGTTTATTCCATCATCTAGAACAGTATTTTTTTTTTTAGAAGGCTCCGGATTTTTTAATTTTCCTGGTGAGAAATGTCCTCTTCAGAGACTGAGAATGACTGGACCACTTTTGACTTAGGGGCCTGTGAGAAGCACCCCCTAGAAAATTCCTGATGGTATCAGGTTTTCTTGTCTGTCATGTCTGTCTTTTGTTTATCTGCATTCTTTGGCCAGTGTCAGCCTTTGCCACACCTTCTACATATATCTGAAGTTTGATGACTTATTTTTGCCATTCTCAGAGGAGATAGTATTCCTAGGAATTCCTTGTTTACCATCCCTCCTCAGATGTCCTATTCTACCACAATTAAAACATTTTGGCATTTTGATGTCTCTTCGTACCTTTTGAAATTGCTTCTCTTACCCAAATTTCAGTATTATATTCAAATGTGTCAGTGTTCATTGTATGCAGGATCCATTCATCCATTGGAGCCTATCTAACCTTTAATAGCACAAGTATCTTTTTGCATTCTAAGGTGGCATTTTCAAAAGCCAAAGATTCAATAAGTACTCATCTAGCATGTGGGTATGTTACTCCTATTTGGACAGCCTTAGTTAATCTTTGTAAAAATTCTCTAAAGGGTTCTCTCTGACCCTGTTTAACCCTGGTGTATCTGGTTCTTTAATCCTGTCCCAAGCATTTAAGGCTGCTTTGTGGCATAGGGACAAGATTTGTTCATCATAGAGAGCTTGAACATGTGGGTCAGCATAAGTCCCTTCATCAAGAATTTGATCTTGGGAAGTGTCAAGTTCTTTTGTTTTTCCTTGGTGTTGTAAAATTTTTGCCTCTTCTCTGAAATTGAAAGACTCTCTGGACCCCCCTTCAGAACCCGCAGCTGGCCTGCTCCCGTGAGAACATCCTGTTTGCTTGAGACCCTCAGGACACCTACAGGACCTGCAGCTAGCCTGGTCTCATGAGAACATCCCGTTTGCTTAGAAGACCAGGATATCTATAGTCAGCACATGTGCCAAACTTAGAATGTCAGCAGTTCACAAAAGGAACAGTCACCCCTGCAGATGTTTCCCTTATCACGTAGCTATTCTCCTGTCCTGGAATAGACCAATCACTGATAATAACCCTTTGAATAAGCCAATCCAATAAGTTGGGAAACAATCTACAGGTCCCCCTTTGTGTCTGTGGCTTTTTACTTTAAAAGATGGACTGTAACAGCTATCGTTGTCCTTCATATCCTGAACCTGAAGGACCCTGTCATGACAGAATAAAGATCCTCTTGCTTTTGCATCAATTTGTGGTTATGTGAATGGTGTCTGGAGCAACTCCTCCCTGACGTTTAGACTTCTAGTCCAACAAAATAACATTCTCACATTAGTTGGGGCCCATTATCCAGGACTATTGAAATTAACTGAAGCTAGTCATGTGGGGAGGCCTTAATGCTAGTAACCCATGTCTTTACCATCTCCCCAACAAATATGGAATACAAGCCATAAGATTTTACTACCTGCTTAATTTCTTTTAGATCATTCATTATTTGGATCCTTTTCAGCATTTAGAACTTGATGTTTGTCAGAGTAGATTACAGGGTAGGAACTAAAACCCTGGGTAAGTCATCTCTGACAGGTATTGGCAATGTTAAATCCTGCCCTTGTACTTTCTATCCCTGCTCATCAGCTCCAATAATTTCCTCAATGGTTTTAAATCTTTTTACTATTATCTTTTGTAAAGCCTGATCTCCTAGCCTGTATATATTTCTAGTGATTTCATTGAGGCACCTAGCCTCTGCTCCTCCTTCTGCACATGTGATTCCAAGGTCTGAAGTTTTTCCATTAAAGATAATATGTCATCCTTGGACATTATTTGGATAGTGTGCAGATTGCCTTCCTGGAGAGTTACTCTATCTGCTAACCTATCATAAGTTTTGAACAGATTTTAATTGTCAAATTCAACAGTCTGAATTCTTTCAGGTAATTTCTCAATATCTTTTGACATGGATTGAATATTGCCTGTCAAATTAATGTTATCCTTTTCAATAGTATTAATTTTTTCAGGTAACTTTTGATTTTCAATGATATTAATGCTGACAGCTAGCTGTTCATTATTAGTCTGTAAAGACTGTATCATTTCTAAAAGTGCCTCATTCTTGTCTCTGTTATCAAACCATTTTCTTAAAGATATAATATGAAGAAAATAACTGAGTCCCAATATCCAATAAAGAATGTATCACAATAACCATATAAGCCTTTCAGAATATAATCCATAGTATTAGCAAAAAGTTATTAAAATTTTCCATGTTAATGTTTTCTGCCATTATATAACTTTTAAGTTTATAGATTTTTTAATTAATAAAATAAATATTTACCTGTGTTATGTGGTACAGTAAATTGTTTTAGGTGTAATAATCTTGATTGTCCATCAGGTGTTGTGGTTGCAGAGTCACACCCAGTGGTGGCACAACTGCAGTCCAGCGCTGCTTTGGTTTTCCACCTTGATGCTGGTTAAATACTGACAAATATGCTTTGCTTGACAAATTAAAATCAATTAAATCAATTCTGTACATGGAACAAGGAAACCAGAACTCAGGAGAAGGGATCACAAACCGGAAGCTGTACAAGTCGCCCAGTAGCAAGGAACACAGCAGGGTGGGGGTGGGGGAATGTTTATGAGATTGGGAAATTTTCAAGTTGCCACGCATATTTAGCTCCACTGTGGTGGGGTTTTTACAAAAATCCACTTAATAGGTGAAAGCAAGTCAAGCCAACCAGGGTGGGAGACTATCTCGGCTGTGGACCATTTGGGCCTTTTAAGCCAGTCCCCTGCTAGGTGTGGAGTTCAGATGAAGATGGATGCTAAAAAGAAATCCCACACTAGCTCACAATTATGTATAATAAAGGGTTTTTTTATTTAGGTGTAGACTCACAGATCACAGTCTGCTGCACAAATGGGGAACAGGAACTGAACCCAGCAACTGGAAGAGAGAATAGCGTGCTTATAGCATAAGAGGCCATGCCCAAGTGGTTGGGTAACTTAAAGTCTACTGACTGTAGGATTTTTTTTTTTATAACATGGGTGTGTATTGGAGGGGACAATAATGGAGATCAGCATTAGAGTAAGCCAGTGCATCTCTGAATCCCCAGATTTGTTGAGTTGCTATTTAATTTGACTTATTATTGTAACACTTCTTAAATTTTTGTCTGTTCATCTGTGGAAGGAAGTTTATGAGAATTGACTCATTGTTTAATATAAAGAGACAGACAGAAATCATACCACAAACTGTTGTGCCTGGAAGCTCAGCTCACTACAGATATTTGATACTCCTCATTGGTGTCTGAATTAAAATGCAACAATAAAAATTCTAGTACACTTCAATTAAGCAGGCCAGCTGAACACCTTTGTGGCCTGCCTGGGGCGTTCTTGATAACTGTCAGGAGAGGCATGGAATAGGAATAGCTGTTTGGATTTCCTTCACTATTTAGGTAATTAAACCAGAATTTTAAGTTAAGCTATTTTAAGCAGAAAAATGAAATAAACAGTTAATAAATTATATAGCAAACTTGGGCTAAGCATTTTTGTAAGTTTCTTTCGCTAATCAACATTAGGAACTGGACTCTCTATATTATACTTACTATCCATATGCTGCTCTATTTATTTCAATACAGTCTTTGGACTTTTTCTTCTTGGAGTACAGAATAAAGTGGAATAATTAATAACCATTAAGACTCAGCGGCATTCTACGTGCTTTCCTAGATTGTTATCATGCTCTTTATTTAACATCCAAATATTCCACAGAAACCCAAAGAGAGTAATCAATTTCAAACTCCTTTGAGGACATTTTTCCCATTCTTATATCCAAGCTCGGGGGTACAGTCTCTGGCTAATTGAGCACAGGAGAACATTTCATAACAGCTCTGTTCAATCTTGCAACACTATGAAGATGCTCTATTTCTCTTCAGGTCAGACTTCACTTAAACTTTATTTTAAATTCAAGAGAACAGTCTATAGTTTCCGAAGCAATATTTGCTGTGCATCTAAGGAAATGAGATAATTTACCTGCTAGGGAATGTTTGATGATCAGCAGCTATAATTAATGTATATATAAAGGTTAACTGATGTTAGAAAGTCAACAGTGCTTATTATTTTTTTTATAAAATGTGAATATTTTAGAAATAGAAGACACTGGTAATTACATGATAATTCAAGAAAGCATCAGGGGTTTAATACACAGGGAGCACACCATCACTTATTAAGTGTCTGAATGGCCTGTGTTTATTGTCTAATGTATGAAAAATAGGTGTTGTGTCTTTGGTAAGATAGAGAGGCTACATTTTACATAAAAATATCATCCCTTATATAACATAGCCGGTTTATGTCACCTGTAGTCAGGTTGGCCTAATTGTAAAATCAGATTTTTTTTGTATACTTCCTGCTTCCTTGTGTTTGAACCTCTGTTTTCATGTCTAGGAACTTCTACTAATTTCATTTAAGCAATCTTCATATGCATTGTATAAAGAAAGGCTTGGTCATATCCTTAGAGGTTCTAAGATATGGTTTCAATCATTAGCTTAATAATGAGGTAAAAAAATTAATACACACATAAACTGTGTCTATGGTGGTGGAAAATGTTGGGAAGGAATTTTTTATTTTAACATCTCTACCTTGAAATTTCATTCAATTACTCACTTTTGGGTTCATCCATAAATAGTTAAATACAAAATCAAACCTAAAGTAGGATGTTACCACAGAGATTAGAGATATCAATAACATAGTTAAGAACTCAAATACATCTGTGATTTTAATTTTCTCTTTTCATTCAATCTGTCATAGTTATGTTTTGTGGGAACTTTTTCAGCCAATAACCTTTTAGATACTGGCCCATTTGGGGCATGGTCACAGGTCCTATAAGTGCAGATGAAAAGCATGCATGGGCCCTTTTCCTGCTGGATTCAGTCTCCAGTTTCTAACACATACAGAGGACTGTGGATCCCTACCCTCACTGTGAGTTTATTTACAAGTAAATAAACCTTATTTTTAACTCCATTTGGGTTATTGTGGAAGTTTTTGATATGCCTACATTTATAAATCCTGATGATTAGCACACAGCCAGCTTTTGGAGGGTAAGGCTTTAATCTCATAAATGCAGAATCCATTGCAATTATAGTTTATGATGATCAGTTATCATCAATGGATGCTATACAAGTGGAAATATGTTTTTGTAATGACATGATGCATGTATCAACAATTGACATCCTTCATAATTATACTACAGGAAGAGACCAATGTAACTTAGTCAATGAAGCAAAGAATACAAAGTAGGAACATCATAGTTTTACATAAAACATGTACTGAACTAACTAGAGATAAAAAACACAGTTTGTCTTCGACTTATTTTCATTGTGTAGAAAAAAAATCAATTTACATATCTATCTATATATAGAAAGATAAAATTACATGCCACAGGATATTAACATTCATAGAATCTAAGGGGAATATATACTTTTTTCACACAACACCTCCGCAAGTGAAAATTTATGTTAGATTAACTTTAAAATGAATGTATAATTAGAGTATATAGTTAATGGTGCTTGCCAAAAGATTAGAAGCATGAATGAGGAAATAAAGAAATGAGAACTGGAAATTTGTGTAAAAATATTACATTTAGAGAGATTGGAACTATTTTCTGGGAAGGCATACTTGGAGAAATATTTTAAATAGCAATCTTTAACACTTAACTGCTACTTAAAGATAGGGGACATGAAACCATTTAAGTAAAGCTTTAGAAGCAAGCAGAAGTGATTGGGAAGTAAGCTCCAGGTAATTATAGAATTGAAAAACACAGCAAAATACTAAATGGTTTGATAGGAAAAAATAGGAGAGGATCATATAAGAGAAACAAGAAAAGATGCTGTCCTGCTGAGGAGGGACTAAAGTACAATGCCAAATATTACCAAGAAAATAGCCAGTCGGAGCATCCTAAAATGCACACACATATGAGGGTGATCTACATGAAATCTCCAAATAACAAGGGACACAGAGCGGCAACTTGATAGTGGGTGGTGAAGAACCTAAATATAGATGGGCCATGGAACTAAGTGAAAACCAATTGCTACCGTTCTGCTAAAGAAATGCAAAAAAAAAAATCTTAGTGATATTCTACTATACTCATAGATCAGTGCCTTGCTCAGTCATCATCAGAGAAGCTTCCTCCTGCAGCAGATGGGGACAAACACTGAAACCCACAGCTAGAAAATGAAAAAAGAAAGAAAAAGACCTTGAAACACTCAGTCCCTTAAGGGATGTCTCTATCAAATTTCATCCCCTCAGGGCTCAGGCAATCTGGCAGAAGAGAAGGCAAGAAAATTTTAAGAACCACTAGGGATGGAAGACACACACACACACACACAAAGAAGTAATTCTAAACATGTCAGGACCCTTGCACATATACTATGCACAGATTCTATGCACAGAAACTATGGCACATATATACCACAGATACTATGGTAGCATGCTCAGGGCCACATTGGTCTCTGATGTGTGTGGTCCCAGTGCTGAGAAAGAAAATGAGTTCAAGCCCCCATCCTTAACCCAGAAGCTACCTATCTCCAATAGATAATTGCTCACAAATGAAAAATTAATTTTCGTCAATCGAGTCTCACTAAGTATACAAACCACTCTTAAGTTCAGGCCCCATGCCTAGCAGTAGACAGCCAACACAAAACAACCGTATTGGCATTTCAATTATTGGCTACTTAGTGCATAATGCTTTGTCAAGGATTTTTATTTGTTTGTTTTACTTTACAGGTCCTTTGAGTATATATAATTGTTTGCAGTTTTGTATTTTTATGGGATTTCTCTGTGTGTGAACATGTGTGGCTCTGTCTATATGTTTTTCTTGTGCTTTTTCTTGGCCTCTTTTTCTTCTGTTGGTTTGTTTGTTTTGCTCTATTCTGGTTATGATTTGCCACTCTCCTAACTCCTCCCATATCCTTCTTATTTCCTCAGCCACCTAAATCCACATCCTTTCTTGTTCTCTCACATTCGAAAACAGGCTTTGAAGAAAGAAGAAGTAGTAGAAGAAGGACATGATAAAATGAAAATAAACAAGCCTGAAAAAGATGAAACAAACAGAAAAACAGAGTCAAAAATACACAAAAAGCAAGAATAGATGCTAAAACAAGTATCACCATGTCCAGAAATCCCCTAGAAAATGAAGTCAGCATCCTTTGGGTATATATACCAAAAGTGGTATTGTTGGGTCTTGAGGTAGATGGTTTCCCAATTTTCTGAGAAATCGCCATACTGGTTTCTCAAGCAGCTGTACAAGTGTGCATTCCCACCAGCTATGGAGAAATGTTCCCTTTAACTCACATTCCTTCTGGCATAAGCTGTCATCAGTGTGTTTTTTTTTTATTTTGGCAATTCTTACAGGTGTAAGACAGAATTTCAGAGTTGTTTTGATTTTAATTTCTCTGATAGCAAAGGATGCTAGGCATTTCCTTAAGTGTCTTTCAGCCATTTGAGATTCGTCTGTTAAGAGTTTCTGTTTAGGTCTGTACTCATTTTTTTTATTGGATTGTTTGTTCCTTTAATGTCAAGATTCTTGGGTTCTTTGTATATTTTAGAGATCATTATTCCAACTGATAAGGGATTGGTGAAGATCTTTTCCCATTATGTATGTTGCCATTTTGTCTTGTTGACCATGTTCTATTCTTTACAAAGAACTTTTGCTCAACTATATTCATAGCAGCATTATTCATAACTGCCAAATCCTGGAAACAACTATATGTTCCTCAACTAAAAAAATGAAGAAATAAAATGTGATATATTTACACAGTGAAGTTCTACACAGTGGTAAAAATTAATGATATCTTGTAATTTGCAGGCAAATTGATGCATCTAGAAAACATTATATTGAGTGAGGTAACTCAGATCCAGAAAAACAATGATAATATGTACTCACTTGTAAGTGGCTTTTAGACATAAAGCAAAGAAAAACCACCCTACAGTTCACAACCCCAGAGAACTTAGACAACAAAGAGGACCCTAAGAGAGACATACATGTATCTACATAAGAAGGAGAAAACGACAAGATTTTCTGAGTAAATTGGGAGTGTGGGGATCACAGAAGAGTGTAGAAAAAGATAGGGGAAGAAGGGAGGAGATCAGAGAAAAATGTATAGCTCAATAAAAAGAATAAAAATATCAGATAATAAAAAATAAAGTTAGAAACCATAAGATAAACAAAAGTGCTGCAGGGTAATAAAAAAGAAATAAGGAAATAAAATGGGGGAGGAGAACCCAGACAAAATATTATTAAAGATAAGTAAGTAAGTAAGTAAGTAAGTAAATACCTCCTTAAATATCATTGAGTTTGTTTTGCATTGCCAATTATTGCTGGACTTGGGGCCTGGCTTCAATAGTGGTTTATGTACCCATTGATATAATGTTGGAAAAAACTAATTTTTCATTTGTGAATAGCTGTTAATTGGAAATAGTTTCTGGGTTATTGTTATGAACTTGTTTCTACCTCTCACCTTATTTTTGGGACCACAACTGGCACAGATCTTTGCAGGAATTCCTGAACAGAACACTATTAAGAACAATTAATAAATGAGACCTCATGAAACTGATAAGCTTCTTCATGGCAAAAGATGTCATCAATCAGACAAGTGGCAGCCTACAGAATGGAGAAAGTATTTTAGCAACTATATATCTGATAGAGCACTAATATCTAACATACATATAGAACTCAAAACACAGGACATAAAGGAAAGAACCCAGTTTAAAACGGGGTACAGATTTAAACAGTTCTCAAATGTTTGTTTCCAAGTAAGAAAGAAAGGATGGAGATTCTTATGGCTGTATAGCTGGGAAGGATCTGGAAGGAGTTGAGGGAGAAAAAAACATAATTAGGATATATTGTATAAAAAATTTATTTTAATGAAGGAAAACTATTTTAAAAGGGGGGATGTGTTAACCATTGTCCTTTTGCTAAAGAAATTCTTTCTCTTTAACTTAGCAGAGCATATATGGTGACCACCTCCCCCCACAACCTGTTCATGTTGCTATGTGATGGAGCACCCTCCTCCAAATTCAATTTGTGAGAATTTCTTATAAATGTATCTTGGGAACAGTTTTGATTAAATCCAAATAAATGATAAATAGCACACTTAAGTTCATTTATATTTATATCCCTTTTGTTAACTGTGTTGGCAACACCTCAAAATTTAGTACTATCTGCAAATTTCATTAGCAGGCTATTTATTCCCCCCTGGAGATGATTAATAAAGATGGAAACTAAAACTTGACCCCATGCCAAAACTCCTGCAGCCCCCTGACTAGCCACTTCCTCAGGACTGGACAGGGTCCCATTTATCACCTTCTTCCTGGGCTCCAGCCAGCCAGCCTGCCAGATGCTGTGACAATGTTCCAGACAGGACAACCTGAAGCAGGTTAGGATGCTGACTGTTCTGAGCCTCTGCAATAAATGCTTCAGGAATTCCTTCAGTGAAACATAGGCTGTATTTTATAAAGCTAGCAGCTTCCTCTTTCTGAAACAGATATAAAGTTTGGCGTGGTTAACTTTTTTTATAATCCAACACAGCCATATAACCAAGTCTATTGTTCCCTGGGTATTTATAGATCCTTAAATATCTGAAGTTTAAAGAAAAACATGAATCCTGACATCACACATATCACATAACCTGACTGTTCTTTTCTGTTTGAAGTTGTGCTCCCTGCCTGCTTCTCTTCAGTGTCTGGCTTTATGCCAGTTCTTAATGATATTTCAAATATTCCTCTAAGTAGTTTAACAAATGTCAGCTCGCTTTCCTGCCCCTGAGTGATTGTGAAGTAGACTATTCTAATATTAACATTCTCTGAGTTAGATTTTAAATGCAGCAGTGGGATTAGGTAGACTGTGGTTGCTTTCTCTTTGTTTCCTCTGTTCATCTCTCTTGTTGAAGATTTTTTAAATTATTGATAAAATCAGTTCTACTTTTAACCTGATCTGACAATTAAGACTTAGAACTAGAGATTAATATTTATTTTGATACTGGTTATTATCATTTTAAATATCATAGTCTTTAGTTTTACATAGGTTGAAATTAAAATATAAACTTATGTCCCCAAAAAACTGATTCAAAAATCACTTAACCATTAAAACATAATTTTACTTCTATGGCTGAAATTTTAGATTGAATTTGGTCTTTTATTTATTTGTCCTTCTTATTTATTGTTATTGTGTCAGTTTCTTTCAATACTGATAGAAAATTTTATATTTTATTTTCTTTCAATGTTTGATATTTAATCTTTTATGTCTTAGAAAATACTGAAAATGGGTATTATTTTATGTAACTACTACTCTTTCAGACGTTTTTGTGAAGTATTTGATATCTTCTTGAAAGAAAACGTAATTGTTGGTAAAATTTTTTTTAAATTCTCTTTAATTGCATTTATTTTAAAATTTGATAAAACAGAAAAAGCTTAGATATCTTATTACCTCTCAAAAGAAAATATTGCCTTAAATAAACTACCATTCCCAGAGTGAATGCATTTTGTAAACCTGTTAGTAGCCTATTTTTAATATATGAGTTGGATACTAAACTGCTAATTAGACTATAACTGGAACTTCCAGGGTGACTGAAATACTGAAAATGTAGCAATATAATGAAAAAGCTGGTAATTCATTCAGTTCTAATGGGAGGGATAGTGGTACTTTGATGGTATGAAATACTTAATTTTCTTTTTAGTCAGTGGCTTCTCACCTAGATCTTTAAAAAATGTGAACGATTTCAGGACTTACAATGAAAGATGAACAAAAATCAGGCAAAATATCAGAAGTAGAGATATATGGAGATATTGTAGAAGAATTGGCAGCTAAAATTTGAGAGGAAGTGTGGATTCTGAGTGTAAATGATAGGGATACTATGCCAAGAAGTCAGATTGTCTATGACAGAAGCTGTAGATCCAATGAAAAATAAACTGATAGCGTATGAGCTGTACAAAAATATGCCCCAGAATTTTGAGGCAAAAGGCAGCAAATTAAGCCAAGGATTAATGCAAAAGGCCTGAAGGCCATGAATATGCAAAGTTAACAAATACTCATCTGCTAAACAATTTTCACAGTGATCATAATATAGAGTAAATAAGGAGCATTGAGATATTGCCCTTACAGGGTAGCAAGAGACAAGAAACATAAGAACAATACATAGTTAACATAGGGTGTTATGTGATTTGGGAGAAATAAACTCTGAAAGAAGCATGAGTGTCACATGACAATAAAGAGAGATGATTTCCAACTAAGCCAGCCACAGCCAGGCTCATCATGAAAGTGACATTCGACTGAAGTCTAAAATGAGCCAATGATCTGGGCACCTAGAGAAATAGGATTCATGCAGATTAGGAGCCAGGAGAAAGACTTTATGGAAGGCGTGTGCTAGCACACCAAACCACAGTGAAGAAAGTGGAATATACATTAGACATATTCAAGACCAGTAAAGGTGAGCCAGGGCGTGTCTTTCTGGGTCTGGGTACCTCACTCAATATAATGTTTTCTAGATTTATGTATTTGTCTGCAAATTTCAAGATGTCATTATTATTTTTTTTTACTGTGTAGTACTCCATTATTTTAATGTACCACATATTCTTTATCCATTCTTTGGTCGATCCAGACCCAGAAAGACAAATATCATACGTACTCACTTATAAGTGGCTTTTACACATAAGACAAAGAAAAACCAGCTTACAATTCACAATCCCAGAGAACCTAGACAACAAAGAGAACCCTAAGAGAGACATACATGGATCTAATCTACAGGAAGTAGAAAAAGATAAGATCTCCTGAGTAAATTGGGAGCATAGGGATCATAGGAGAAGGCAGAAGGGGAGGGGGAGAAAAAGAGGGGATCAGAAAAAAATAAATAGCTCAATAATAAAAACAATTAAAAAGAAACTGAAGAAAAAGAACAAAAAATTGAAAACAGACATGTTTTCAGTAAAATTGTGTTTTTTATGTGGGAAAAATAATCTCTCAATAGCATCTTGAGCAAGACACAAACAGAGACTTTTGTCATTTAAAGATTAGAGCTTTTAAACTAAGGGATCAGCTGGGGAGAATGAGAAGTGGCAGGAGACCTAGGTTAGGAAGAAAGTGGAAAGGGAAGAGCTTAGACTAGGGGAAGACTGGCAGGGCTTCTTCACTTTAAGAATAGTATGTATAAGAGTATATGATCATTATTTTTTTTCATTTGGTTGGACTGAAATAGGGGTTTGATACTAATGGGAATCTGTCATTAAGAAAGAAGAATCAGCTTTAATTAAACTAGATATATTTAGTTAATGATTCTGTCAGTTCAAAAATCTCATAAAAGTTTAGAAACAGTACATATATACAGACCCTGTATACACAAAAATATATACATATATTATAAGTATAGACAGATTGGAGCTTTGCTGTGTCTGAGTATTTTCAATTTTTAGGTCATATTTGTAAAATAAAAAAATATACTCTAAATAAAAATGGTCGGACTTGTATCCAAGAGTTGATCCAGGAATCTGAGTTCAGAAGCTCAGTTGCCAAAATAAATTTACTTATAGATGTAATGCAGGAGGCTACCCTCTTGCCATGTAGAAAGGTTAGAACAAGAATCTTGGAAAGCAGTATTCCTGAAGCCCAGGTTATTTGAATGTCATAAATGTTAGATGATCTTCATAAACTGTTATGTGCTAGACACTCACATGTAAGATGCAGGAGTCATGTCACCTTAGACAGAAGTAACTAGGAGAGCATTTCAGTAGCCTTTCCAGAGTACATTGGCAATCGGTGATCTAGAAAAGAGAAGGAAGAAAATTTCTGAGTACTTTATCCTTCTGAGAGGCACCTCAGGACATCAGAAAACAAGAATGCATTGTTAGAGACTGCCTGACACAATTGGGAGTATAGGGGAAGGGGAAAAGGGAGAGTGGGAGGAGAAGTGGAGGGAAAGAAGGGGAGGAGGAAGGACAATTTGAGGGAACAGGATAGTCCAGATGGAGGAAGGGCAGAGATGAGAGCAAGGAAAGAGATACTTTAATTGAGGGAGCCATTATGGGGCTAGCAAGGAGCCTGACACTACAGAAATTCCCAGGATGACCCCAGCTAAGACCCTAAGCAATGGAGGAGACGGTGCCTGAGTTGGCCTTGCCCTGTAGTCAGATTGATGAATATCTTAAATGTCACCACAAAGCCTTCATCCAGAAGCTTATGGGAACAGAGGCAGAGATCCTCAGAGGAGCATTGGACTGAGCTCCCAAAGTCCAGTTGAGGAGTAGTAGGAGTGAGAATATGAGCAAAGAGGTCAAGACCATGATGGGTACACACACTAAAACAGTCTACCTGAGCTAATAGGAGCTCGCCAACTCCAGCTGGACAAGAAGGAAGCAAACTAGTCCCTCTGAATGTAGATGACAGTTGTATGATTGGGGCAGACTGAGGGGCCACAAGCAACAGCACCAGAATTTATCCCTACTGCTTGTTATGGTTTTGGGGAAACCCATTCTCTATGGATGGATACCTTGCTCAGCCTAGATTTCATAGAGAGGGTCTTAGACCTTCCCTGAAGCAATGTATCTTACCCTCTTTAAGAAGTGGATGGGTGTTGGTATGTGGGGGAAAATGAAAGGACTGGGAGGAAGAAAGGAGTGAGAACTGGGATTGGTATAAAAGATGGTTTGTTTTCTTTTATAGAAAAATAAATAAATAAAAACATGAAAAAAGAATTCATTGTCAGATCCGTTTATACTTTATTGTGCCTATGTATTTGTGAAGTGTTCATTTGAAAAATGTGTCAAAAAGTCTTTTGTTTGAGATGCGAATGTCTGTTTTCCACTAAGAGTTAAAGAATTTAACAACAAAAGAGGCAATTCATTGCTTTTCATTAATACACATGCAAACATTTTCATTAAGAGTCATATTGCTCCCTAAATTTTATAATCATATAAAGGTTTTTGCACAAAACACTGCAATAACTTAAAACTTCAGCCTTTAATTTCATTTTTATATAATAATGCTATGGCTTTGCATATATGCTTTAACAAAATAAGAAAATTTAATAATAGTTTTCCCATTTAAGAGTAAATGAAAATATAGGTACTCTTAAAAAGCTCTAAGGCAATTTTAGAAGTATATGTTCAAACTCATACCCCTTAAGCTGAGACTTCACAGTTGTTACACAGTTGTGTATTTAAATCACTGTTTCTCTTACTCCAGTGTCATCAAAGTTTCTGTCTTTCAAGGTTTCTTTTATATTTAACAGACTAAATTCAATCCCCTCTTTAATGACCAAAACTTGTCATTTGTCCCTAAATTTTTTCTATCCACTGCTTCAACTTTCTTTTGTTTTAGTAGTCCATGTTTTTTTTTTAACTTTATCCTCCACAATTCTGCCACCGTCTCTACAATTCATGCATGAATGTTATGGCCTAGATTTCATTTCCCCATCTCTAAAAATACATCATTTACTACTTAATTCAATGATCCTTTCCCAATATTTATTAATTTAAGTGAACTACGAATCATAATTTATCCAATTTATACAGTCATAACTATCATGAAATTTCAGAATAAACATAATCAACTTTTTTAGGTAGGCAACTAGCAGTCATAAGCAATATACATAAGTCAGTATGATTTCTAAGATTATCAGAGAGTAAAACAAGATGGGACTGTTGAGAATTCCTTACTTGTAAATATCTACTCCTATTTCTCTGTTTCCCAGAACTCTATAGTTGGGCTTTTTGATTCACTAATCTAGATACAAGGAATTCATAGATGCCTATAGATGCAAAGGCTGTATATGAAACAAACAACTAAATATTCTCTGTCAGTAAGTAAAAACACGTTGGTTTAAAGAATGAGCCAAGGGACATTTTGGGCCATGGATTTTTGAGTTTATCTGTATCTTCATCATTGGGACATAGGTGTTATGAAATAAAGATGTTAGCATTTTTCAGACATTTAAAGCGGTTCCTTATGCCTTTGCCACAGTGTTACCATAAAGTTTCTGTGCGTTTCTCCAGGATATATGCAATTGCATCTAAATTTTACTTTAGCAATAATAACATGGCATCATTTCCTTAACACCTGTAGTGGTAAATATTGATTGCCGACAGGATCTAAGAACACTGAGGGAAAATGACTCATCATTTCTGTGTGAGATGTTCTAGATTGCATTAATTTATGTGGGAAGATCCATCCTACGCAGGTGGAGCATCATCCCATAGGATGGGGTCCCAGATTGAATAAAAGCAGAAGGTAAGTGAGCACCAACATTCATCTCTTTTCCTGCTGACCGCAGATACGATGCGATCAGTTGCCTCAAACCTGCTGTCCTTCCTGTCTTCCCTGCCATGAATTGTTTCTTCACACTCTGACAAAAACTCCTGTTTCCTCAAGGTCCTATTTAATTTATTTTATTAGAGAAATGAGAAAGCTAGCTAATAAAACATTATCATTATTAGAAATGCAGACAGATGACTGTTCTCTTTTTGCTCAGCCTCATCTGAGATGTTTTCACTGCACCCTCTTATAACCCTATCATGATCTGGGAAGATTCCCCCTGCTAGTAAAGAATATTTAATCTCTTAGGAATTCATGGGAACAACATTTAAAAAGGCTACCCAAATAAAGTAAAGAATCTATCCTTCATGGGAAACTTAAGGGGGAAAAAAAGAAAAGAAAAGCCTAGTGCTCTCTCTCACAGGGAACAGCAACAAATATAGGGTGCAGCCACATTCTTATTCTCAGTGTCTTGGCATGAGACAAATATATGTGCAAAACCATCTTCAGAGAAGACATGCATTTTCTATTATTTTAAGTTGTCTTTTAATATTCATTGGAATGGATGCTAGGGTGGGGCAACACATAGCCCTGGATTTGGGCCCGGTGGTTGTTGAGTTGGTCAACCCTCCAGTTTTTCTGCATCCTCACCACCAGGACTAGTTGTCCATCAGTGACCCACCTTGTTTATCCAAGATAGCAGATAACAAGGGGCAGGACCAGTTTTTTTGGTCTCATGGTCTTGGGGGCAGCTCACCTGCACTTACACATGCATCACTGTGGTCAGTTAATAATGTACTTATTGCCCACTCAAGGGGCAGTATCCTCTCTGGAGGGCTACAGCAGATAAAGGGCAAAACCAAAACTCTCCAGCCCTCAGAAATTTATGGGCAAATTGATCACTTGCCACAGGTGGTGAGGATAAAGGGAAAGGGCATCTCTCTCTTGGCCACACCTCTACCACAAGCATTCTGGGCCAGCTCACCTATGCTTCCCCTACCATCAAAATATTTTCTTTTCTTTTTCATTTATTTTCTTAGTTCTTGAGATTGAAATACAGTTACAGATGGGTCTTTGTTGTTTGTGAGTTATATAAGTTTGTGACATTGGCAGCTTTGTTAGTTTTATTTTGTTAAAAGTTTTTACATTATTTGAAATTTTATATTCTAAAGAGTTCTCACTAAAAATTTCATGCAATAACTTTGACATACATTTACACAGTTCATAAAAACTATATTATTTTATTTAATTTTTTGAGAAGTTAATTAGATATCCCAGTTCTCTGAATTCTGAGTCATTGAGTGTGTGGGAATGAGCAGCTGGAGAACCACACTGTGGTTCTCTCCCCTACATGTCCAAAGCAAATGCTTGATACACAAGAGCCATTCATTATTTGCAGGACTCAGGAGGCTGAATTTTAATAAATTTAGGAAAAATAGAAATATAAAGAGGCTATATTGTTTGCTCATTCATCTGTTTTTTATGGCTTGTTTTTGTTTGTTCAAGTCCAAGTTTCACTAGGAATCTTATTAACCTATGAGAAGAATCCCATGCTAATAAATCATCAATGAACTGGACAGGTGCCATCCCCAGAATGTGCCTAGTTCTCAAAAGAGAACCCTAGAAAATGAAATAAAATTTGCATCTGCTGGAAAGATTTTGCTGCGAATTTCTGAATCTCAGTAGTCAATTCTCAAAACTCTCTGTGCTAACTGAAAATAAAGGCCATATAGTTTCAGAGATCATAAATAAAGAATATATATATATATATATATATATATATATATATATAGTCACCAGAGAGGCCAGAAGAGGTGTCATATACCCATGGAGTCAGGGTTATGGGTGGCTGTAACTTGTCATAGCTGCTGGGAACCAAATTTGTGTTCTGCAAGTTTGAGCCATCTCTCCAGCTCATGAGTGTGTTCTTTCTTTGTTTTTTTTTCTTTAAAAATTAAAGTATAATTACTTAATTTGTCCCATTCTCTTTCCTCCTCCCAAGATATTACTTATATCTTTCCCTTACTTTTTCTTTCAAATTTATGGCCTCATCTTTCTTCTTTCTTTCTTTCTTTCTTTCTTTTGTTCTTTCGTTCTTTCTTTCTATCTTTTCTTTCTTTCTTTTTTTCTTCCTTCCTTCCTCTCTCTCTCTCTCTCTCTCTCTCTCTCTCTCTCTCTCTCTCTCTCTCTCCTTCTCTCTCTTTCTTTTTTTATCACTGCTACAAATGTATTTTCCCTAGATCCTAGGTATTCATACAACCTGTTTGGTCTGTATAATGTCACTTATGTGGTTTAGGGGCTCAGCAGTTGTTACAGTTGTTATTAAAAGAGGCTTAGGGATATTGCTAAAGAGGAGAGGGAAAGACTGTAAGGAACAGAGGAAAAGAAACTTTTTTGTAAGATTGCATCTTCTAGAAGACATTTTTAGAAATGTATGGGAAACTACTCCCACAAAGTATCATCTATTTGGCTTTATAAACAAGACCCAAGAAGATAATACCAAGAGACGAACTAATGTGGAAGGGGGTACCCTCTTAGAGGCATAGCCCTATGAACTAGACAAAGAACTATAGACAACTAAGGAATGATGAGATCAGAAGGGAAAGCCCCAACACAGACTGTTAAGTAGAGTTTTATGAAGAAGGATACTAAAAAGAAATCCCACACTAGCTTAGAATTGAGTATTATAAAAGGTTATTTATTTAGGAGTAATCTCACAGATCACAGATCTGCCAAAATGGGGACCAGCTACTGAATTCAGCAATGGGAAAAGAGGCCAGATGTGCTTTTTTGGCATATATAGTATAAAAGGCCACGCCCAAGTGGGCAGGTAACTTAAAGGCTACTGGTGGTAGAAATTCCTACAGCAGTTTTAAGCATCTATCTGCACTGCATGTATGTAACCTGAACTCCAAGTGTGTCTACTGAAAACTAGTGTGATTGTTGTTACAAAACTCTATATTTATCTCACAGCTTGGCATCTGTGCAACCCACACACTAAGTCATGTCTCTTGGATATATCCCACAGACAGAGGACTAAATCACTTTCTTAAATGAATTATATGCCTAATTATCAGCAAAAGTATCTCTTTGAAATAAGTTCTGAGACATTTTCCCATTTTGTTTGCTCTGGTGATTTGACTATTGATATCTGTTCAAAGAGATTTTTTTAATCATTATCCTCCCTTAAAATCCCCCAATAATATACAACTCTAAGGAAAAACAACAAGGAAGTTTCTCACTGTCTTTGACTCTAGAGTGAGATATGATACAAGTGATCAAAATGAATCTCGACAAGTGTACAGTTTGTATTCCAGGATAGTTATATAGTCAAGAACTCTGGGATTGAAAAAATATCTATTTCCAAATTCAATCTACCAAACACTTCCTTTTATAAAAATGAAAGGATGCAGTAAAGCACATATAACGTTAATTGTGAAATGATTCCTGAACAAACAAAAGTGGGAGAGTGGTGGAGAACCTCCTTCAGCCAATTGAACTTTAAGAGTCTGGGCCAGGCTAGGACATGAACTCATGCAGAGCTCTCTCTCTCTCTCTAGTTCCCACATTACACACTTGAGGTTGGACTTTTTGTTCCTGTTCCGTGAGTTTGACCCCTATAATAAAGAACTATAACTGGAATCTTTTGTAGTTAGCTAGGGATTCTTTAACACATGTCCTCAGCCCTCTTTTCAGTAACATCTGGAGCCCAATGTGGACCAGTCTATACCTCTTTGGAACCCTTGTGGAGCTGAATTTATACCAGATGATACAGAATTGACTTCATTATTTATTCTGATTCAAAACATAATCAGCAAAAGGCTTTGTCCTATATACATAACACACATCTAATCCCATACATGTCTGCCAGGTCCTTTAGCACAAGGTAATGCAGAAATTGATTGGTTATTGATTGAAAGTATGTTGAAGGCCTCAGAGTTTCATAAAACATCATGCCAATAGCAAATGTTTAAAGAAAGAGTTTCCTTTTACATGGCAACAAGCTAAAGAGATTATAAAGAGATGTCTACTTGCTCTTTCTATAACCAAACACTGTTACCTGCAGGGACTAACCCAAAGGGTACTCAAAGAATTGAGATTTTGCAGATGGATGTTTTCCACTTTATAGAACTTTGAAAATTTAAATCTGTACACCACACCATAAACCCATAGATACTTATGCAGGTTTTCAATGGGCAACTGTCTTGAGCTCAAAGAAGGCTAATTTAGTAATTGAATATTTATTACAATTTATGGCCATCATGGGTATTTCTACACAAATAAAGACAGACAATGGTCCATCATACATATCTAAGGAAATGAAACAATTTTTTGCTTATTATAAAATAAAGCACATTACAGGTAACTAAACAATCCTACATGTCAGGCAGTTATAGAAAGTTCAAATCAAACTATAAAAGATATGCTAAACAGAAAGGGATGGAAAATAACCCAGAAACAGATTGCATAATGCTTTACTAACCTTGAATTTTCTTAACGCTAGTGAGAAAGAAACAATGACAGCAGAGAGACTTTGGATAATAGAAAAAATCTCTGAATTAAATCAGCTGGTGTATTTCAAGGATGTGTTGACCTCACAATGGAAATCGGGAGATGTGCTACATTGGGGAGGGGGTTTCACTCTTGTTTCTATAGGACAAGAAACACTATAGATACAATCAAAATTAATAAAATTTTTATTTTGAAAAAGAGAAATCTCTTCAGAAAGAGAAATGACAGCTCATCCACAGAGGTGACAACCATACAGATGGTAAGAAAACCTTATTTAGGATTGGAACAGTGATCTATTCTAGTCTTCACAAGAAAATACACATCTTCAAAAATTCAAGTGATCCTGGATGTTAGAATGCTTAAAGAGGAAAAAAAATTATCCAGAAAGGATCACCAAGCAAAAAGGAATATGACTTATGTGGGCAAGTAATCAATGTACACACACACACACACACACACACACACACACACACACACACACTGGCTTTGGATTTGGATGATGGCTACCCTTCTCTAAATCCAAGCATGTTGTTTAAAGAAAAATTTAGAGTTTCTATCTTATATCAGGAGTCATCTGGTATGGGACAGAAAGAAGAAAGAATTTAGGAAAAAAATTTACTTTTTCCATGTCTATTTTGTTTATATTTTTCATTGAATATGTATCTATATGAATAATGTCTAAGTTTTCCATAATGAACAGTAGATTTTCTTACATATCTTTTTTCCTGCAGTAATCTTTGAAGTTTCCAGGAAGAAAAAGGACCCCACAGCAATGACTTCACCTGGTTTACATGACATCATGATGCTGATAGTGCTTCTATAAGACTGGTTTAGGGGTACCAGTTGCTGAAATGGTGTATTGTCTCATGATGTTTTCACCAGAACTCCAAATATGAGCTTTAGAAAAACCCTATTGACTACTCACAAATATTTTGCAATTATACTAGACAGTAATCTTGAAACTTAACCATCACTATACTTTATAGAATCCCATAGAAAGAATATCACCCACATGAGACCTGGAAGCAATTCTAGAAGATGACATCCCCTCTATCAATAAAGTTTATCCTCAGGGTTGGGGACACCATTTAGGGGTTGATTATTACTTGTATAGGGTATAGGGTTGGGGTTGGAATTATGTAAGCCCAGAGATTTCCTTGGAAAAAAGAGGGAAAATTTAATGGGATAATAGGTAATTTAGTATGAACTTACTCACACTACTAATAATAACAGTGACTAATAGAGTGAATATTTGTGAGCTATTGCTTATGGACAATTTACATTGTTATAGATTCTTGTATATTGATACAAGTTCAAATTATATTTGTTATTCCTGTTTACAGTATTTGTACACCTATGCAAAGTTATTTTGTCAGAATATATACATGCATGTTTCTATTTCTATTTAAGACATTTTGTATATTGATGGAATTTTTAGGATATATTTATCATATGGATTATATATTTCTACCTCTGATCAAGATACTTATATGTTGTTTACATTTTGAAGTCATTGTCCTCATTTAATGCATAATTGTTTACAGATTATTTAATATTTTGTTTTGAACTCTTAGTCTTTAAGTTATATAAGTATTAAGTATTATAGGTCAATATTCATCCATGTTGGTCATATTTATAGTTAGATTAATCAGGTTCTTTTTTTCTTCTTTTTTATTTTTTGTTTAAAAAATTTCTGCCTCCTCCCCGCCTCCCATTTCCCTGTCCCTCTTCCCACTGTTCTCCCCCCTCTCCTCTCCTCTCCCCCTCCCCCCACTCCATTCCCCCTCCCTCTTGAGTCTGAAGAGCAGTCTGGATTCCCTGCCCTGTGGGAAGTCCAAGGTCCTCCTTCCTCCATCCAGGTCCAGGAAGGTGAGCATCAAAACAGGCTAGGCTCCCACAAAGCCAGTTCATGCAGTAGGATCAAAACCTAGTGCCATTGTCCTTGGCTTCTCATCAGCCCTCATTGTCCGCCATGCTCAGAGAGTCTGGTTTTATACCATGCTTATTCAGTCCCAGTCCAGCTGGCCTTGGTGAGCTCCCAATAGATCAGCCCCACTGTCACAGTGGGTGGGTGCACTCCTCGCGGTTCTGACTTCCTTGCTCATGTTCTCCCTCCTTATGCTCCTCATTTGGACCTTGGAAGCTCAGTCCAGTGTTCCAGTGTGGGTCTCTGTCTCTATCTCCATCCATCACCAGATGAAGGTTGTATGGTGATATGCAAGATATTCGTCAGTTTGTTATAGGTTAGGGTCATTTCAGGTTCCCTCTCCTCAGCTGCCCAAGGAACTAACTGGGGACATCTCCCTGAATATCTGGGAGCCCCTCTAGAGTCAAGTCTCTTGCCAACCCTAAAATGGCTCCCTTAATTAGGATATATACTTCCCTGCTCCCATATCCACCCTTCCTTTATCCCAACCATCCCATTCCCACAAGCTCCCGCCATCCTCATAATCAGGTTCTTTACATACATAGAGATTGTATTCTGCATAGATAGGTAGTCTTCAACTACTTCAAAGATCTGCAGAACAAGGAATTTAAATAACTTAATGTTTTATTGACATGAGACAAGATTGCTCCTGACAGCACTGATCTAGTCCCAAGAGAATGTTGAACACCATAGACACTCCATTTGGAGTTTTCAGTTTTCTTGGCACAACTGGCCCTTGCGCAAGTAACTGCCTATGCCTGGACCACAGACAATATGCATGGTGTCTGGACTGGATAAGTAGGACACAGTTTAAAGACTGCCAAACCTTTCCAAGACAGAGTAAGATAGTTTTAAAAATTTCCCTGCCTCCGCAAATGGTCTGTCAGTTACTCTAGCCCTTAGCCAAAATTGGTTGCTTCAGAATTGCAGATGAGACTTTGGGTGATTGCTCAGGGAGCCAGTTGTCTCTGTCATATGCTGCACATTTTAGACGCTGCTTGATTGCACTTCCTGTCTACTCAAGTAACATTATCTCCCTTCTCAGGCTTTCGATGGGCTTGAAGATTCAGTAGTCATAGTTACCTTTCTCTTATGATTTAGCCAAGCCATTTCCAATGCAATACTTAGACTCCTTAGGATAAAATGTTTATTGAAACATTTAGCATACATTTCTTTCTTAATATTATTTATGCTGGTTATAATTCTAATTTTATACTTGATATATGTTCCGGGTGTATATAGTTTTGTATTGGGTTTGGAACTCTCTTATTTAGACAAAACGGGGAGATGATGGGGAACCTCCTTCATCCATTGACCTTTATGAGGCTGGACTAGTTTAAGGCATGACTTTATGTGTACTCAGATAAAACTGCCTGCCTGCCCAGGATTCTCTGGGCCCCCCTCTGTTTCCCATGTTACACACCTGAGGTTGGACTTCTCATTCCCGTTCTGTGAGTTTACATTCGGAATCTTTTGGAGTTAGCTTGGGATTCTTTGACTCATGTCCTCTTGCCCCTTTTATAGTAACATGAAAGTACTCTGACTCCAGGTGCTAAGACATTTATGTTAATATTAACCGCTTAAAATAAAACGTTAACTCTGCAAATGTCACCGCTTCATAAGGTTCAAGGAAGTTCAACACACACAAAAACCCGTAGATTCTCTTTAGAAATAAAGGAATTATAAATTAACTGTGATTGAAGAACACTTTCCCTGCCCTGAAAACTGCTGAAGCTCCTTCCCTTCAGGAACCACAGTCAGCTTCCTGTCCTTCACTTGATGCGATGTTAATTACATACCTGTCACCTACTGACTCCATTTAGAAGGCGAGTTGCACATTTTCCCAACAACCCACCACTTAGTTCTTTTCCAATTTCTAAATACTGCTGACTGGTAGTTTTTAATTAAGATCTGACAGTTGAAATTTGCATTCCAAAAGCTCCTTGAATTCTATGGAATTAGATGGGCTATTTTTGCTATACATGCACCACCCTCATTCGCAGGCCACTTTGCTGAACATATGCTTCCTTGTTTCTGGTCTACATAACCCAAGTTCTATGACCCAGTCACAGCGTGGCCTTTAAACTATTGTAAATTACCACTTGCAATTTACTATTCTCTTAATACAGTGTAATTTGGCATGGAAAGAGATGCTTATGACTGTTGAAATAGTGGTCCTATCTTATTCACTACTACTTTACACTCTCTGCAAGCAAAGGAATTTGCTGCAGCTTTTTCTGGATTTCGGCATCATCATTCTGATGTTGAAATTTTGCTAGATAGTAAAGGAGAAACATCACACAAACAGAAACCTGAATTTTTGACTCACAGAAAAACTAAGAATTTTGAAAAATTATTTTGTTATAAATGTATTTGAAAATGGTATGGCTCACAAACAAAAGAGTTTTTATGAATATAAATGACTCTAATTTTAAATAGAATAATATTACACTAAATAGACATTAATTATGGATATGTCAGCTATGGATTAGCTATGCTGACAGTGGAAATGACAAAACCTATATAATTTTACAAGTAGTTTAAAATGTATAGTAATGTAATACCATGCCATATTACATATTATAAATGTTACTATATTCTAAATGTTTGGGTGAAAAGATGGGAAATGTCTGTTTATCTGAAACATGAGCTTTTTCTAAACTTTATTTGAGCATGTACTTCTACCTATGACATGTGAAATGTGGGAAAAAGCACCAAGTACTAATCAAAGCAATGTTGCAAATTTGAGGTGGCATGAACCTATCTCACCTTGTATAAATTTGCTTTTATCTAAGTTGTTAAGATGCCACTAATGACAGTCATGTGAATTTGTAAATTGAAGGAGCTTTTGTTTCCCAAAGGATCTACCAATTTTACAGGATCATATATAAAACTGGACCAAAAGGGGCAAAGCATTGTTCCTAAATTTCAAAATATACATTAAAGTATCTTAGGCTTCTAATTTTAAAATAAATGTTACAATTGAAATTATTTCATGTTGAAATGCTGAACAGTTAGAGAATGATTAAATTGCACACAACATTTTAAAAGTGATCATGTCATGTTTAAAGTGATCACAGTGTATTACTTAAAATAACATAAAATAATCTAATACAACTAGTTAATTCTCAAGACAAGAGCTAATCCAAAAGGTTATCAGCTACAAGAATTTCTAATAACTTAAATATTCAGGCCTCTGTACTGGCCTTCCCTTCAGGTTCTGACTGGATAGTCTTCAGTGGTAGCCAGTAGCGGCTAAGAGTATCAACTGTGCATTCACTGTCTTCTCTTTTAAAAGGGCCCTGTCCACCTCCCATCTCTTTCTCTCCTCTCTCTCTCTGCTTTTCTCTCTCCCTCTGCTTCTCTGCCCGTCTCTCTGTCTCTCCTGCTTTTCTCTCTCTCTTCTTCTTTCTTCTCTTCTGCTGCTCTTGTTCCCAGAGGCCTGTCTCCCCATTCCTTTCCCTCTTTTGACATTTCATTTGCCCTAATAAAATCCCAACATGAACTCAGTTGCATGGTGTCCTTTGTCCTTTCTCTTTCACATCACTTTTCTTTCTTTCTTTCTTTCTTTCTTTCTTTCTTTCTTTCTTTCTTTCTTTCTTTCTTTCTTCCTCTCTCTCTCTCTCTCTCTCTCTCTCTCTCTCTCTCTCTTCCTTCCTTTCTTTCTTTTTTTTATTTTTATGGTTTATTTAACTTTATTTTATGTGCATTGGTGTGAAGTGTCAGATCCCCTGGAACTGAACTTCAGACAGTTGTGAACTGCCATGTGGGTGCTGGGAATTGAACCCCGGTCCTCTGGAAGAGCAGTCAGTGCTCTTAACCACTGAGCCATCTCTCTAGCCCCCTTTCTTTAATGCAGTTTTGGGGAAAAGTATTGTAGACTGATGGCTGGATCATGGACTTCCTGTCCCTGACTCTGGAGGTTGGACACCCAAAATCTAATTGTCAGGGTTAGATAAGTATGAAGTCTCTCTTCTTTCTAGCTGTTTTCACTCTGTGACATTCATCACAAGGCCTTTCTGCTGTGTACCCACAGAGAGGTAGAAATTCCAGGCATCTTTTCCCTTTCAAGGAAAGATGCAAAGTCCTACTAGTTTATGGGTCTAGGCAAGCATGGACAAAAGTTAGCAGCAAGACAGTCCAATTAAATATACAACAAAGAAAGTCCTGTGTGTGCAAAAAAATTATACCAGTCCCAACCCTCACCTGTCAGATTCTCAAATGCAAAAATGCTTCATAATATACCCTGAGTAAGTCTGGGCTGATAACTGCTGCTTGGAGTCCCAAACAGTGATAAAATATGAAAAATTACTTTAGCAATATTAGTGAAGTCAATGGACATGAGTAATCAGTCTCTGCAGTTCACAAATGAATTCTAAGCAATGCACAGAACTGTATCAGAAAGCAAAAATTCACATCTTTCCAAGTGTATATCATCTTTTAAAATTGAAAAAGGTACCTCTAAAATGAAAAAAATCAATTTTAAATTATAAAATCAAGTTAATATTTTCAATTGTGTGAGAAACTTAATCTTGTTTCTGGTACAACAGAGACCAAACTGGGTATATCTGTCTTTAACAACCCCTGCTCAAGACAATGAGAATATTGACTACTGGTCTGGATTGCAACTAGAATTTAAAAAAAAAAAACTGTAAATGTTTAATCTAGTTAACCTGGCATGATTTTTTGATTCAGCTTTGAGAATATATTATTTGGATATTGTTCATATGGAGAATATTTTTGTACTTTGGAATAAGAGGTTGAAGATGTCAGGGACAAGGTGGTACTATGTTTGCACCACCACTCTCTTATGCAGATAAAACACTATGATGAACCAGGAATTATGTGGTAAAGCGAATTCCAGAGATAAATCAAATATACGCATTTGCTATTTATTGGTGATTTTATGCTTTCTGTTAAAGCATTGTTTCATGTATTTTATAACTTTTTGATTCATTTCAAAATTAACTAAAATTTATTAATAAAATTACTTAATTGGAAATAATATTAAGTACAAATATACTTGCTATATGGTTTATACAATAAAATGTGTTTTAAATATTTTGTTGTTTTTCTTTAATATCTATCTTCCAGTGCTTTATTTATTCTCCTGCACAATAATCAAGAAGTATACTATAAAAATATACTGACGCTGGTGTAATACTTTGAAAACCCAGAAATGATTTTAACTCAGATGTTATAGATATGTGAAAATGTGTTTCCTGAGATTCCGAGTTCTCAGTGTGCATGTGAGTGTGTATTTCTCTTCAAGTCAGTTGTGTGGAATCAATTTTCTTCACCATCTCCACAGCCACAATCTTTGCATATTTTGCATTTAAGTGGTATCTAGCTGATTTGCAGTTAGTGCATATGCTTGTGACTAGGTCATTTAGAATCTTTGGAATTTCTATAATGCACACTGAATCTAGACAGATTAAAATCATTATTATTAACAGGGGAAGGGAAATTTTACAATATAAAATTATCATTCATCTTTTTACTAAGGTCTATGGACAACATTGTCTTCTAGTGCATAGTTTTGTGCATCAAATCAGAGTGCTTCTGGAAATCAAATGTAAAAACAAAAATTCAAAGCAAACCTCACTGGGGAACCTGAGTTTGTCATTGGGAATAGTAGTATCAAAATCTTGCTGACGAATCTTTCAGACGCTGCATACAGAGACCTTGTCATCACGGCTTTTCCTTTGTACTTTACATTTTTACTCAAAATCCCTACTCTTTGGGCTATTCACACACACACACACACACACACACACACACACACACACACACACACACACCACCCATTGCCCTAGAAGTCAAGTAAGTATGTAAGTTCTTTTATTTCCTTGTATGTGATTTTCTTCCCTTTTTTTTTCTTACAATTATTCTGACATCCACCACTTCAAAAGCCAAGTAGTGAACTCTCTTTGATAGGGCTATCTGTACTTTGGAGGTGACTGAGCCCTGACCTCTTCCTTTTTTCTGTGATAAATTAAAGGCTTTGTGTACCACATTGTCATCTTGAGCACAGCTTTTTTTCAGACTTTCCAAATCCTTGGATTATTTTTATCATGTCAGGAAGGTTGAAATGCAGAGACTTTGAGTGACCTCTGAGGGATTTGCAGTGACCCTCTGGGGGATAAGAGGGTGCCATCAGCAGCCCAAACAGTCAACTCCCATATGTACCCTGAATGCACTAAAAATAAAATCATCATCACACTGAAGCCTAGGAGATCAAGTGGCACCTTGTGAAAGCAAGGCTGTGGGTGTAGAGCTCCTTGGAGAATCACTGTGTTAAAGCCAGGCTGTGAATGGAGAGTTTGTTGGAGAATCACTGTGTTAAAGCCAGGCTGTGGGTATAGAGCTCCTTGGAGAATCGCTGTGTTAAAGCCAGGCTGTGGATGTAGAGCTTGTTGGAAAAATTCTGAGGCTCCCATAACAGTTTCTATGTTTCAGGATATAGGTCTCAGAACATCTGACTCACTTCTGATGGAACAAGGAGCTACATCTAAGCTCCCGGTGTCATCTGCTTAGAGCTTAGGGTGTATGTATATTCTCTGTAGCATGGCCTGAGCATGAGAATCACTGATGTCCATGGAATCAATATCACAGCTCCTGTATGACCTGTATTCTCCTATAGACAGCAGTTTCTCTTCTGTCTGGTTCCACAATCATTCAGTCCCAAATAAACACACAGAGGTTTATATTAATTATAAACTGTTTTATGTATTAGCTCAGGCTTATCACTAACTATTTCTTACAGCTTAAATTAACCCACTATTTTTTATTTATGTTTAGCCATGTGGCTTGGTACCTTTTCTCAGTAAGGCATTTTCAACTTGCTTCCTCTGCATCTAACTTGTGAATGCATCTCTGCCTTTCCTCTTCCCAGAATTCTCTTTGTCTGATTGTCCTGCCTATACTTCCTGCCCACCTACTGGCCAATCAACATTTTATTAAACCAATATGAGTGAGAAATCTTTTCAGTGTGCAAGAGCATTCTCCTTCTCATCTGGAGAGGGGACAGAACACAAATGCTGACAAAGGCCTGACATGTTGCTCATAGCAGAGTCTGCAAGGAGGCTTTGGGAGTCAAGGCAAATATTTCAAACCCAAAACTCCACATTGGCTCAGAACCCCATGACTAACAAAATGTATAGTACTTACAAAATATAGGTTCCTTACAACTTGTAACTAACAGATGTGTCACGAAAGTATAAAAGTTAAAAGACAGCTTTTTTGTTTTTTACATTACTTTTCTTGTTATTGTAATTACATACCTGATAGAAACAAATTAAAAGAGGAGTCATTTGGTCTCCAGATTTGTAGAGACGTAGTTCATCATGGTGGGAAGACATAGTAGTGGGAACCTTCTATTTATAGTGTGAGAAGTGGGGGCTTCTTGCTCAGATTGTAGTGAATCAAAGAAAAATGAAGGGAAGGAAGGGGAAAGAATGGAGGAGGGAGAAAGAGAGGAGTCAGGGCTATAATCCTAAGTGACAACTCTTGACAGGGGGCTGCTCATTCATTTCCCAGCTGCCCAGACTTCCTAAATAATCACACAAAAATCTGTATTAATTGCAATATTGTTTGGGCCAGCAACTTAAGCATATTTCTGGCTAACTCATATCTTAAATTAACCCATTTCTATGAATCTATGTATCACACAAAGTTTTGTGTACTGGCAAAGTTTTCCATTGGCTGAATCTGTCTCTGATAGCGGCTACATGGCTTCTCTCTGATCCTGCCTACTCTCTCTATATATATCTCTTTCAGCCTGGCTTTACTCTGTTAAGTTATTGGCCAAAAGCAGCTTCTTTATTAGCCAATGGTAATAAAAAATATTCATGGCATACATCACCTCCCACATCAGACAACTTTCCCATGACCCTCTTCTTCCTGTACTGTTTTACACCCTGAAAGTTCCACAACCTCCAAAAAAAAATTCAACTGGGAACAAATGTTCAGGCATATGTGCCTGTTGGGAACAGTTCTCATTTAGACAATAATTAGTGATACTTACTAAAATGTCTTTTAATATGAATGAAGGAAATACAGAAAAAGCTTTTTTAAGGTTTTATTACTAATTTCAACTATACTTGGCAGCTCAGAAAAATGTGAATGGTATCCCCAGAGGGAATTCAATGGTATTTTTTTTTTATTGAAAAAAAGGAAAAAAAAGTTTCTGCCTCCTCCCAGCCTCCCATTTCCCTCCCCCTCCTCCCACCTTCTCCCCCTCCCCCCACTCCTCTCTCCCTCCCTCTCCAGTCCAAAGAGCAGTCAGGGTTCCCTGCCCTGTGGAAAGTCCAAGGTCCTCTCCGCTCCGTCCATATCTAGAAAGGTGAACATCCAAACTGGCTAGGCTCCCACAAAGCCAGAACATTAAGTAGGATCAAAACCCCGTGCCATAGTCCTTGGCTTCTCATCAGCCCTCATTGTTCGCTATGTTCAGAGATTCTGGTTTTATCCTATGCTTTTTCAGTCACAGTCCAGCTGGCCTTGGTGAGCTCCCAATAGATCAGCCCCACTGTCTCAGTGGGTCGGTGCACCCCTCGTGGTCCTGACTTCCTTGCTCATGTTCTCCTTCCTTCTGCTCCTCATTGGGACCTTGGAAGCTCAGTCCAGTGTTCCAGTGTGGGTCTCTGTCTCTATCTCCATCCATCACCAGATGAAGGTTGTATGGTGATATGCAAGATATTCGTCAGTATTGTTATAGGATAGGGTCATTTCAGGTTCCCTATCCTCAGCTGCCCTGGGAACTAACTGGGGGCATCGCCTTGGGCTCCTGGGAGCCACTCTAGGTTCAAGTCTCTTGCCAACCCTAAGGTGGCTCCCTTAACTAAAAATTGTGCTTCCGTGCTTCCCTATCCAACCTTCCTTTATCCCAATCATCCTTTTCCCTCATCAATGGTATTTTTGTATGGGGAAATAGAGCAGATCCTATCTGGTTTCTCAACAGGACAGATGCAGGACAGACCTCCTTCTGGTTTTGCTCTTCTACTGTCCCCAAGGTATTTAGTAGAAATGAGTGAATAGAAAGAGTTTGACATAAGTGAAAAGCATTAAAACCCTTCACATGCCCTCTACCTCAGCCTGCATAAGCCATTTTTACAGAGCATTTTCCCTCATTCTCATAACCCAGAGTGATCGATATTGTTATCCACATTTTGAAGAAGGACTCTAAAAAGAAATCCCACACTCTTTCAGAATTGAGTATAATAAAGGATTATTTATTTAGGGGTAGACTCACAATCACAGTCCTCTGCATGAACGGGGAACATAAACGGAATCACATTGCTGGAAGAGAAGCTGGATGCTCACTTTACATCAGCATTTATAGTATAAGAAGCCACACCCAATGGGCAGGTAACTTAAAGACTACTGGCTATAGGAATTCCCACAGCAACATTTGATGGAAGAAGTGACTGATGTATGAAGACAATAACTTCCTTAGTTGTTACCTCGTTAAATGTCAGTGCTGAAGTGAGTCTCTCTCGTTCCATGCAATGCTCCTTTATCAGGCAGGGCTTGAGGACACTGATAACAGAACTTCCTTTAAAGTTCTGAAGGGCACCATTAAATACTTGATGAAATTGCACTCTTCAAGTGATACAGTAACAAGAACTATTGATTTTCATCAAACCGTGGGTAATAACCATGGTGATGACTGTGGGGGCTTACAAGCTAAACACAGCTGAGTACTCTATCACACACTCTACCTTAGTTCTCAGGGCTCACTCTTCCTACATAGCTGAGCTCAAGGAAAAAGACACCAACAAGCCATTCAGATTTCTCTCCTTGCATCGACTTGCTATGCCGGGTACATGGTGAGATTGTCAAACACACATCCATTGTGAGCTACTTTCCATCAATCCTCAAGACGAACACTATCTAAACTCTATCATATTCTTCTAAGGATAGTCCATACTTCTGTTGATGTTAGTGATACCTGCCTCATACAGAGTGCTCAGGCCTTTAGTAGCTGAAATCATATTCTTATGTGCTTACTAGAGGTTGAAAGTGACACCATGTTCCATTCTGTCTATTAGTTATCCTTAGGTTTTAAAAACAAACTGCAGATTCTTTGAACAGTACCAAATCTAGGCTTTCATCATTCCTCCATCTATCTCTGCTTTTTCTTTTTTTTTCCTCTTCTCCATTTTTGTTTTCTTTTCCTCTTCCTCACTAAATGTACTCCTACTAATGAAGCCTTATTTCACAATAAAATCCTTCTCCATGTCTGAGAGGAGCAGATTAATGCTAATCTTCAAACCTCATTTCTTCCTCTCAGGACCTTCTTTTTCTGCCTAGAATTGCATCCTCTGTTCTTGGAACTCTGAACTGACAGGAGTTTTATGGCCCAGGATTTTTCAATTTCTTATCCAAAGCCAGCCTCATCTCAATTCTCAAATTTATGGGCATAGGAGATGACATATGGGATTAAATTCTTGACAGATTTCCAACAGCATCCTCTACAGTGGCCAAAGCGCCTTCCAAGAGGAAATGGGGAAAATGTGCTGTCTATGGCGTTGACTCCTTGCTTCTCTCACGGGCACCCTTCTTTTGACTCATTCAATTCTCTCTTCTTCAACACCCCAATTCTGACAGTGTTGATTGCAGGGCCTTCCGTCCTTTTCCACATTTCCTGGGCTTCCCTCTTGGAGATATCCTATTGTTCCCCACCTGTAGACCCCTCTGACTTCATCTCTTGACTTGCTTCTTGGCAAAAACTAATTGCATTGCTTTTATTCATTTTGCTTTTCTTATTTTATTTTGAAGATGCCAAAAATCTTTTGCTTTTTCCATGATGAATAATCCTTTTATGGTTTATTTCTATTCTTCTGTATAGTATAGCTTGCTAAACGTATTTATTAGTCCTTCCTGGACTTCATCCAAGCCTCTTTACTTGAGGAAAACTTTACTCTCAAAAGACTATCAGGGATGGTAAATCACACCAACAAAAAGAAATTTAAATTCATTAAACATTATATTTTAAGCATCTGCACATATTATCTCAGATTGGGTAATCAATGATAGAGTATTTTTGAATGTGTCTGCTCACAGATTAAGTTACTGCAGCTCTTGCATATGCCACACCAATAAAACTCACCTGTTTCTTTTTCTAAGGTATTTTCTGATAAATGTAGAATATTTTGAAATAGTTACATTAGTTTACTAACTTTTAACTTATGCTAAAGTCTTGGCCATTATATCCTCTGATATTGTTTTATACAAATTGCACAAATTTGTATGTTCTGCCATTACTGACTTCAAAATCTGAAATATGAGGGAAAATTTAAAAGTTTCTCTGGATCCTCTGAGGGTTGATATGCATTTAGCTGGATAGGTGCACACATTTTAAATTATATCCCTTTCTCTCAAAGAATTATTTTCTGTAACTCAATTCCAAAGATATGATCTCTCTCATCTTTGTAGGTTAAAAAAAAAAAACTTGTCATTTTGTTTCTCACAATTTTTCTTTGTTTATACTTTATTTTTTCTTAATATTTGTATGACATTTAAAAATAACATTTTACATTCAACATTAATTTCCTTCAATACCTCATAATGTCTTGGCTCAATAAATATCAACAAATTGGTTTGATCTATCCATTTGATTCTACTATTGTTATGCCCAGATCAGCTAAGTTCCCAAAAAACCAACAAGGAGACCCAGTACTTTATGTAAAAACAAAGAGCCTTTAGTTATGCAAGTTTGCAAACTCGATCTCTCAGCATATCCAACATATTGAAATAAACGGAGAGCCCCAAGCTCAATTATAGTTGGGTTTTAATAGTAGTAAAGATGGGGGTGAGGGGTTTCTGAGGTTCAGGACCCATGATTGGCTGACATTTTTTCTCGGGCTGTCCTGGTGAATGTGTCCTATCTACCGCAGTTGGAACATTAGGCATTTCTTTTGGATGGTCTGTTGTTGGGTGGTGCTCAGGTAATCTCAGTTTGTGGTTCTTATTGTAACTGGGTATTGCTTCAGGGTAAACCACTGAGACTCAGGTCTCCATTAAACTTATTCATGGCTGAGTCCTACTCGGCAGGTGACCATCCTTTGGGTGGTCTGTTTCTATTTAGCTTATCATGGCTGGCTCCTACATTGGCTGGCTCCCACACTATCATTTTGAATACCTTTTCAATTTTTAATTTATTGCATTTTGAACATCAAAACCTTATGTAACTTTTTAAAACCATTTCATAAAATATCTTTTGGCCTCTGTTTTAGTCAGGGTTCTCTAGAGTAACAGGACTTACAGGAAGAATCTCTCTCTCTCTTTCTCTCTTTCTATATATGTATATACAAACAGATTGATAAAAATATAAGAGGGGATTTAATGGAATTGCTTATAGGCTATACTTCAGCTAATCCAACAATAACTGCCTGTGAACTGAATGTCCATGAATCCAGTAGTTGCCCAGTCCACAGGGCTGAACGTCTCTGCTGGTCTTTAGTATATGATGGAATCTCAAAGAAGTAGGCTCTAATGCTAGTGAAGGAATCCAATTGCTGGCAAGGCGACAGCAAACAAGCAAAGAGCACAGGCTTTTTTCCCTTGTGTCCTTATTTAGGCTTCCAGCAGAAGGTGTGGCCCAGATTAAAGTTGTGTCTGTCTGGCACAGGATCTGGATCGAAGGTGTGTTTCTTCCTACCTCAGAGCTCTAGACTAGAAGTAGATTCACACAAGAAAGATATCTCACAACTGTAGCTCATTTGAAATGTAATCAAGCTGGCCAAGAATAGCCTCTGAGTTCTAAGACAATTTGAAGGTGTGTTTTGAATACTTAGAACTTTTGAAATTATAGATTCGGTTTTAGGTTATAGCTTCAACACTCACGTATTTAAATACTTTTGTGACATTATTACCTCAAATTTTGTTTCACTTTCATAGTTATTTTATGCCATGTGTTATCACCTTGTCCTTTCATTTTTATTCTAAAAAATTTAGTTTTTCTCATAAAGTTCACTTAACTTCACTGACTTAACCAGTTTTAAGCTCAGTAGCATAAGCATATTCATTGTTGCCAAACCAGACTCCAGGGCATTTTTCTCTTGCTCAGGTAAGAGCTTATGCATACTCAACAGCACTCTGCATTTCTTCCTTAATGGAGCCTTGCAGAACAGGCACCTGCCTTCTTTTCCTATGAATTTGGTTGCTCTGGATAATATATGAAATAGCCAGTTCATAGGACTTGTATTTTGGTAGTTTGGTCAATTCAATTAATACAGTGTTTCTAAGGCCCATCATTGTTGCAGCATGAACCACAATTTCTGTCATTTTTAAAAACTGAATATTTTCTTTCTGCTGCCTGTAACACAATGCCAATATTCTAGGATTAATAAAGAGTTATTAAGCACTTGAGTACCAGCCTCAGCACACCCTCAGGGCCCAGAGCAGGACATCACAACAAGTGAAAATATGACTCCTAAGGTCTGGGTGTAAATGAAAAAAATTAACTCAAGTGTATTACCTATGCATGTTTCTTAATCTTTGAGTGAAGAAGCAGAGAAAAAGGATGATCTCCACCAGGTTTTTAGTTTTTACAGACATAGCTAAAAAAAAAATTTCCATAGGCAAAACCAATAATATCAATACACAGTTCAGAATCACAAAAAAATAGGTAGGGCCTGACACAGTGCTCAGGAAAGGGAGCATCCAGGGGAAATATCTGACATGCCAGACCACCAGACAAGATTACTAAGCATACTTGAACCCTGGACTCACTCCCTCATCCCAATCTCTATTGTGATAACAACTTTTGGGGTCTCCCTGACCTGTTTGTCTACACAGGCAGGCAAGTTGCTGTCTTCCTAACTTTTTGAAATTCCTATGTGGTCTATTTGAAAGGATAATTTTGGGGGATTGAATTTATATATATTTGACAATTAGAACAAATTAGAACAAAGAGTGAAAGGCCCCATGGAAGGTCATTTTGTTGCCCATACAGGAGGAATTTACATTGCTGACATTTTGGGAATGAACTCTATTTTGAAGGGGAGAGAAGTCATGCCTTCACAAGGTTTTTACAAAATTGACAGTGACTATCCAAAAGACAAGTGTTCCCGGAGCTCTGCAATCAGGTTCTCCATACTGAGTGTATGCTCCCATGAATCTTTCTATTCCTCTGTCAGCTGTGCATTCACTACATCATACTTGTGGCTCCAACAGAAGAACACAAGGTCATTTCGAGTAACAATCTGGTCATAAGTTGAGGTGCCACATTTTGTGATGGCTTCTTACTGTCAGTCCCAGTGAGATACTGAACATCGCATGGCAATATGCAGTGAGTTTATATATTTATCTTCTGGTTTCTATTCCATTTTTTATCTCTAATCATGGGACCTCTGTCCTAATGACGATATCTAAACTTAATATTTCAAAAGACTTACCTCTAATACTTCATTTGGATCAAGTTTCCGTAGTCTTGCAACCTTACAATGGGAAATAAATCTCAGCACACGAATCTGTGTTGGCATTCTCAAACAGCACCCAGACCACAGCAGGATAATTTGTGCTTCATTGTCAATATACTAACCTGACCACCAGTGGACATGATGTCCGCTTCAATCTCTTGGCTGTGGCCATAGTGCTGTCACGAGCATGCATGTGTTAATGTTCTTAAAAGTGAGAAACGTTCTTCTTAGTATTCTACTCTGCATCAGTTTAAACATTTGTTCTTACATACTGTATGACTTCAAATATATCATCAAAATTAACACCACTTTCCCTTAGTCTTTTATTTTTTAAAAGCTAAAAGAAGTCTTCTTACTCTTTCATGTATCTAGATTATAAATTGGTCCCTTTCCTGTGGTGTGATTTAAGTTTGAAATCTCTTTTAAAATAGAACCTACAATGGCAGCTGTCCTGGGTTGGAAACTTCTGCAGCCACTTAGCACCTATGGTGTTGGCTAGGAAAACACAGAACTTTATTTCCGTGAAGGTGTGTTTACCGAAAAGGGTAAATACATCACTTATTTCGACATCTGCTTCCCAATGAGCCTCAGAGCACACAGCCTGGTCATTTCTTGGCATTTCTACATTTCTTTCACCACAGGCAAGAGATTGGCCTACCTCATTGTGTACAGATATTTACAATTTTAGAAAACACTCTGCATCATAGTTAAAAATATCTTATCTTAATCATATACTATCCACTTCAGTAATAAAGTGTAGAATATATAAATTCCATGTTACAAAAATGACGCAGAAATATAGAAGCTAGTTTAACTGATTAGGATAATAATAAATGTTTTTCTTTTATATAATTCTATAATTATTTAGGTCATGCTTCTAGGTAATTATGACTTGTTTTAAGTATGAATAAGAATTTCTTTATAAGTCTAAGCTACTGACATATGGTAATTTCTTACTTTTTCCTCAAATTAAGTTAAAAATAGTCTACAGATTCCATTTACCATAGCCACACGGTGTCACTATTGAATGCATTCCTCCAGGTTCTCACCTGCTGGTTGACAAAGGATGCATGTGTGGTTCTGTTTTGGTTTCCTGGCCTGGTTCCCACCCACATGAGCTGTCACTGTGCTTTAAAGGGCAAACTTCTCTAGCTTGTTCGGCTAGCTTTCTTAAGAGGTCATCTTAGCCACACAGTCATCCTACCCTCCTCACCGACACTGGCTGAGATTGTTGTGAAAAGCCTGCCCTTGGTACTTACAGGATTCTCCATCCTTTCTGGAAAATGAACCAGGACTTACTTACTCAGCTGTTTCCTTTATCAGTTCTAGAAAATAAAGAGAAGGGATTGTTTTTGCATTCAAGCAACAGACTGTTCTACATCTTCCTTCAAGAGAGTCTTGGCATGTTTGTCAAGTTAATCAGTCTTTCCCCTGGAATACTGAAACACAAAAGTCTAGTGTTTACCCTTTGTATAAAGGGAGTTGATTCCATCCATAAAAATTCATTCTTTGAAAAGCAGGGAACCTCTAATCCTTTTGTGTGTGTGTGTGTGTGTGTGTGTGTGTGTGTGTGTGTGTGTGTGTGTGTG
>NC_022012.1:11859732-11863750 GCF_000317375.1 Microtus ochrogaster | reverse complement strand
GAGAGAGAGAGAGAGAGAGAGAGAGAGAGAGAGAGAGAGAGAGAGAGAGAGATTTGAGGCGTGACTTCTAAGCTTTAAAGATGATTTTTGCCAAAGGATTTCTCTTTACTTTCCCAGAGATTTTTTTCACATGAGAAGACAGACAGGAATGGATGAGTGCTCTAAGATGAACATTTTGAGTAGGAAACAAAGTATGTCCTAGAAGGAAATGACAAGGTTATGCTAAGTATATCACACTGATTGACTTTCTCCAGCACATCTGTGATGCTTTTACTTAAATATACAGTGCCTCTTTAAGGAGATTTGTTTAAAAGAAAAGATATAAGTAAAATTGGCACCCGCACTAGCAGAAAAGAAATTCAAGTTTTTCTTACTGGAAAGAGAAATCATTGTCTCCATTAGTGTGATTTCCTTATATTCATTAAACATGTTCTGAATCATGGTGAGTGGTTTTTTATACTTACACTGTTTTATATCTTATAAAGTGAGGCAAGATTGTATTGCCAAACACATGAATAAGTAAGGAGTGCACATAGATACTTTCCACACCGCATCATTTAAATAACTGAAAGGACTTCCAAAGCAGATAGCAGTGTGTCAACTCACAAGAAAGAAAATAAGTTTCATGGGTACTACTTATTGTGGCTCGCAAGACTTGCCGTGGTGGGACCAGTATTCAAACATATTCAAGGTTTACTTGGGCTTATGATTTTTCGGTACGGTACATCATGCTAAGGAAGAGCTAGATGTCCACTCATCAAGTAATATAATGAAGATAGTCCTCCACACTCCAACACAATGTAGAACATCCTGCAATGAGCCTCACTTCCCAGCTTTAGTCCTTTTAACAATTATAGCTAGCTGTCATGACCACACACTGAACTAGACATTTCTTTTTCATGTGCATCTGCCCTGTTATATGGCAGATTACATGAAAGCAAGACTAATGTTTAGTATCATTTCTAATAAATATTTTCTTGGTTCCCATATTTGAAAAATGCACACACACACACACACACACACACACACACACACACACACACACTACAATGAAATAAAGAATCTGTTTCCTCTGGCACTGCCCCTCACCAGTTTCAGCACTTCAGAGACAGGACGCTCTGCCTCACCAAGGCAAAGCAGTGGAGCTGGGCCTTGTGATGTGGGGAGAACTGTCCCAACTCCTTGATGCCCGCTGCATTGGGTGAGCTAGCTGGGAAAATGCTGGAAACTCACCATGCTGGTGCTGATGAGGGAAAACTGGCAGGCTGACCAATCAAGCTACCTACCACCCAGGCCCATAACCAGGATTATGAGTTGACCCACCCCAACATCCACCTCATCTACAAACTTCTGGAGAATGTGAAGAAATTGGACCTGCAGATCTAAAGCTGCAGGATCTCCATAACGCAGGGCAACAACAGGATATCCAAGAAGAGTCCCCAAGAGGGCCCAGTATCAAGAGTGTAGCAGAAGCCAAATGATTTGAACCAGACCAATGATCATAGTAATTAACACTTAAATTAAAGCTGTATATGGTGTGATTCACTGTGTCACGCTACAACTATACACCCAGACGTTTTTGTTGTTGTTTTGTTCTTTTATTTTCTTATTAATTTGTTTTTGTTTGGGTTTTTTTTCTTTTAAATTTTATCTTACATTAAGAGGGGATGTTGCAAATACAGAGAGTGGGTATACTGGAAGGGACAGGGAAATGGATCGGATTGGGAGGCAGGATGTGAAATCCATAAAAAAGTCAATTTAAAAAAAAATCAAAAGGAGAAAGAATGAATCTGGCTCCTATATATTTTCTGCATTTATTGAAGTCACATTTCTATTCCAAAGAGATACCAGAATCTTTCAACCTAAAAGTTGGAATTATACAGCATAATGTATACATTATAGAGTCACTTTGATGGCTAAGTTTTAAGTATCTATTTGGGGTTTCTAGTGATAGCTCATCAGTGGTAACATATGCTATTCAAGCATACACACAAAATTAAAATAAATAAATTGTCCTTTGGAAGGAGCTTAAGTGAAGTATATGTTGTTTTGTGAAATGAAAATTTAGTAAAGAGGAAGTTAATACACAGTAGGTTGTGCACAAGCCCCCATTCATTAGGAAGTAATGAATAAAGGAAGAGCGTGAGACACAGTTCAGTAAAGCTGGAGTAGAACATGATGCCCTTTGGTGGGCTAATTATACAAAATGATGAAATGGTGTAAAATCTTGGAAAGATTATGTAGTATTTGGTATTTTCTCAAATGCAAAGCTTTAGAGGCCAACATTTAAACTTTAGATGGAATTCACATCTTCCTAAATGTTCTGCTTTAGGGTTGCAGATTTCCCTAGCTATTGGGCTTTTAGACATATTACCTCCAGCTGCAAAAGCATTGAGGCATCACCACCCACTTTCTCTTCTCATGCATTGACATTTCCGGTATGCCTCTGCTTCAAATCATTGCAGAGATCTGTGGTTACACCCTAGACCCTCACATGTCAGAGGCTCTACTGTGTGTTTCTTAACGTAATGATGGCATTTATAACGTCTGATACAGCGGTGCAGTTTGCACCATAGTTATTAATGAAGTAAGTCCCATTGCAGCCTCTGGTTCACTGAATAAAATGGAGGTGGTGTCTAGTCTACTACTCTATACATTCATTCTACATTTACTAATAGGTGTCTGTTAACCATACACACACTGTCTTGTTTCTAGGCCTACAGATATAAATGTGTCCCTAACAAATGTTAGAACTTCAGGAAAAGTAGTTGGCTGTTTTTGTTGTTGTTACATAGACAAAAATCTCCCAAAATAATCACTTTAATGCCAAGATATAGATAAGAGATCTTCATAGTTTATTTGTTGTCTAGAAATCGTCTTTAAGTGATACAGAGATTCTAATACTTAATCACAAAATGAGGTCATGACCTATCATGACCAAATATAAGATGAGTTTAGAGAAGCTATAAATAAAAGCTGACAGTGTCTCTACTATTGTTTACTCAAAGGGCCATTTCACGAGACTCAGATGAGTGGTTCCTCTTACACAGGACACATCTCACATCAAAGTTCCATCTTAATAGTAACCTTGCTACCTGGTTTATGACTTGCTTTGCACATGCAAAATCCAGTTAACAGACATATTACTAGAATCATATTCTTCACTTCCCTGCTATACATTGGTATTTATTTGTTAAGATAATGATTTAGCTCCTTTAGTTAAGAAACTAAAACCCTGCACAATTATCTTGAACAAACATACTCATTCATGGCAGGTTTGAGGAGTGATGAAAAATTTCAGTTAAAACTACCTGTCAGAGCTTAGCTATGTCCATAGTAAAGCTATTAAATGTCTCTATCCTTGCCACAAAACTTTAGGAAATTAAGCATTAGCCTAGAGCCATTTAGCTCCTTCACTCAATTTATTAACATATTCAAAGATTACTGCTTTTCATCTCTGCCTAAAGGTCCTAAAATAGCATTCCAACCCGCAGGGAAAAAATTATTTTCTTTCATCTACTTTTCCCCCTACTAGGATAATCACTTTAAATAGATTATTATAAAATTATTTTTGAATGACTGAATTGTAATAAAATAACATTCCCAGTATCTTAAACACCTCCTGAGAAACTACACTTCAACATATTTGAAAGTAATTTCACCTTTCTAAGGACTCAACTGTATGGCCTTCTCACTTGGCTAAAGGTTTGGAAGTGTGGCTTATCTTCTAGGCACATCCCATCTAGCTGCCACGGCAGAACAGTGCATCCCATCTCTCTGGTGTCTTAATGGGACTTCGGGACATTTTCCTGTCAAATTACACACCTCTTATGAATACATTGTTACTACAAAGTCTTGGTGTAGGTTCCGCCCACAATCCTGCTTTCTCTCCTTGGTCTCAGTTGGCATCTCTGCTTCTGTCTCCTAAGTGTGGGCAGTGTGAGCCTCCCCTACTGTTCATGCCTTTGCTTACAGCACAACTAGCTCTCCTACTAAGTGTGGGCAGTGCGAGCCTCCC
>NC_022012.1:11854577-11859472 GCF_000317375.1 Microtus ochrogaster | reverse complement strand
TTACAGCACAACTAGCTCTCCTACTAAGTGTGGGCAGTGCGAGCCTCCCCTACTGTTCATGCCTTTGCTTACAGCACAACTAGCTCTCCTACTCTCTACTGTGTGGCTCCTTGGCCACCTACGATTGTCCTTTTCAGGTTTTTCACTTTAGTTACTTAAAATCATCATTCATTTATAAGAGCTAGAAAAGGGATATATTTAACAATTGCCTAGAAGAAACAGTTACCTGGGAAAGAGAGATGGCTCAGTTGGTAAAGTGTTGTGTGCAAGCATGAGGACCCTCCTTAGGATCTTCAGCACCTGCATAGAAACAGGCTGTGTGGCCTGGAATCCCACTGCCGCAGAAATGAGAACACAACAATCCCTGGGGCTCAGCGGCCAGCCAGTCTAGCTAAAACGCTGAACGCCAGGTTCAATGAGAGAATCTAAATATCAGGTGGAAAGGCAGAAGAGGAAGTTATTCCATGTAGACTGTGGCATCCACATGAATGTGTGTGTGTGTGCATATGTGCACGTGTATGTACACACACACACCAAGAATATGTACATACTTACAAAAACAGACACTCATGCATAGATCACACATACATATATACACATGCATAGGCCCTCTCCCTAATGTTAGGACACAGACATTATGTTGACCCCTGTCCACCTGGCCAGGATGTCCAGTTTTTTATTGTGAGTATATTGCTGTTTCAAATATGTTTAAAAATTATGCTTTCATGCCGGCCGGTGGTGGCACACGCCTTTAATCCCAGCACTCGGGAGGCAGAGGTAGGCGGATCTCTGTGAGTTCGAGACCAGCCTGGTCTACAGAGCTAGTTCCAGGACAGGCTCCAAAGCCACAGAGAAACCCTTTTTTGAAATACCAAAAAAAAAAAAAAAAAAAAAATTGTGCTTTCACAAACTCAAAGAATTCTAAGTTTCTGGAAGTCTACTTGGATTCACTCGAACATATCAGACACACTACAGATAAATACTGTCAATCAACAACCAAAGCCTCCACCGCCTTTCCCTGGTCTTGACACCCTTTCGCTTAATTACCAGAACCTAAGGGAATTTTTTTTTTTTTTGTAAACTTAACTTTGTCCTCTACTCTGCGAACAAGTGCCAGGTCCAAGAGGCAGCAGATCGTTCCCCATAGCCTGGACAGTGGAGTTAAACAGCCAGATATTCCAGGACATGGCCAACGTGGCCAGCACCCTTACTTTCTCAAGACGGTCAACATTCCAGATCAGCAGGAAGCAATCTTAAGAACTCCACGCCCCATCCCTGTCCTACCTGCTATCATCTTTAATGTCTCCTCCTTTTATAAGAAGAAGAAGATGGGAATGTTAGTATTCAGGCATTATGCTGGCCCCTGTCATCTGGCAGGATGCACTCAGGCAGTACCCTGGCCAGCCCGGGATGCTGCTACTACTGCGGTGTCACTATGTAGCATGCATGCATAGTCCCTTTAAAAGACAGGCTCTGACCATTTCTGCCCTTTCCTACTACTGTGCTTCTGAAGAGGAAAGCAGGTCTCTGCCCTCTCTCTCTCTCTCTCTCTCTCTCTCTCTCTCTCTCTCTCTCTCTCTCTCTCCCTCTCTCTCTGTGTGTGTGTGTCTTGCACTGCTCCTGTCCCCAGAGGCCGGTCTTTTCCCTCCCCTTTCCATTCCCTTAATAAACTTTTCACCTAAGCTCTGTCTGTATGGCATTTTATCTGTCTCTCACTGGCTGTGGGCTCTTACCCACAGTCAAGGTCCCTCTTCTGAAGAATCATTACACTTAATTCATATGCAAACACCCATGAATATACACACACATACACACTACAAAAAAAAAAAGGAAATAGGTGCTCAGTTTTATAAGTTTTATTTTCTCTATTGTTTGCGACTCACACCAGAAAAGACAGGGTTAAGAAATGAAATGGTATCTTTCTTGTGGGCCTCCCTCCTTTGTGCTGTCCTTCTCTAGCCTCGCATCCCTCCTCTCCATCCCTGAAATTTACATTCATAAGACTTCAGTAACATCGCCTACCATTTTATCTATGTCTGAAAGTCCAGTGTTCCAGTAGAAAAATGAATGATTAATGAATTTGTCCACCTGACACGTTAAGATTAATTACACAAAATGCAAATCTATTGCCAGACAGTCTCTCCTTACAACAGACTGGGAAATAACATGATTGTTTTTAACTTTTTTGGAGTGGACTTTAAACATGGGGAGAATCGTTTACTGTACTCAGTCAAGGGGGGACTTTCCTCTGAGCATCATTCTGATATTCTTTATTGTTCCTACAAAACCATCCAATCCTGAAAAGCTTTTAAACATTTTAGCTACATTTTCTTTATATCCTTGAAAATGGTCTCCCATGTCAGCAGTGTGTGGGTAAGCCTCCCCACTTCTTTGTTAATTCTGCTGTTTAAATCTCAGTATTGTTGAAAAGAGAATAGTTTGGAGGTGATAGGTCTAAAAAAGATGGTTTATGTTCTTAAATGTCCAAATTTATTGTATTTATGCTAAAATTTGATTTTCAAAATGTTTTTCTCTGATCAGTCTATAATATTTCAATCCTGGAAAAATTCTGCCAGTTTATTCAGATGTATGTTGCACTTTGTATTCAAATTCCTCAGGTAGCTTGCTGATTCTACCCATTCACCCATCCATCCATCTGCTAACCTGGTGTAAGTTCAGTGAGCATGAGAAAGGGTTCCTACTATCCTATCTCTTGCAATGTTTTGCTCTGGTGAAAGCTCCCAACAGACAGTCTACAGAAATCAAATCTTAAAAGTCTTTCACTAGAAAAACCTATATATAGGATATGTCTTTGGTGAGAAGAAAGAATATGAAATTGCAACAAGTAGATTTTTGTCATTTTTTTTGTTTTTTTTTATGGAATAAGGAATTTAAGGAATGAAGATTGGTTTTGACTCACCACTTGAAGAGATATAGTCCATTGTGGTGAAGGCAGAGTGGAGTTCATGACAGCAAAAGTGCCTGATTGGGCCCATTACAACTCAGTGAACCAGGCAATGAAGAGCAGAGGGTCTGGGATTAGAATCAAGGTCTGGCAGTAACTCAGAAAGCCTGAACCTCCACTACCCTGCCTCCAACGAGGCCCTGCTTGTAAGGGTTTCATGCCTTCTCACAAAGTGCTACTACCTACAGAGTCTAAGGGTTATATCACATTTATATAATAATAGACTATAAAAGAAAGTTTGGGGGAGATTCTTAGGTATTCCTATGACCACCAACATTGTCAAGAAAATGCCTGGAGTAACAATTAGAGCAGAGGTCATGGAAATATTATCAGAAAACTTTTCACAACCCCCAGTAACACATAGCTTATCACATCAGTAACAATGTGAAAGAATTGTTCTGTGTAAGAGTAAAGGACCTGATTTTTGAAATAAGCAAACATGCACTCTACTTGTGCATACACTTTCTAGTTGAGCAAGCACTTAAAATATTTGCCCTTTGTTTCTTCATCTATAAAACATAAACTATGTTTCTTAATGGTAAGAACTATAAGGCATCATGAACTAGGACTCTGTATTTTCCCGGAATCATCATGAGATAAGGGGAACTTTTCTGTAATGCCAGACAACATAAAACCATTGTAAAGTCGATTTGAATCTCACAGAATTTTAAGCCTCTAGTTCATGACCTCAGTAGCTCTTCCTGACAACCCTTTTCTCTCCCACAAACTGGTTACAAGTCACAGTTGCAAAGAACCACTTTACTGTTCTCCCCTTTCATCATCTAGTTATTAAAGGTTGCCAGATTTTGTTTTCCTTTTATTTTTACACATTAGACAACTTTCTTATTTTTGTTCATTGATTAATATTGATTTCTCTTTTTGGAGAAATAAATGCCAATAAGAGCACGTGTTGTACCTCATATGCTAAGAATAGTGCTTAGCATAAGAAAGACACTAAATACTGGCATAAGAAACAAATTAATTGTTCCAATTTTATATTATAGAGTTTGCAGTGATCCAGTCTACACAGGACTAAATTCTGTCTATGTGCATCGGAAACTAACAATGAAGAGAGAACATTTAAATTTATTTAGGAGCAGGAAGCATTGAGACTTTATACATATTACATGTGATAACCACTGATGTAAATGTTAGCACACAGACAATACTTTTAGTAATTTATTTTTTCTATGGTGTTTTTAGTTTTATACATTTATGCATAGATTTATATAATTGGCAGTCATAAAAAAATTTTGGTTAGCTCTCATTAAACTCCTGGGTACCTAAATGTATGTTTTGAACTCTCTTCTGGTCAAGATAGAATTAAAGCCTTCTTCCTAAGGATATTACATCAACTGGAAAACAACATCAAATAAACATGAACCTGTTAAGTAAGCCTGTGTTTCAGCTTGAATACTAAGTGTCCCCACATACTCCTGCTGAACTTTACCCACACCTGGTTCTGCTAACAGGGGTGGGTGAGATTATGATGGGGAGAGCCTGGACGGGGAACTAGATGATGAAGTGCATCTTTGAGGGAATCTTTTTCCTGGCCCCTTCCTCCATCTCTCTTCTGCCTCCCATTTGCCAAGAGATAAGCAGTGCTGTCCTATTCCTCTTTCATGGTCTTTTGCTCTATCACAGACTGTCAACAAGGAAGGCAGACAAATATGAACCGGGCACTAAGAGAATATGAGCCACAATCAAGTGTTCTTTCTTTTTTTTTTATTTTTTTTTTTATTGAGAAAAGGAAAAAAAAAGTATCTGCCTCCTCCCAGCCTCCCATTTCCCTCCCTCACCACCGACCCTTCTCCCCCTCCCTCTCCAGACCACAGAGCAGTCAGGGTTCCCTGCCCTGTGGAAAGTCCAAGGTCCTCCCCCCTCTGTCCATGTCTAAGAAGGTGAACATCCAAACTGGCTAGGCTCCCAC
>NC_022012.1:11843487-11852762 GCF_000317375.1 Microtus ochrogaster | reverse complement strand
AATTAAAAAATGGGGCACTGAACTGAACAGAGAATTGTCAACAGAAGAAGTTCAAATGGCCAAAAGACACTTAAGGTCATGTTCAACTTCCTTAGCAATCAGGGAAATGCAAATCAAAACAACTTTGGGATATCATCTTATACCTGTCAGAATGTCTAAAGTCAAGTGTTCTTTCTTTTACATGATTTAAGTGATTAAAACTGTGGCTAGCATGCACTGCACATGGGTTTCAAGGGACATAGGTCCCTGGGAAAGAGATGTGAAGGTCAGTCCTGTTATTATATGAATTACTACTGACATCAAGTTGTCAAGCAATGGAATAGAAGAAACGAGTTGGATTTTACCCCTAAATGCTCATTTCCTTTAATTGAACTCCCTTTCAGCCCAGGGAAACCATCCAGGTAAGTCAGAGATGTAGAGAGGAGAGTCTGGATTGAGAAGGCCCCTCAGGGTCTCCAGCAGAAAATTAGCAACGTGATAGCTGATGGAGGAGAGTCATCTGTCTATTGGTTAATAAAGAAACTGGCTTGACCCTTTAATAGGACAGAAAATGAGGTAGGCAGAGTAGACAGAACAGAATGCTGGGAGAAAGAAGCCAAGTCAGACAGTCGCTATGATCCTCCTCCGAGACAGACTCAGGTTAAGCTCTTTCCTGGTAAGCCACCTCATGGTGCTGCACAGATTATTAGAAATGGGTTGATTGAGATGTGAGAATTAGCCAATAAGAGGCTGGAACTAATAGGCCAGGCAGTGTTTAAAAGAATACAGTTTCTGTGTAATTATTTCGGGTGTAGAGCTAGCCGAGTGGCGGGATGCAGCCCACTGCTCCTCTCTACAGGTAGCCCCAGGAGACTCTGCAATGAAGAAACACCCTGAAGATCTGAAGAGAACGGTTCAATTTCTAAGACATGGGAAGTTCTTCTGGTTCCAAGCAGATCACGTGGAAAAAAACAATAAACAAAAAAACAAAAACAAATACCTTGCAGCATTTCACTGAAAATGAAATGGCAAAAAGAATTTTGCCTTAAAACTCCTAAAACTTATCTTCCAATTCTCTGCTGTCAACTAAAAACCTAAAAGGCGAGATTACAGATAAACTGGTCCCAAACAACCACAATATGTCAGAGATGAGTGTTTACAGACACTTATAGAAAAGGGAAAGGCCAAGCCCAATGATTTAAATTTATAATACTGAACATGAAGTTCTGACAATTTTTAAATTGTCAGAAATGTGAATAAATAAAACAATTGGCCTACACTTAGGACAAGAATTCAGTCAATTTTAACCTATCCACAAACAATAATGAAGAAAGCATAGTTATGAAAATTGTGTATACCCTGATATGCCTCTTCACAGAGACAGCAATCTACATCAGATCAAATCAAGCAGAATTAGAAATACCTGAGGTTTGATGGATGAAATGCTCCTAAATAATTTTCCAGTCCCTGAGAGAAAAGAAAGTCAAAGAAGACAGGAAAACCACAGGTCTGTTTTCTGGGGGGCATTTGAAGTACCCTGTGGGAGAGGTCTTGAGCATCTCTGGGGGAGGGAATCATCATTTGGCAAGCCTTCTGAGATATAGCAGGGTTTAGAGAGAGATAGGGGAGGAAGTTTGGAGTGGAGGTTTCACCTGAACAAGCTGAACAGTAAAATTGTTATAACTCCATTCTGTTTGGCTAAGAAACTGACTCGCAGATTGAATGTGCTAATACCAGGCATGGGAGAGAGTTTCAAAGTACCAAATTATACTTTATGAAACCCAAACTAAAAATTATTCTTTAAGAAATTCAAACTAAATGTATGAATTTTTAAAAATGAGTTACTGTATAGATCGACAGTAGGCTAAACCTCTAGACAGAAAAGATAGCGGAGGAAAGGCTCAATAAAGGGGCTTACAAAAGGAGACAGGAAGAAGCAACAGCTGTCTGTGAGACAGTTCAGTAGGATAATTTTCAATGCCCTACTGTTCATGTTAGCTGAGTTTCTAAATAGAAGAAAGAAGATAAAATTATTTGAAATTTTCATGAATTATAAACTCAAAGATTCAAGAATTTCAACCAACCTAAACCATAATAAAAACAAAGGAAACAATAGGAAAATGTACCATCACCAAACTGTTTACAACTGACAGCTTAAAAGTTCCCATAAATATAAAATGAAAATGTGGTACATTTACACCATGTAGTACTACACTACCACACAGCAGAAAAAAAAAACATAACGACATTTTGAAATTTGCAGGTAAATTGGTGGATATAGAAAACATCATGTTGAGTAAAGTAATCCAGACCCAGAAAGACAAATATCATATGTACTCATAAGTGGTTTTTAGACATAAAGCAAAAAAAAACCCACCCCCCCAAAAAAAAATAAACAGCCTACAAATTAAATACCAGAGAACCTAGACAACAACGAGGACCCTAAGAGAGACATACATAGATCTAATCTACATGGGAAGTAGAAAAAGACAAGATCTCCTGAGTAAATAAGGAGCATGGGCATTATGGGAGAAGGTTGAAGGGGGGGGAGGGAGAGGAAAGAAAGAGAGCAGAGAAAAATGTATAGCTCAATAAAATCTATAAGAAAATAAAATCAATAAATAAAAATTAAAAAGTTCCAATAAATGTAGCTTTTTCATAAACAAAGGGCATAACTTTTTCTTCTTTTTTGTCTCTTTCCAGATGGTGACCAAAACTTGTCTGACTTTTCTACTCTTTTTGTTTTTGTGTTTAATTGAAAATAAATTTGTTTCACATTATATTTTAATTGTATTCTCCCATTTTCCTACTCCTCCCAGGTCTTCCCTAACTTGCCTCCCATCCAAATTCATACCCATTCTTTCTCTTCTTAAAAAATAAGCATATGCCAAGGAATAACAATAAAACAAGTTAAATAAATAAATAAAAACAAGTAAGAATATGATGAAACAACTGAACAAGAAGAAGAGCCAAGGAAACACAGAAGAAACACATGCATACATAGACACTGTATACACAAATATGAATATAGGAATTCCATAAACCCCAATCCTGAGTGCTTCCCTTCCCTTTCTCAGAAGCTTCCTCCTAGCTATGAAACTGCTTATCTGCCTCTATGCTACCCTATGTCAGACAATAGTGATAATTTTGTTATCATTATTGTTATTATTATTTTATTAGTAGTAGTAGTATTGTTGTTTTGTTTTCTTTTTCTTTTCCTCTCCTTCATTGCCTTCCTCAGAAAAGATGCTGAGATTTCTAGTTTTTAAAACCCTGGTATTTTTCTTTAAATAAAAAAAAGCTAGGAACACCCCCATCTGCTCACTGTGTTTAGCATCTGAGTGATAGCTCAAGCAGAAGGCAGCTGGATCTGCACCTACTAAAGAGAATGTGGGCACAAATGGAATATTATGAGAGAAAGCTACATTCAGATTAGGTCTTCATTTTCATCAACCTATGTTTTGCTTTCCATCTATGTCTAAAACTCTGAATTCCGTAAGAGTGAACTCAGTGTACAGGAAACTAAAAGAATATTTGGTCTCTGATGCATGAATAGAATTTCTTAGCTTGAAACAACAGTGGGGTGTAACTCCTATGCTAAATACCAGCTTGTTTGGTAACCTGCCTGGTTGCTTATTTTCCCAATAAACCCAATTAGTCCAGACTTGTCTTGTTAGATTACTTTAGGTTCATGGATTTCTTCAGAGAACCTTTAGTGTTTCTTCTTTATTACTATTGGGGCTGATTATGTGTGCTAAATTACAGAAAATGAAGATAATTAATATTCTCCTTGCATTCCTTGTGTTGATGATAATTGAGGTGGTCATACTAAACCAGATAGAATACTGGGTCTTTCTCTGTGCTTCACCCCACACTAAGGCTTTCCATTCTTCATTATCTTTCTTTCCACATCCTGAACACACTTTGATGCCTCTCTGACAGGTTCCTTAGGAATCTGTTTGCGTTTCACTCCTAGCATGAGAGTGGGAGAAACAGCATTTGTACATGAATAAGATATAAAACCAAAGAAGCAGACTGATCTCTAATAAGACAACGTATTAGGGTCATGAAAACATTTAGAATTCCTCTATGAGCCTGACGTGGAAACTTCCCAGCCTCAGCAAAGTATGGAGGATCAGAGAGACTCACTGAGCACAGTGACCACAGGACCTCCATGCACATCCTTTCAGAGGTAGTTTCAGGGAAAATACTTCTCTGTATTTTCCTTCCTCAGTCATTTAAGCATTGTGGGTCCAAACAATGCAATAGTTTTTGTGCTGACACTGCAGATTCAAGCATGAATAAGAGGTGAAGTTTGTCCTAAAGAAAACACATAAGTAGGACAATTAAAGACAATTTTAAAAGCACTATACATGGTCCATTTACTCATTGATTGATCTGACAAATACTTATTATGGTATAACAAGTTGAATTATAAACCTATAAATTTCATGTTTAATTTTCAATGCCTAGTATCTGAGAATGTGACCATAGTTGGAAAAATTTTACATTTGTAATTAAGTTAAAGGTGTGCGCATTTGGGTGCACCTTAATGTAACATGGCTGTTATCATTTTAGAAGGGGAAATTAGTATGCCGCATATGCACAGAGTAAAGACAATGTGAAAGTTGGGGGAGATTCATCAGACAAAGTGAAGCACAGTGGCACGTACTGAGGCAGAGTCTAGTCAATCCTAACTGAACTTACCTAACAGCATTGATCTAGGAGTTCCCCATTCAAGAACTGAAAAATTCCTTTTTAAAACTAACTTATTTTACATACTGATGAGTTTCCCCTCCCTCCTCTTCTTCCATTCCCTTCCCCCACATCCCTTCTACTCACACCCTCCCATCCACTCCTCCTCCATCTCCTTTTAGAAGAGGTAAGGCCTCCCTTGGGAGTCAACAAAGCATGGCATATCAAATTGAGGAAGGACCAAGCTCCTTCCCCTTGCATCAAGGCTTGGCAAAGCACCCCACAATATGGAATGGGTTGCAAAGAGCCAGATCAAGTATCAGAGACAGGTTCTGGTCCCACTGCTAGACACCTACAAAGACCAAGTTATAAAACTGTCACCCACATGCAGATGTTGTAGGCAGACATGGGACTGCTTTTCATATGGCCCATCTTTCGGCTAGCTTATGCCTAAAATAATTACACAGAGATCTGTATTAATTAAATTGCTGCCTGAGTCATTATTTCTAGCCTCATATTGGCTAACTCTCATATCTTAATTAACCCATTTCTATTAATGTATATTGCCACTTGACTGTGGCTTACCGGTATGAGTCTAACCAGCGTCCATCTCAGAGAGGAGAGCCATGGCGTCTGCCACACTGCCTTCTAAGTTCTGCACTATCAAAAGACCTAGGCAGTTTCTTTATTTGACTGATGAAAGCAACACATAGAAAAAAGACCCACCTACACCATTTTCCCTTTTTCTGCTTAAATAAAAAAGAAAGGCTTTCACTTTAACATAGTAAATTACATATAATGAAACAGTTATCAAGCAAGAATTACAGTTACAATATTTATATATATTTTATCTTTCATCATAACTCAAGAAAACTATAACTATCAATATATTCTTCAACTCCATCAAAGACTCCAGAAGAATATACTATTACCTAAGTAAATAAGAAGTAAGCAACTTCCAAAACTCTACAAATGACAGAGACATCTTGCTGTCTGTACAGTCACCCAAAGTTCTTCTCTACCATTGGGGTATCCATCTTCAGCCTATAGGCCCATAGTTTCCAGCAGACATGTCCATGTAGCAGGGAATTTCAAAGGCAGTTCAGTCACTTTCTGCTGTGTCCTGTAGAATGTCTCTCAGACTCTTTCATTAAACAGGAACCTCAAAGATCATCTCACCTTTAGGCAAGTTCAGCAGTCCTCTCTCTGTGGGTTCTTTGTGTACAGTTCATGCAACAATAGAGGCAAGAGCAGTTTCTTGCCCAAATGGCTATCAAACTCCATAAGGAGACTTTTTGATGCCCATATTCTTCTTGAAGTAGCTGGTGCTGCCAGGAGCAGACATGTCTCATTATCATGAAAAATCTTAAGGTATTAAAACATTTAAATGCCATATTCTATAGTCTTTGAAAGATATTAAGAATGCCTATCTAACTGAATTATATCTTTACATATCTAGAAAATCTAACATGACTACAAGCTTGACTATTAACGATGATTATTCATTAACCTATATTTTATAATTATATATTACATTTTTAAATAAACTACACAATCACAATACCTTAATCAAGATCAGAAATAATATACATATAACAAAATCGACCTTAAATTTATATCCATAAATCAAAATCCATGCCAATGCAAATTATTCATATCTATATCATATCCCCCTTTAAATGTAAAAGAACATTTATAAACAATAATTGCTAATATGGACACTGTTATTCTTTCCAAACTGCTTCATGCTTTATGGGGGCACTGTTAATCAGGTCTTTTATGGCGTATTCTGTTTGCTAGGTTCATCTCAGTCAGCAGTTAAGTGAAGTAATTTTTTGAAGGTGTTCACAGCAACCTTTCAGGAGGGTGTGATCTATCATACCATATTGGTATAGAAGCAATCCACAGGGTCTCATCCTCTGTGAAAACAAAAGAACCTATTTTCCAAAGCATCATATCTTAGACCCAAATTCTGAAGATAACTTTATAATATACATGTTGGATTAGCTTAACAGACCACACAATAAAATGTTTCTCTGTATTTAGCTCCTTCGCAGTCAAAAAATTTAAAGAAAACCCAATAATACAGAGAATCCAGACTCTGCGAATTTTCCAGTTTATCTCATCTATTTCCTCTTCCCAGGGAGATCCATGAGACACCCTTAGGGCCCTCCTTGTTACCTAGCTTTTCAGTGGTTGAAGATTGTATCCTGGTTATCTTTTGCTTTACATCTAATATCCATTTATGATTGAGTACATACTGTTTTTGTCTTTCTGGATCTGTGTTTCCTCACTCAGGATGGTTTTGTTTTTCTATTTCCGTCCATTTGTCCTCAAATTTCTTTATGTCATTTTTTTTTTCTGCTGTATAAATGTACCATTTTTAAGTTAATGGTCATCTAGGTTGTTTCCGAGTTCTGGCTATTACAAATAATGATGCTATGAACATAGTTGAGCAAGTGTCCTAGTGGTATGATTGAGCATCCTCTGAATATATATATATATCCAAGAATGGTAATGCTGAGTCTTGAGGTAGACTGATTCCCAATATCCTGAGAAACTGCCAATAATGATTTCCAAAGTGGCTGCATAAGTTTACACTCCCACCAGCAGAGGGTGAGTGTTCCCCTAATTCCATATCCTCCCCAGCATAGGCAGACTGTCACTAGAGTTTTAATCTTAACTTGTAATATGGTGTCTCAGAGTTGTTTTCATTTGTAGTACACTGGTAACAAAGGATTTTGAACAATTCTTTAAGTTTATTACAGCCATTTGAGATTCTTCTATTGAGAATTCTCAGTTTAAATCTGTACTCCTTTTTTAGTTGATTTATTTGGTATTTTGATGCCTAGTTTTTTGAGTTTCTTATGTACTTTGGAAATTGATCCTCTTGCAGATAGGGGGTTGGTGAAGATCTATCTCTTCCCATTCTCTAGGCTGCCATTTTTGTCTTATTGACCATGTTCTTTGTCTTACAGAATTTTTTTTTTATTTTCAGCAGGTACCATTTATTGTCAATCTCTGTCTGTGGTACTGATGTTATATCTAGGAAGAAGTGTCCTGTGTTAATACATTGAAGACTACTTCCTACTTTGTCTTCTATAAGCTTCAATGTAAATGGATTTAAGTTGAGGTTTTTTGATGCACTTGGACTTGAGTTTTGTGAAAGGTAATAGATATAGTTACATTTGCATCTTCTACACGTCAATATCCAATTATACCAGCACCATTTGTTAGATGCTTTCCTTTTTCCATTGTATATTTGTGACTTGTCAAAAATCAGTTGTTCATAGGTGTGTGGATTTATGTCAGGGTCTTTGATTTCTTTGATCCATGTGTTACTTTTTATGGCAATATCAAGTCGTTTTTGTTACTATAGCTTTATAGTAGGGCTTGAAGTCAGGGATGGTGGTACGTGCAGTAGCTGTGAAGGCGTAAGTCACTAACAATGCCACACCAGTTTGGAATTATGATAAATAGGGTGATATTTATTTAAAGGGGAAAAAAAACTTACAGATCACAACAGCTTTCTGCGCAACCAGGAAGGGAGTCTAGTTGCCGGCGGAGAAGGAAGTGGAGAGAGAGAGGAGAGGGAAGTGGCCGTTTTTTTAAAGGGCGAGAAACCACACCCCAATGGGCTGGTATCTCAGCAGCTATAGGCTGGAGGAGCAGAAGGACCTCCCGCAACACCTCCCCCTTTTGTTTAAGTAAGAGAGTCCTAAACCTACTATGAAATTATATACAATAAGTACAAGTATCCTATTCTAACTAGCTTAGGTCTTATATAATAAATAACTTGGCCAAGTCATGTGTTGTAATCGGGGCAGGGGGGCTGCATCCCCAGCACCCCGCTGCCTGCAAGGCTAGTTTACCCAAAATAATTACACGGACACTGTATTCTTTTAATCACTGCTTGGCCCATTTCTATCTAGCCTCTTCTAGGCTAACTCTCTCTCCTGGACCAGCCCATCTCTAATAATCTGCTGTAGCCCACAAGGTGGCTTATCAGGGAGATTCTAGCCTATGTCCATCCTGGGTCGGAGCTTCATCGTGTGTGCCTCAGAGAGCAGAGCTCTCGCCTCTGCCTGCAAGAGTGGAGCATTGTGTCTCTCTGAGGCCTCTGCCCCCGAGAGGGGAGCTGTCCAGTCTCTGAGCTCACTTCCTCTTCCTCCCAGCATTCTGCTCCATTCACTCCTCCCACCTACATTCTAACCCATCAGGGCAAGCAGCTTCTTTATTTAATCAACCAATGACCTTCCTCCATCAGTCATGAGAGAAAGTAACTACATTTATATAGTCTTCAACCCCATCGAAGATCTGAGAAGGGAAATAATGTTACCTGAGTAATTAGGAAGTTCAGTAAAACAACTTCCAAAACATGCAACAAATCACAGAGACAACTAGCTACCTGGGCAATCACCCAAAATCACGTTATCAGCGTTGAAGCAACCAACTTTGGCTAAGGCCTAACATAACTGACATACCATTTTCAAAGGCAAGCAACTTTTCAAAACTATCTTACCCTGTCTTGGCAGGATATGACAGTCCTGTTTTATCCATTGATGCATGCTCTGTATCTCTGCCTGTGGTTGAGGTATGGG
>NC_022012.1:11831943-11837981 GCF_000317375.1 Microtus ochrogaster | reverse complement strand
TAGCCGAGAAAAGGCTAGATGTAATGGGCCAAGCGATGTTTAAAAGAATACAGTTTCCATGTAATTATTTCGGGGCATAAGCTAAGCTAGCCATGTGGGCGGCCGGCTGCCAGGGACGCAGCCCCGCCGCTCTTATCTCAACAGAGTTGCTTTATTGTACAGGATTGGTTTACTTAACCTGTTGTTTATCTTCCATATGAAGTTGTTCTTTTGAGGTATGTGAAGAATTCTGATGTGGGAGTGTCGTCTGTCTATCTGTTGCTTTCATTGGTTAATAAAAAAAACTGCCTTGGCCCTTTTGATAGGACAACAGCTTAGATAGGCAGAGTAGACAGAATAGAATGCTGGGAGGAAGAAGGCAGTGAGACACACACAATAGCTCTCCTCTCCAAGATAGATGCAGGTTAAGATCCTTTCCGGTAAGCCACCACCTTGTGGTGCTACACTCACTAATAAAAATGGGTTATTCAAGATGTGAGAGTTATCCAGTAAGAGACAACAGCTAATGGGCCAAGCAGTGTTCAAAAGAATACAGTTTTTATGTAATTATTTTGGGTAAAGCTAGCCAATGGCAGGGAGCTGGGTGGTGGGAAGTGGCCCATAGCTCCATATTACAGAATTCTGTTGGTATTTGATGATGATTGCAATGAGTCTGTAGACTGCATTCAGCAAGGTTGCCAATTTTACTATGTTGACCCTACCTATCCAATAGCATGGGAAATGTTTCCATTTTCTGATATCTTCTTCAATTTATTTCTATAAAGACCTAAAGTTCTTGTCTTACATATTTTCCTCTTGTTTGGTTAAAGTTACCTCTAGATATTTTATGATATTTGTGGCTATTGTAAAAGATGTTGTTTCTCTGATTTCTTTCTCACCCTGTATATCATTTGCACATAAGAGAACTATGTTTTTTTTTTAATTAACCTAGTATCCTGCCACATTACTGAAGGTGTTTATCAATTGTAGGAGTTCCTCAGTAGAATTTCTGGGTCTCTTATGGATACTATCATATCATCTGCAAATATCAAACATTTGACTTCTTCCTTCCCAATTTGTATCATTTCCTTTCCTTTGATCTCCTTTTGTTGTATTATTGCTCTAGCTACTACTTCCAGTACTATATTAAATAGATATGGAGATAGTGGACAGCTTTGTCTAGATACTGATTTTATTAGAATTGCTTTGAGTTTCCATTTAATTTGACGTTTGTTGTTGGCTTGCTGTATATTGATTTTATTATCTTTAGATATATTCCCTGTATCCCTGTTCTCTCCAAGACATTTATCAAGAAGGGGCACTAGATTTTGTCAAAGGCTTTTAAAGCATCTAATGAGAAGATCATGTGTCTTTTTCTTTCAGTCTGTTTTTTATGGTGAATTACATTGACAAATTTTTATATGTTGAACCAACTCTGCATCTCTGGGATAAAGCCTACTTTGCCATAATAAATGACTTTTTTATGTGTTCTTGGATTTAGTGTGACAGTATTTAATTGAATATTTCTGCATCAATGTTCATGAGGGAAATTTGTCTGTAATTCCCTTTTTTTGTTGTATCTTTGTGTGGTTTGGGTATCAGGGTAATTGTAGCACCATAGAAAGTGTTTGGTAATGTTCTTTCTGTTTCTATCATGTGGAAAAATTTCAACAGTATTTTTATTATCTCTTCTTTGAAATTCTGGTAGAATTCTGTACTGAAACCATCTGGCCCTGGGCTTTTTTGGTTGAGAATTTTTTTAAAAATTTGTTTCCACTTCCTTAGGGGTAATAGGTCTATTTAAATTGTTTTTATCTGGTCTTGATTTAATTTAGGAATTTGGTTACTATCCAGAAAATTATATCCTTCTTTAACATTTTCTAATTTTCTGCAGTAGAGGTCTTTGAAGTATGAATTGATGATTTTATGTATTTCTTCCTTGTCTATTCTCTTGCCACCTTTATATTTTTGATTCTGTTAATTTGAATATTCTCTCTCTGCCTTTTGACTAGTTTTTATAAGTGTTTATCAATCTTGTTGATTTTCTCCAGGAAACAACTTTTTGTTTCATTACTTTTCTGTATTAACATTTTGGTTTGTTTGTTTCTATTATATTAATTTCAGCCTTGAGTTTGATAATTTCCTGCCTTCTATTTCTCCTGTGTGAATTTGCTTTTTGTTCTAGAGCTTTCAGTTGTGCTGTTAAATCACTAGTGTGAGATTTCTCCAAACTCTTTATGTGGGCACTTAGTGTTATGAACTTTCCTCTTAGCACTGCTTCCATGGTGTCCCATAAGTATGGATAAATTGTGCACTCATTTTCAATAAAACCTAAGAAGTTTTTAATTTGTTTCCTTATTTCTTCCTTGAATCAGTGGTAATTCAGAAGAGAATTGTTCATCTTCCATGAGCTTGTATGCTTTCTCTAGTTTGTGTTGTTGTGGAATTCTACTTTAACCTGTGGTAATAAGATACAGGGTTTATTCCAGTTTTTGTATTTGTTATGATTTTGACCAAGAATATGGTCAGTTTTAAAGAAGATTCCATGAATTGCTGAGAAGGTATAATATTTTGTGTTTGGGTGAAATGTTCTACAAATGTCTATTAAGTTCACTTGAGTAATAACACTTATTAGTTCCCTAATTTCTATCCTAATTTTCTGACTGGTCATTGGTGAGAATTTGTTTTTGAAGTCTTCCACTATTAGAGTTTGGGGTGTGATGTGTGATTTAAGTTTTAGTAATGTTTCTTTAACAAATGTGTGTATCCTTGTATTTAGGGCATAGATGTTCAGAATTGAGCCTTCATACTGATGGAGTTTTTATGGTGAACTATAAAATGTCCTCATTTATCTCTTTTGATTAATTTTAGTTTTAAGTCTAATTTTCCATATTAGGATAGTAATATCAGCTTGTTTTTTAGGTCTATTTAATTGGAATATCTTTCCCCAACACTTTATTCTGTGGTAATGTCTGTCTTTGAAGTTGAGGTGTGTTTCTAATATGCTGAAGAAGCATGGATCTTATTGTCAGATTCCTTCTATTAGTCTGTGTCTTTTTATCGGTGAATTTGTTCCACTGATATTAAGAGATATTGATATCCAGTGATTGGGAGTACCTGTTATTTTTTGGTTTTGTTGGTGTTGGTAGTGTGTGTGTGTGTGTGTGTGTGTGTGTGTGTGTGTGTGTGTTTCCCTTCTTTTGGATTCACTGGTGTGGGATTATCTATTACTTGTGTTTTCACAGGTTCAACTAACTTCCTTGGGTTAGAGTTGTCATTTTAGTACTTTCTATATAGCTTTATAGGTATTGTTTAAATATGGTTTTGTCAAAAACTATTTTGTTTTATCCTTCTATGGTGATTGAAAGTTGTGCTGGATATACTAGTCTAGCCTGGCATCTGTGGTCTCTTACTGTCTGCAAAATATGTCTACAACCTTCTGGCTTTCAGAATCCCTATTGAGAAGTCGGGGGTAATTCTGACAGGTCTGTCTTTATATGTTACTGGGCTTTTTTCCTTTGAATCTTTTAATATTATTCCTTTATCGAAACATTATTAATAAAAACTCCTTGTCAGAGATTAGGGTTCAATCTGAAAATCTGAAAAACAAAACAGCCAGCCACTGGCTCTTAACTCAACCTCACACCAAAATGATGATCCTGTCTCTAGGAATCTTAGAATGAGACTGTGTGTTGAGAGCTGTCTCTTCCCATTATTTTTTTTTTATTTTTTTATTTTTTTGGTTTTTCGAGACAGGGTTTCTCTGTGGCTTTGGAGCCTGTCCTGGAACTAGCTCTGTAGACCAGGCTGGTCTCAAACTCACAGAGATCCACCTGCCTCTACCTCCCGAGTGCTGGGATTAAAGGCGTGCACCACCATCGCCTGGCTGTCTCTTCCCATTTTATAATCCTCCCTAGAAATGGGATTAAAGGTGTGCACTACCATGATTAAAGGCATAGACAGCCTGGTTTCTATGGCAACTAGTGTGGCTACTTCGAATAAAGGTGTGTGTTACCGTAACCTGGTCTGAAAGGCTGACCAGTGGGACTCTTTTACTCTCAGAGCTTCTGGCAGGCTTTATTTATTAAAATATAATTGATTTGCCACTACACTTTATTCTGTATGTTTAGTTTTGATTCTTACATGGCGAGAGGACTTTTTTTGTTGTTCAGTCTATTTGGTTTTCTGTAAAATTCATGTACCTTCATAGGCATGTCCTTCTTTAGATTGGGAAATGTTTTTCTATGATTTTTTAAATATATTTTCTTTGCCTTTGAGCTGCATTTCTTCTTCTATCCTTATTATTCTTAGGTTTGATCATTTTTTCATGTTCTGAATATTTTGGATTTAGCATTTCCTTTGACTGATGAATATGTTCTGCATCAGATCTTCATTGCCTGAGATTATCTCTTCCATTTCTTGTATTCTGTTTGTTATTCTTGAACCTGCAGTTTCTGTTCATTTACTCAGATTTTTCATTTCCATAATTCCCTCAATTTGTGTTTTCTTTATTGTTTCTATTTGAATTTTTAAGTTTTACTATTTCCTTCACTTGTTTGACTTTTTTCTTGACTTTTTTGGTTTTCTTTAAAAGATTTATTGATTTCTTCCGATTTTTTTGTTTATCTTTTTCTCTATTTCCTTAAGACTTTTTTATTTCTTCTTTAAGGTACTCTGCCATCTACATAAAGCTATTTTAAAGGCTGTTTTCTGCTTCATTTGTGTTGGGATATTCGGGTCTTGTGCCATATTGCTCTTGATGTTGTTGAATGCACCCTTAGGCTGTCATCTACCCATTTCTTCTTCTGATTGGTGCAGGTGGGGCTTGTGTCTCTAGGGACTGCTGCTTTTTGGGGGATGTTTACCCACGGGGAGGGTGATGGGCTCAGCAGTTTGGGCAGCAGAGTGGATCTTGTAGATTACAGTGCCCAATGGATGGGGACATTGGTAGAGGAACTGGTCAGCAGGACTCTTACCTGCTAGCTAGTGCTAAGCCTGAAATGGGCAGAGGGAAAGTAATATGCTCTGGGACTTAGGACTTAGGGATTGGGGCAGTTTAGCTCTGAGACCAGTCACTCACCTGTTCTTCCAAATAGCAATTAATGCAGCAGTGCTTGTGTCTCTCGTGGATGCTGATCTTGAGTGGGATATCTGGCCATTGGGAGGGTGAAATGTTCATTGGATTTGGGCAGCAGAGTGGGTCGTGTAGGTTACAATGCCCAAAGGATGAGGATGGGGAGCCTGCCAGCAGGATTCATACTTATCTGCTATTTGACTGCTGGGGCTCTTTATTATTTCTGCTCCAGTTTTCAAGTCTTGAACCATTTTCTTCATTTGTCTGTGTTTCTTTTTCTTGACTTCCTTTGCTTTCCTTAAAAGATTTATTGATATATTTTATTTGTCTTTTCCTTGACTTTTTAAGGGAATTTTTTATTTCCTCATTAAGAACATCTATCATCATCATAAAATAATTTTCAAGTACATTTTTTTTTCTGTTTCAGCTATATTGGGTTATTCAGGTCTTACTGTTGTAGGTGTTATGCTCAGATCACAGAGATACCAAAAACCAACTTGGAGACTGGGTCCTGTACAGAAAAGCAAAGAGCCTTTACTCTTACACAAGTTTGCAAATTCAGACTCTCCATGTGACCAATATATTGAGAGATTGGAGAGCCCTGAGCTCAGTTTGGGTTGCATTTTTATAGTAGCAAAAGTAGGGGTGAGGGATTTCTAAGGTTCAGGACCTCTGATTGACTGACATTTATCTAAGGGTATCCTGGTGAAAAGTGATGGGTGTGTGCTAACATATGATCCTATATTATATGATTCCTTTGGATGGTCTGTTCCTGGGTGGGCCTGGGTGTTCTCAAGTTTGTGGTCTTTCTTGGAAACAGGTATTGATTGCCTCGGGGTTAACTACTGAGACTTGGGCTTCTTTTTTTTTTAATTTATTTATTTATTGAGGATTTCTGCCTCCTCCCCGCCACCGCCTCCCATTTCCCTCCCCCTCCCCCGATTAAGTCCCTCTCTGTAGTAATAGGAGCGGCGGGCTGCGTCCC
>NC_022012.1:11808466-11828617 GCF_000317375.1 Microtus ochrogaster | reverse complement strand
CCAAATCAGGAGCAGAAGGAGGGGGAGCACGAGCAAGGAACTCAGGACCGCGAGGGGTACACCCACATTCTGAGACAATGGGGATGTTCTTTTGGGCTTCTTTTGAGCTTATCATGACTGGGTCCTAGAGCAGGATTACTGGATTCTGGTGGTGCTTTATTGCTCTTTTTATTGTTGAATGTACTCCTATACTGGCATTTACTCATCTTTTCTTCTAGCTGGTGTGGCTTATGCACCACAGCAGTCAGGATGGTCTTCCTTTACACAACTGCCAAGTGTGATGCTGTGCTCTGCAGTGCTGGAGGCTGGTGTATGTGACCAAGCACTGCATAGTGCCAGAATTGGGGGTTCTGAATAAAACACATTGCCTTCAGGAGTGTTAGAATGAATGAAACAAATCAATCAAATGATTGAAACAGTTGAATAAGGGATCATAGTTGAGAAAATACCTGCAATAATAAATCAGACAGTGCTTTTGAAGCACATTATACATAAAATCATGACAACATCTTTAGCAAGATATCAAAAATCAGCTAGGCTAAAATAGAGAAGGGAAGACTGGTCCAGGGAAACATGAGCAGATTGAACTCTGCACACACAGACGACCAATGGATGTCTTTATCTTCTTCTTCATAACACCCTGACTTCTTTTGTTAATTTTAACATGGAAGTGATACATCATTCCCAAGCATGATGAATATGTTCTATGTATGTTTATGCAAGGATTCTTCATCTATTATATGTGGTTTTGAGAATGAGCCTACCGCCGGTGAAGTGCCAACCAATCTGTTAGCAACACATTTCTCTGAAAACCCTGGGATCTATATTCAGCATCATTCCTTTTAATTTCCTTGTTTTCCTAATTGGGTGAAATGTCTGCAGTTGAGTCCTGAAGCAGAAAAACACAGTGGAGAGTTTAGAACCCTGGAGCCTGCCCTTGTCTTCAGCTTCACATGGCTCTTCTAATAATGCACGTAGCGATTGAGGGCTCCCAAGTGCATTTGTGATTGCATGCTTCCTTCTCTCCAAACCATGCATCCCACAACCTTCTAGTAACTTAGGACCCCCCGCCCCACCTGCACCAATCTGAAAGCTCACCTGGTTCTGAACACTAGTGTAAGGTTCTGCTCTCCTGAATGGTATCAACCTTAGTTTCTACTTACACATATTTCAGAATATGTCTGTGAATGGAAGTTAGGAGATTGATTTGGCTTTAATTGGTTTTGAGTACATTTGCAATTTTCAAGAAGTCAAGCTGTGCCCTCTAAGTGAACTTTTATTAAAAATCACCTATTTTCCATGCAAGTTTATGATTAATTGAAAAGACATATGATTAAAATTAGAACCATTATGTGAAGGGATATACTCAATAGAGGAAATGGTATAACTTTATTTATCTAAACAACTAGATTTAGCAGTATTCCCACTGCTTTGCAATCTGTATATGCTTTTATTTCATCTTTAAATAAATAGTCCAAGGATATGAACACACCAACTCAAGACCCAGATCACCAGTGATGGTCATGTTTCTGATTTAGCCCATCTGTTTGCAGAGATCAGAACAATAATAACTCAGTAGCCACCCAACACAAGCCACATGCCATTTAGTATGTGTTTCAGAAATACAGCAGTAGACACAACAGAGAGTGCAAGAATACAAACAGAGATATGGGCAGGCGTAAATATGCACCTAATCTGTTATGAAATAATCTTGTTTCTCAAGCACATTTCAAGCCTTTGAAAGTTCTCTCTGTTTCTCATGTTATTTGGGTCTAGACTCAGCTCATCTGCATTTGAGGCTGACAGTAACTGATGTGTGTATGAACATTTTTATTACCCCATACGATGTGGAATTCCCCTCTGTATGCTGTTTTTTTTTTTAATCATAAAAACACAAACTATTTGTTGTTCTTCCACTCAGGTCTTTTTTCCCAGTTCAAATCGCAGAAGAGTTTTGGTCACTCATTAAAGATACATATAAAGTGTGAACCACTTCACCACTTGCTGTTTTTTGTTGCCGTAATTTGTTTATTTATTTTGACATTTCAAGACAGGGTTTCTCTGTGTAGCTCTGGATGTCTTGGAAATATTTCTGTAGATATGACTGGCCTCAAACTCACAAAGATATTTTTGTTTCTGTCTTCCAAGTACTAGGATTATAAATGTGACTCACCAGGCCTTTTATATCATCTAAAACAACATATCATCATAAACAACATATATGTAAATGACATGTAACAGCCAACAGCATGACCCCCATTCAGTCTGTTTGTGGACTATAAACACTATAAAAATACCCTTTATTTATTTATTTTTTGGAGAATGGCCTTCTAAGAAATGCCATTCTATTTTGTATCAATGTACCAATTTTCATAACATGATATTTCACATATAGCTCTTTAAAACCTTGCTATTAAGGAATCAGCCTCCAAAAAGCATTTTTCATATGTATGAGTCTGGAGACTTTCCAAAACACATTGTTATTTTGTTATTTTCATTTAAATTCATGTCAGAACAGTATGAAAAGAATAAAACAATGACAAACATAGGTTGCATAAGAAGTTTAAGGGGTACTTGCTTGAGTTGTTTGTAATTGGGAAAAATAATGACTAGATGCTCTATAATAAAAATTTGGAATACAGTGTTAAATAATAGGAATACTTTAAAATCACCAGAAAATAAACAGTAAACAGAAATGTTTTCCATTTCATTCTGACTCCTATGTGTTAACATGAGACTTTTTGGCATACTTTGTTATTTCAATACAGTGTATCAAATAGAAAATTGGTTCTACTTTGAGGTACTTTCTTTGAATTTATTTAAAGAAAGCAAGTAGAATTATGAAATAAATAGCTGTGTTGACTCTTGCAACTATAAATAAAATGCCAGAGACTAGGAAGTGTGCCACACACTGCAGACACTTTGTCTCCTGAGTGCAGCATTCTTGTCTGCTTGTAGAAGAATTCTTCTTCTGAAATAGAAGGGAGCATTCCTGTCTGTAGGTCTCGGAAATAATATCGTGTATTCATGATAACAATGGCAAAGAGGGCTTCACTTCACCTGAGAATGATGAATCTGTTTTCCCGGAGGACAGGAACCATGCAAATTTCTTTCTGACCACCACAAGTCTCTGGTATCTCAAAAACCCTTTGCTGAGTAATGTCTGGCGGGTACACTGTGCCCACCTGCCTTCTCCTTGACACATCCATGCTCCTTTCCCACAGCATTCTAATGGCTAATGGTAGTAATAAGTATGAGGATAGCAAAATCAAACTGAGTCTGAGAAAAAGCAAACAATAATTATTCAAGAATCATGCAGATTGTCCATTCCATATGGAAAGAATTCTGCCCAATTGAATGTTCTTCTTTTGAACTGATATGCGCTTATGGCAGAGATGAAGTGTCTATAATGTAAGAGATGAAGGTCAGATGTAAGTTTATTAACTACAAAATGGCAACAAGTCTCCTGCCACAGAGGAGAATATTGACAATAGTTTGTCAGATTCCAAACCTCTATTCTCTTTTTAAAAGATTTAGTTTATTATTAGTGTCGTGTGTGTATATGTATATGTGTGTGACTGAAACTAAGTATTTTGACATGCCTCCTACCCTGTATAGAACTGTATGTGTATATGTGTGAACAGTACTAAAAACTTTTCGGCAAATCTACAAAATGCCCTAGGAGTTTCTGCAACCCCACTCTACCTCTCATCTGAAGGGTTATTTACCTGGTGGTCACACTTAAGGCTCAGCATCTTCTCCTCTGCCCCATCACTCACTGGCAAACACCTACTCTGATTCTTTGCATTTGATTTTTAATAGGTTGATAGACAAATGAGATTTAGCAGTATTATTTCTTGAAGCCTGGGTTCAAATTCATGTCTTGCTCTGTATTTGTTGTATATACATAGTTAAGTCAACGTTTAGGGTATCCTCAGTTAAAAAGGGAAAATGCCCCTGCTTACTAGACAATGTGTGAGAATTGGGTCAAATGTGATATGTGCTCAGTACTAAGTGCTTGCAGGCAGGAAGAACTCACTGTGCCCTTCTCATCTCTGCATCAGAACTTTCAGAAGTAATGCACCCATCAAGTATTACTTCACATACTTCTAACTTAGGCTTTTTCTTGTATGTCTTAAATGTAATGAGAGCTATAGATATGAACATTTTTTCATTGCCAATATTTTGTAGAGTCTTGTAACATTTAAAACCATTATTTGGGCATTCGTGTAGTGGGCATTAAGATGCAGAATGGATTACAAGTGACATCTTAGTTGTGTGAGTAGTTCTCAGTGGACAGAAGTCTTCCACCACACCCTTGCACATACCCTTACTGCATCTCTTTATTTCCATCAGATAAATTGTTACAAAGAGCTTTAGTTCCTAACTTAGAACCAGTACATACTAAACTATTTTCCAAAAATATCAATCTATTTATGTTACAAACTGTAGTTCCTGACTCAAGCATGCTGACCAACATTACGTGTGTTTCTGGAATCTCAGCCAGCTTAATAATACAAAAATGGTGTCACACTAATGTTTCAATTTGACCCAGCTTCTGCTATCAATATCTACTTTTCTCCTTCATAGATCACATCTTTAGGCAACTTACAGATTTCTGGTATCCTTATTCTTTTTATTTTAGCATGCTCTTAAAAATAAAAATAGAATTTTCTGATTTTACTTCAATTGACTTTATGATATTTATCTCCTAATGCTTTCATTACTAGTGTGTTCAAACCAATCAACGATTCCTTGTTTTAATAAAATTGACTTATTTTTTAATGACTTATTCCATGCAAAATTCATTTACATGAGATTTTTTTACTTTTTCCGTTTACAGAAAATAGATTTTTCCCAAATAATATATACTAATTATCATTTCCCTGCCTCTACCCCCTTCTATTTCCTTCTTATTTCCCCTCTCACCCAGATTCACTCCCAATTTGTCTCTTATTAGAAAACAAATAGACCTCTAACAAAACATAATACAGTGTGTGAAACAAAAAGTAACATAATAGAATTGGACAAAACAAACAAACACAAAGAAAAGTGTTGTAAGCAGAGGTTTGCTTGTTTCCCAGCTCCCCCGACTCTTGAAATAATCACACAGACACTATATTAATTAAATCACTGCTTGGCCAATTACTTAAGCATATTGATAGCCAGATCTTATATCTAGAATTAACTCATTTCCATTATTTTATATTTTACCACGAGGCATGGTCTGCCAGCAGGTTTTCAGCATGTCTTTTTCTGGCGTTTCTATGACTTCTCTCTCAATCAGCTTCCATTCTTCCAGCATTCAGCTTAGTTTCCCCCACCTAATTAAGTTCTACCTTGCTATAGGTACAAAGCAGCTTCTTATTAACCAATGGTATTCACATCACCTCCCCTTTCCTCTTTAAATAAAAAAGGAAGGTTTTAACTTTAACATGGTAAAATTACATATAACAAAGCAGGTATCAAGCAAGAATTATAGTTACTATATTTATATCTACTTTATCTTTTATAATAACTAAGGAAAACAGTAACTATCAACTATTCAACTTCATCAAAGATTCCATAAGAATATAATATTATCTAAGTAAACAGGAAGTCCATTGTAAGTAACTTCTAAAACTCTACAATTGACAGAGACATCTCGCTACTTGAACAGTCACTAAAAGTTCTTCTGTACCATTGGGGCATCCATCTTCAGCCTGGAGGCTCATAGTATCTAGCAGACTTTTCTATGAGACAGGAAATTTCCACCTATATTGGCAGTTTGTCCATCACATTTTTCTGTGTCCTGCAGAATGTCTGACTGACTCTTTGATGTAGCAGGAACCCTGAAGGACCATTTCACCTTTAGGCAAGTTCAGCAGTCATTTCTCTGAGGGACCTGCATGTCCAGTTCATATAGTGTATCATCAAGCAGTCCAGGCAAGATCGATTTCTTGCCCAAATAGCTATCAAACTTTATAAGTAGCCTCTTCGATGCCCATCTTCCTCTTGTAGTAATTGGGTGCTGCCAGGAGCAGATGTGTCTCATTGTTATGAAAAGTCCTAAGTTCTTAAGCATTTTAAATGCCATATTCTGTAGTCTTTGAAAGTTTTGAAGAATATCTATCCACATGAAATACATTTCTGTGCATCTAGAAAATCTACTAACATGATTAGAAGCATGACTATAATACATGATTCTCTATTAACCTATATTTATTAATTATGCATTACATTTTTAAATGCACTGCATAATGACTTAATCAAGAGTAGAAACATACATATAACAAAATTGACCTTAAATTTGTATCAATAAGCCAAGATTTATACCAATGCAAATCTCTATAACATATCCCCATTTAAATGTAAACAAACATTTATAGACAATATTTGGGAATATGGGCATAGTTCTCTCCAAATTGCTTCCTGCTTTTTGTTTGGTGAAGTAATTTTTAAGGGTGTTCACAATGACCTTTCAGGAGATCTTGGACTATCAAACTTCATTAGTCTGGAAGGATTTCACAGATTCTCATTATCTGTGGAAACAAAATAAGCACCTGAAGCAACATATCCTTACCCAAATTTTGAGAACAAGATACATTTAAAGTAAATATATTCGTTACTTAGCTTAGCTTCTTCACAGTCAAAAAATTCAAAGAAAACACAACAATATACATAATCTGGACTTTCTTTGTATTCTCCACCTTTATGTGGCTTATTTGTCTTAAATCTATTACTTTTTAATATTTATTTTATTATTTTTATTCATTTAATCTATGACTGTACTCTGTTTCTTTAAAGACTTTGGCTTAGTTTTTCTAACCATTTACTTCTTTTTATAACTCTCTATATTCTTTTTCTTTTCTCTCCCAAGCCTATGTACATTTTTCTAAATACATTGTGTTTCATTTAGGGGTCTTTCCCTTCTAGATTTGTTTTTATTTCATATCTGTAATTATTTTCAGACCAGAAGTCTGTTCTAAAATCTAAGCCCTTCTTATGAACTTATGTGGTGTTATTGCTAGGGGAAATACAGCACTCCTGCTTGCCCTGCTATTTCAGCATGGTGGAGTGGTTTGGTGCCTCTGAGAGCCACGCTCAAGCCCCCTTTTTAGGCACACAACCAGTCTATGTTGTCATTAAGCAATTTGTAGCACTTTGTTCATAAACCCCATTTAAATGATACATAGCCAGACCTCCAGAGTTAGAGTTCATGCTGGCAGCATGCCCCAGAGAGCTGGCATTTCAAAACCATGGCTTCTTTTCTGCTACTGCTGAATCAGGAAAATTTCTCTTAAAAGAGCTGCAGCATGCTGCTAGCATGCAGAGTCCATTTGGGGAAAAATTCAGCTAAACTTTGTTTTTTAGTGTCTAGAATTCCTTTCCAAGAGTTCTCAGGTTTTACGTGGATATAGTTCACAGTGTTGGAGCACCAATTTAGTATAAGGAGGCTGCTTGTTGATTCCTGGCTTCTCAGCCCTCAAATAACCACACAGAAACAATATTCATTAAAACACTGCTTGGCCCATTAGCTCTAGTTTCTTATTGGCTAATTCTTACAGCTTACTTTAACCCATTTCTATTAATCTGTGTATCTCCATGTGACTGTGGCTTTCTGTTAAGATTCTAACCAGTGTCAGCATCAGGCAGAAGATCCATAGAGTCCCTCAGTCTGCCCTTCTTTCCAACATCACTTCTGTCTTCTCCACCTACCTAAGTTCTGCCCTATAAGGCCCAAAGCAGTTTCTTTATTCATTAGCCAATGAAAGCAACACATGAACAGAAAAACCTTCTACACCAAACTCTAGCTGAGAAACATATTCACTGAATCAATAAGCTATAAAATTATCCTATGAAAAGCAAAAGATTTCCTGTATATTGAGAATTTTTTTTAAATTTTTTTTTGGTTGTTGTTTGTTAGAGATAATGTGTCTCTGTGTGAGAGTCCTAGCTGTTCTGGAACTCACTTTTTAGATCAGGCTGGCCTTGAATTCACTGAGTTCTTCCTGTCTCTGCCTCCCAAGTGCTGATATTAAAGGCATGTGCCATGGCATGAGTGGTGGCTCAGCTTCTTTATTATTTTTGTAAGCAAAATTTCCTGTGACTGAAGGTGCTTATCTAATTTATAAAAACACTGTAAATATCACAGAGGCTGTGATGAAGCAGTTTTGAAGCATTCAGAGCTGTAATCTCATGTCTGTGACTCACAGATAATACGTTATATGCCATATAACATAATTAATACTTCTGCAATCATTTGTGAATTAGGAGCATTATCATCAATGATATCTAGAATTTCCACATCCAGGTTTAATATTATACTCTATAAAGAGACCTCAAGTTACTTTTTGAAGATGTTTAATTGCTTCTAAGAGTCAAGTGTTTGTCTGTGACCTATTATTATTATTTATTAAGGAAGTGTTGTGAAGAAAATTGTGCACAATAGGTATTTTACCTCCATGATTCAGAAACATGGAAAGATCTGTTAGAAGAAAAACAGTTATGTTGATTCATCCTAGTAATTCTTGAGACTCAGGGGTTCATGAATAATTCAGTTTTTACCAAAATGTTCACAATGACTGTAGAGTAAAGGAAGAGTGATTTTACTCAAAAAATACCTCACACAATTATTGTCTTTCAGATAAACACTGCTTAGAGAGAGCATATGTAACAACTGAAGTTAAAACAATTCTACGTATAATATTAAAACTCAGTTAAGAGTTGTAAGGCGGTACTGTCACTATGCAAGAAACAGATAAGAGCACATGCTGACATCATTTTTTTAAAATAATCAGACTATGGGAAATCTTTACTTCTCCTTTTGCTACTCCATTTCCAATCCCCTATCTCATCCCCAAATCTGTAGCAGAACACTTGCTGTGATCTCCCTTTCCTTTCTGACACCATCACTAATGGATCATAAAGATCTTTTCCTTCAGTCTTTTTCTCCTAACTTGTTCCAGTGTCCCCGAGTCTAACACCAGGAGACAATCTCTTAGAATACACCAGCTGAGCAAGGCAGGGCAACAGTCCCAACTACAGCAGGCAATGCTTGCTGTTTGGTCAAAAGCATCACCACAGCTCCCTAACACTCCCTTACAGAAAGAGTCTAACATATAATAGTGGGGGGAGCTCATTCAGCCCCTGCATTCATCTTTGGAATATTGGGCAGGAACTCCATTTTACGACCCCTCCCCTGGGAGGGGCCTTAGTCCAAACTCAGGTGACCCCTCCCCAGAAAGGGTCAGGACTATTCCCATAGGCACTTAAACTATCCCCAGAGAATAAACACATGGTCTCTGGGTTTCTCATGATCTCCCCTTCTCTCTCTCTTCCTTTCTTCATGCTTTCCTAGTACCACCTGGGAGCAGGACATTAAACATGGGCATCTTTTATTCAGTTTAATTTGATCTGATTGGAATTATTTGCATCAGCATAGAGGCTCATTTTAAGAAAAAACCTAACATTAGCCCAATGGCCTCCCATCACAGGCAACCAGGAATGAAGGTCTTAAATCTTTATTTCTTCCTGTGTCCCTCCAGACCCTCAGCCTTATCCCCAGTTCTTCAACAAAACACCAGCTGTAGCAGCCTTCTTCTATCCCAACACTCATCTCCTGTAGATCCCACAGACCTTCCCCCACCTAATCTCCTTTCCCCAACTCATTGTTTCATTACAGCCTAGGACTCCAGCAGGCACCCCCTGCTAAATTAAAGACAACTCTTGCCAGGGAAGCAGATAAACTGCACAAAGATCTTCCCTCCTTCTCTGTTCCTCTAGGCCCAACCTAGTGTATGTAAATCACTAGTAGAGTTTAGATCACATATTGACCCTCAGAAACTGATAATAGGAGATTCCAATACCCAACTCTTACCAATGGACAGTACTGGAGCTAACAAATGCAATAAACCAAATGAACCCAACGATATCCACAGAACATTTTATCCAAATACAAAAGAATATATCTTCTTTTCTGCACCTCAAGGACCTTTCTGTAAAACTGACCACACATTTGGAGATAAGACAAATGTCAATAGATATAGGAACATTAAAATCAACCCTACATCCTATGAGACCATCACAGATTAAATTTAGATATAAAAAAAACTAACAACCCAACAACAAAAAGCCTAAATTTCATGAAAACTGAACAATTTTCTCCAGGCATAAATAAAAAAAGATATTAAATATATTCCGGAATTGAATGGAAATGAATGCACAACATACCCAAACTTATGGCATGCAATGATTCTGGTTCTAAGTGGAAAGTTCATAGCACTAAATGGCTGAATTACAAAACAGGAGATATCTCATACTAGCAACTTAATAGCACACCTGAAAATTCCAGTAATAAAGAAGTAACCATACCCAAGAGGAGTAGACTACAGGAAGAATCAAACTTTGAACTGAAATCAATAAGGCAGAAACAAGATGAAAGTGCAAACAATCAATGAAACAAATAATTGGGTCTTGGAGAAAGTCAACAAGATCGGTAAATCCTTATCTATACCAACAAAAAGACAGAGACAGAATATTCAAATTAACAAAATCAGAACAGAAAACAGGGACATAACAACAAACACCTAGAAAATCCAGATAATAATGACATACTTTAAAAGGTGATTCTCAATGAAATTGGAAAATCTAAAAGAAACAGGCAATTTTCTTGACATATGCCACCTACTACAGTTAAATCTTGAGCAGAAAATTAACTCAAACAGATCCATGTCACCTAGCAAAGTAAAACAAGCAATTCAAATCTAACCAAGAACAAAAACAAAACAAAATGAAAGCAAACAAACTAACAAAAAACTAGGATCATATGATTTTACACCAGAATTGTACCATATTTTCAAAGATGAGTTAAGACCAATACTCCTTAAATGGTTCCACAAAATAGAATCAGAAGGAACATTGGCCAATTAATTTTATGAGGCCACAGTTACCCAGCTACACAAACCACATAATGACACAAGAAAGACAATCACAAATTTTCCTTGTAAACATAGATGTAAAAATATTCAAAAATTACTAGCAATTAAAACCCAAGAAAACATAATAAAGATTATTCACTATATCAGGTAGGCTTCATTCTAGAGATTCATGGATGGTTTCATATACAAATTAATAAATGTCATCTATCATTTCAACAAACTGGAAGCAAGATTACACATGATCATCTCATTAGATGAGAAAATTCTTCAACAAACACCTTTATGATAAAAGTCCTGGAAAGATTAGGGATACAAGAGATATACCTGAACATAATAAAGGCAGTTGACAATAAGCATGTAGCGAATGTCAAATCAAATGGAGAGAAACTCAAAGCAATTCTACTATTATCAGGAACAAGACAAGGTTGTACACTCTCTCCATACTTATTAAATATAGTATTTGAAGTCTTAGCTAGAGCAATAAGATAACTGAAAGAGATCAAGAAGAAACAAATAGAAAGGGAAGAAGTCAAAATATCTTAACTCCACCTGGTTGATATGATGTCATGATGCTGATATGATACCAGCTGCTCAAGAAAGCTCCAACTTGGTTAGCTGAAATGGTGCAATTTTTACAATGTCTGGTCAGAACTCCAAATAGGAACCTCAGAAAAACCCTACTAAATATTCAGAAACTATTTGCAATTATACCGGAGAGTAATATTGGAAATTAACCATCATTTTACTTTCACAGGATTCCATAAAAAGAATATAGTTCCCATGACAGTTGGAAGTAATTCTAGAAAATGACATTCATTCTCTCAATAAAGTTTGTTTTCAGGGTTAGATCATTTAGGAGTTTATTATGATTGAAATAGGGTTGGAGTGGGAGGATTTTGTAGGATCCGGGATCTCTTTGAAAAAAAAAAAAGGAAAATTGGATGGGATAATAAATTAGTGTGAGCTTACTCACACTAATAATAATAGTGAGTAATAGAGTGACTACTTTATAGGCAATTTCCATTGGTATAGATTCTTGTATATTGATTCAGACTTAAATTATGTTGAACATGTTCCTATTTTCATCTACAATATTTCTATATCTAGACAAATTTATTTCATATTGTATTCATGCATGCTTTTATCTCTGCTTAAAACATCTTTGTATATTGATATGATTTTAAGATATATTTATCATATTGCAATGTATATGTTTACCTCTGATCAAGATACTTATACATTGTTCACATTTTGAGGTCATATCCTCATTTGTTACACAATTATTTATTCTATAATATTCTAATATGAAGTCTTGGTCTTTAGGTTATATAGATATTAAGAATTATAGATCAACCATCATCTATGTTTGTTATACTTGTAGTTAGACTAAACAGATTTTTAGATACATAGAGATTATATTCTGCATCGATAGGTAATCTTCAACCACTTCAAAGAGCTGTAGAATATGGCATTTAAATAACTTAGAGTTCTGTAGAATTGAGACATGATTGCTCCTGGCCGCACTGATCTACACATGAGAAAATGTTGAGCACCAAAACACTCCACTCAATGTTTTCTTCTTGGCAAAATTGGCCTTTGGGCAAGGAATTGCCCATGCCTCAACAACTAAAATCTGTCTGTCATTTATTCTAGGCCTTAGCCAAAGTTGGTTCATTCAATGTTGCAGATGAGACTTTGGGTGATTGCCCAGGTATCCAGTTGTTTCTTTCATTTGCTGCACATTTTGGAAGTTGCTTGATTGCACTTCATGCTTATTCAAGTAATATTATTTCTCTTCTCAGATCTTTGATGGGGTTGAAGACTAGATAGTTGTAGTTACTTTCCTCACATTACTTGGCCAAGTTATTTATTAAACAAAAGAGGGAGGTGCTGTAGGAAATCCTACAGCCAGTAGCCTTTAAGTTACCCACCCATTTGGGCATGGCCTCTTATGCTACTTATGCTGATGTAAAGTGCGCAGTTGCTCTCTTTTCAGCTGCAGGATTTGGTTGTTGTTCTCTGTTCCAGCAAAGGATTCTGATTTATGAGTCTACTTGTAAATAAATAACCATCTATTATTCTCAACTCTGAGCTAGTGAGTGAAGGATTACTTTTAAGAGTCCTTCTTCAGGTATGATAGTATACAAAAGTGACTCTAAAAAAATATTCCATTGGGAATCTCCCATAGCACATTAACACTTTCAGCATTGTAGCAGGATAAAAAAGTTAACTCACAAAAAAAATCAGTAACCCTTCTATGTACAAATAACAAATGGATTGATGACATAAGTTCACACACCAATGGACACTTCATTTTGATATAGAACCAGAAATACTCACTGGAAAAGAAATAGTATCTTAAAAAGATGGTACTGATTTGACTTAAGTCCCACTCCATAAGATGGAACCCATACCTAACTAATACTCCTTGGGTCATAAAGAACCAGAGACTAGACAGCTCAGAGACCTAGAGTAAAACCAAATGCTACCTATTAAAAATTACTAAAATGACTCCAAATGATATTTTGCTATATTCATAGTTCAGTGCATGATTCAGTTATCATCAGAGAAGTTTCTTCCTTCATCATATAGGAAAAAATGCTGACACCTACAGCTAGACATTATGCAGAGAAAGAATTCTTAGAACACACTGCTCTAAATGGAATGTCTTCATCAAACCCCTGTCCTCAGAAACATTGTGGAAGAGAAGACAGCAAGAGTGTAAGACCCAGAGGTAATGGAGGAGATTAGAACAGTGACCTCTGAATGAATTGAGCAAGGCTCATATGAACTTAGAGAAGCTGAAGCAGCAAGTTCAGGACTGGCAGAAGTCTGTACTAGGGCCTTTGAGTTGAGCCATTACTATTGGTCAGGTTCTGTTCTGAGTTATTTCACTCATCAGTCTTCAGTTACCATAACCGTGTCAGCCAGGTACATTTGGATTTCCATTTTCTGTAGTGGCATTTTATTTGTATTTTAATAAATAAAACTTGCCTGAGAATCAGAAAAGTAAACTACTGGCCAGCCTCCCACACCATGCAGCAATGACATGCACCTTTAATCCCGGTAGCTACAATGACACACAACTTTTTTCCCTGTAGCCACACTAATTTGCCTTAGAAAGTAAGCAGTAGTAGTGCACAGCCTTAGTCCCAGAACTAGAGAGGACTATAAAATGGTAGGAGACAGTTCTTAGTTTCATTCTGAGATTCCTGGAGTCAGGATTGCCATTTTCAGACTGAAGTCAAGCTAAGAGCCAGTGTCTAGTTGCTTTGCTTTGTTGGTCTTCAGGTTAAAGCCCAATTTTCACTCTGAGTTCTTATTAATTGTGCTTTAATTTTCCAGATGCAGAACTATTAAATCTTTCAGCTCAGAATTTTTATGGAACTCTTGGATATGTAAATGAGTGGGTTTTCAATTCTTTTGCCTGCTCTTGGGGTTCTTTTCCTTCTGCGTCATTGTCTTGTCCAGTTTCAGTGAAATGGGTTTTGATTTTTCTTATTATATATCATATTATGTTTGGATTTTATCTCTTAGAAACCTATTCTTTTCCAATGAGAGACAGGAAGGTAATGAATCCAGAGGGGAGGGAAGGTGGGGAAAAACTAGGAGAAGTAGAGGAAGGGAAAAACTGTATATAAATTATAAGAAAATAAATTATTTAAAATAAAAATAAAATTATAAATAACTAAAGATTGAAAAAATGGATGGTATTGCTGCTCTATTATATAAATGTTATTAAATTATTTTGCTGCTTCTGTTATATTATTTTAAAAAATGAAGCCCATAAATAAAGTTTTTAAATGCAAAAAAGAATAATCCTTAATAAATTGAAAAAACCTGCATTCCATAGTGTCACCTGTTTTTAAATGTCTAGAATACATTAATCCACATTTAATCTAAAATAATTAATCCATTAATTGCACATATCTTAATGCTAGAGTGTGTTCCTGGGATATGAGAATTCTGTACAGCATCACTCCCAAGTTGAAACTCTAGAATTCAAAAAAAGTAGCCAACAGCAGTGTTTACACCTTGTTTACATACATAAGTACTAACAATATTCCCAGATTGAGAATGAAGGACCAAACTCCCAACACGTAATCTGTCTTTAAATCAAGACATTGAGTTGAGCTATTGCTGTTGGCCAGGCTCTGTTCTGAGTTATTCTACTCATCAGTCTTCAGTCATCAACATGTCCGCCATGTACAAGATGCAGAACTGAGGTTTTAAAATTTAAGTAATTTTATTGTAAAAGTAGGATTCACACCCGTATTAGACTCTGTCTAAGCTACCTTCATGGTTAGGAGGAAGTTGAGAAATAGAGACGTGATTGTTTGAAACCTTTAAGCAGTTTCTGCTAACAGTCCTTTCTCAGAGCAGTTACATTTTTACTTATATGTAAAAAGAGTTTCTCTCAAACATGAAAAAGGTTTTTGCAAGTTGTAGTTGAAAGACTGTGCACTGCCGGTACATACAGATATGACACTAAATCTTTGTGAAATCCCCACACTAATGGAAAACGCTCAGAAAAAAAGGCATTTATATTTTATTAATATCTGTGAGGCCGTTCTCCTTGACCTATATCATGAGGATTTTGCTTTAATAATATATCACATGAAACTTGATAGAAGACACCAAAATAGTTGTGGAAGTTACAGAGTGATGCTGATGGTTTGCTCCTTGTGTAGAGGAGGGGCAAATAGAACCTAGAGAGTGCAGGGACTACAGGAAGGGCAGGACTCAGAGCGACGTGGCCCTGTGCTCCATTGTCCTACCTGCCTGGTTTAGGGCTTCCGTGAAAATATGGAGTCCTTTAACCTTGTTCCTAACTGTTAAATCCTGAGCCAGATTCCAGTACAGCAGTGCAGGTCTAAGACAGGTTGCTGGCCTCCCCAGTTTCTTGGTAGTGTGGCACTGGATATGAGATGAGACACAGGTGACATGTTGTCATTGTTCTATGTTGTAGGAGCTGCAGGCCTCTTCCCACAGCCTGGCTAGCTTATGCCCTGAAATAACAACACACAAATTATGTTCATTTAAACACTGCTTGGCCCACTAGCTCTAGCCTCTTACGGGCTAATTCTCATATTTTACCTAACACATTTTTAGTAATCTGTGTAGCACCAGTCTTACCGGGAAAGATTCAGCATGTCTGACCTGGCGGCTTGCTTCGGGAGAGGGGAGCATGGCGTCTGAGCTCACTTCCTCTGCCTCCCAGCATTCTGTTCTATTTACTCCTCCCACCTATGTTTTAACATGTGAGGGCCAAGCAGTTTCTTTATTATAATTAACCAATGACCTTCCTCCATCAGTTCTCAGATATAGACTCTCATCTAAGTGACTTTAGGCTTAATGCAGACCCAAGAACAGCAGTGTCAGAGATGTCCCCTAGCTCCCACAGATACCTTCAGAACAATCGCTGTAATCAGAGTCTTAGTTGGTATCCCTTAAAGTGGTTATATGTCTCTGATTGTACAAAACTAGCATATTAACTGAAAAACGCAGTGTCATCATAAAATTTTATAATAGGAAAAGAGGTATTCTTTAAACAGATAGATATTTATTTTCAAATGTATCATTTTATAAAATGAGGTGGAATAAATAAAAATATATTCTAAATATATTTTATTATTTCAGAAATTCATAAATGAGAGATCCCTAACCATGAACTTGTGTGGCACTGAGAGCTTGTATCTTCTATTACCTTGAGGTGTGTGCTCTACAATCCTAGGCCTAGGCTCTGTGGCGCTCCAGATTTGGAACTCTGAACAAGCCACAATACCTGTCTGTGCTCACCCCTGTGTTCTTGAATGTGCCCACCTGTTACCTGATGTCAGTGCAATGCTAAAGCTTGGAGCACATTTTTAATCTGAACAGTCAGAAATTCTAATGCCTTAAACTCAGTCTAATTACAAGATATATCCTGGATGTTTCTAATCTGATCAAAGTTAATTAAATATTGCCATTTTAACATCAGTAAAATTGGATTTCTCATGGATTCTCATTCATGTTATCATACTCTAGTAAAAAGATCCCAAAACAGAAACTGCTAAAATCTTGTTTAAAATTTAATCCCTTTGTTTTGTAAGACTAAGATTCCTGTGATTTCATTAATATACTACTTTTTAAGGAGAGATCAAACTGGGTTAATGAAAATATATTTAAGTAAAATGAATTTTAAATGAAAACAGAAAAGAAGTTGATGTAGAAGAAGAGGGGTTTTCATTTTCTTGTTGTTATTGTTAAGTTATTTCAGGTGGGCAAAAGTAAAGCTCTGTACTTAGTAGTTGCTGTTGAGATGTGGAAAGAAATGTATACTTTCCTTTGATAATGCGCTGCCCTTAAAAAACAAGCCCTTAGTGAGAAAAAAGAGGCTATGAATATGAAGAAGAGCAAGCAGGGCTGTGGGGAAAGTTATGACAGTGGAAAGGTAAATTAAAATGCTGTAATTATAATTTTATATAATGTCAAAAATTAAAATAAAGAAGCCCAGTGTTAAGGGAGTAACAGACCCTTACTAAGCCTATGGTCACATTCTGTACCTTGTCTCCATTGGTATCCTAGACAAATGGTCAATAGTGTTCTAATGGTTTCCAGGAGACACATGTAAGGAGAAATGTTCTATAATATAATTTCTATGGCCATCAGAGAGGCACATGACAATCTACCAGCAAAATTTCATGATATCAATATCAGAGCACAAGTACATTAGAATCCAGGCTGACCCTACACTTGTGTGAAATAATATACAGTGGATCATGTGCAAATCCAAATGAATAGGTGAAATTTAAGAAATATGGATTTATTTAGACATGTGACAAAGATTTCATTTACTTCATAGATAGCATGGAGCAGCAGGAACACACACACTCTCTCCACTCCATCACAGTGTGATTGGTGTCTTTATGAAAAGGGAATTTAGAAATGGACACGTGACGGAAAGATCAGCTGATGTCAAGAAGTGGATGCATAAACTGTGACTTGCTTCCTTCAAGACCTGCAGGAATAGTTAGCTTGAACATTTGGTTATGTACTGCAGCATCCAAAACTGTGAGATGGCAAACATCATTGTTCAGTCTGGGTAGCTTGTGGTACTTACTTTAAGAGTCTTCCAAATCTCACAGACTATGCTTAGTTTTTCAAAGTACCTGTGTGCGTATTTAAAGCAGGCACAGACACATGTGTTCATTAAAAGTCCCAGAAACCATGCGTTAGTGAACAAGACACATTTCTTTCTGAATTTATGAAATATCCAATCTACAGACAGGTGAATTATGGGTAACTCTACATCCAACTTTACACTAATAAATTGCAGCTGGTAGGGAAACCTTTCTTTATTTTAATCCCGATTTTTCATCTATGCTTCCTGTAGCTGCTGTATCCAACCTAATCTTTGAATAGTAATGCATTTGATAATGGCTAGGTCAGGAGGAAGGATTGTGGTATTCCTATAAAGATTGAATACAGCACGAAGGACTCCTGAGTTGTTGTATCTCATAGATCCATTACAGTAAAAAGGATGAGGAGCTATGTTACTGATACAGGATATCGCTTTCTGTCTCTTTCCAGAGACAACTGTCCAGAAGCTTAGATATAGAGGGTCATTCACAAATTATTTTTCCTCCCATTTCAAGAAGCTTAGGAAGTGTAATAGCTTGTTCAAGGTCATAGACATTTTTCTGTAGCAGTGTTCCTTGATTTAATTTCATTAAGACAAAACTCAGGTAACATCAGTTTTAGGGGACAAGCATCTAGGTAGATAGCAATGACCTAGAATCTAAATCAATAAAAATTTACTGAGTACCTACAAAGCAAAGTTCCATGAAGCCTGCAGGTTTATTGAAATCCTTTCTGTGGCCTTAACAAGATTACACTGTAGCCAAGAAAATAAAGCAAGCAAGCAAGCAAACCTTTTCAATAAACTTGAAATTAACTAATAAACAAAGCACTTGTCACTACTGTAAACTTGAGCATCTTCTTATTCAGTGTGAGTATAAATTAAATAAGGCATATAAAATGCCTGGAATACATAATAAGGTACTGATTCTTAAAGTTATTAAGTTTTAAAGTCATTAGGACATAAAATCTGAAGACAACAAAGTCTTAGAAAAAGACGATAAACTAGAGAAGCGGGTAGTTCTTGTGCATTTTAACTGTGGACATGAAGAATGGAACTTAGTCTCTGGGTAATTAAACATGGCATCACATATACAGGACTGTCTGCAGGCTTGCTTTGGAGGCAGCGGTTTCTCCACAGATTCAATTCTTGAAGCAGCAAGCTTTACTGTTTACTGATTCAGCTGCTGGATATAGCCTGTGCTCACACACTAATGTCTGATTGCTATTTGCTTCTAGAAATAAATGTGGATTAACTGGGATTTATTTATTGATTAGCTGGAATAGCCCCAGACTGCCAATAAGTTCTGTGAGAGGAAACAAAGTATGCCAGCCTAGACTAAGGAAAATTTTAAAATGTTCCTCTAGTCATATCGGTCCTGAAACAAATCTGCCAGTGTCTCAGGACACCCCTTTCCTTCAGGCTTAAATAAGACTATACGGTTGTGGCAGGAGGAGAACTCCAAAGGCTTGATGCCAAGTGCGTGCATACGGCCAGCCCTGCTTTACCAGCTTGGTGTTGGATGCAGTTAGAGGTGATCAACATCCTGATTTTGCACTCAGAACAGTATTCTGTTTTTAAAGCAGGGCTTTTGCCCATGAACTTTACCTCATATTATTGTTTGCTGCAGGTCTCATGTTAGCTCCCAGGGAGGACAGTTTCAGACACTGCTGTGAGCCACATACCACAGCTACTTTCAAAACAAGATGTAAAGTTGAAAAAGAGACACAGCTAAGTTTGTCTAGTGAAGATGCAGGAGCTGTGCAAATTACCACTGCTGATTCCAAATGCTTCTGAGAATGGCACTCAAAAAGCAGCAGTCTTGACTCTCACGCTGTACTGAGAGTCGCTTACCAGAGAAGGGCTTGAGACCCCAATATTTCATTCCTGTTCAGCTCTGTTATCGTCATGTATATGGGGAAATGAAATTTGATGAAGCTACAAACTTGATTGGTTTAGCAAGTGTAAGGTTCTGGGTGGAAATGAAGGCATTCACACTCCAGAAGTGAGGATCCTTTGCACTATCTGATGTGGGAATGATTTCTTATTAATAAAGAAACTGCCTAGGCCCATTTCATAGGCCAACCCTTAGGTAGGCGGAGAAAACAGAAC
>NC_022012.1:11784950-11805911 GCF_000317375.1 Microtus ochrogaster | reverse complement strand
AGCTTGTGGGCTACACAGATTAATAGAAATGGGTTAGATTAATATGTAAGAGCTAGCCAATAAGAGGCTGGAACTAATGGGTCAGGCAGTAATTAAAAGAATACAGTTTCCGTGTAATTATTTCGGGACATAACTAAGCTAGCCATGTGGGCGGCCGGGTGCTGGGGACGCACGGGGAGGCAGCCCAGCCGCTCTTATTTCAACAACTATCTTTGTACATTACTTCAGTTTTTCACACTGAGAGAGCATTGGGCAGTGGTTTATCCTGAAGGAAAGCAAAGCTTTGAATCATGATCTATCAATAATCTGTTAAAGTCTAAAAAATAAGGTCAAAATGGTAAAATTGAAATGTCATTGTATGCTACTTTCTATGGTTTTACAGTGGTCAAGAAATATTTGATTTAATAATTGTTCCCAGAAAATTAAAGGCAAAGATACACATGTTCACCAATGGAATAGTATCAGTGGTACAAAGTGCTTATGAAAATTTCAAAGAAGTCCCTGGGAACCAATCAACATGGAGCCAGAACGGGAGGTAAGTGATCTTCGCTTTCCCTCCACTCTTGGGAATATATCCAAGAGAGGCCACTTCTCTAAATCCAGTCCCAAGCTTCATCCCCGACTCTGTGGCAGATGATCTGGTATGGCTGGCTCTACAGTCTTCCTCAACACTCCCTACATCCCTTTGTCTCAGCTGCCAATTACAAAGATATTTCCTGGGAACGCTCCAGACATGCTAGCCAAGGAAGCAGGTAGGCAATCTTTACTCTCCTTCTTCTCCTCCAATTCCTTCTCCCAGACTGATTCCCAGCTATGTAGTAGACCACCTATTGTGGCCTCTCCTCCCTCTCTGTCCTGTTTCCTGTGGGTTGTGCAGATCCCGGTGATACACATTGTTTTTCTCTCTCTTGTGGATCCCTTCATCCTCCTTCCCCTTGTAACCTAAGCCCATTCTTAAGTGTCCTTTCACAATACTTAAAATACATTATGCCCAGAAATCCCCAGTAGCTACACTTGGTAGGATCTTAAAAGCATTCCCAACAAAACAACCGACACCCACCACATTCTCCTAAGAGAGAGGGCAACAAAAATTATCAAATGGAATACCCACCCAACAAAACAGGACCAGAATTCAGCACCTAGAATCACATTCAGCACAAACCAGCTGCCTAGAATCTATAGTAAGAACACAATAAAAACAACCAGGAAAATATGTCTCCATTAGAACTTGGCAATATTGTATCCTACATTAGGCTTGGAGCAATGCAATATTGCTGTATCACAAACACAATTCAAAAACATCCAGTACAATATGTCTCCACTAGAGCTCAACGGCCCTATAACAGTATGCTCTGAACACTGTAATTTTGTTGTATCACAAGATAAGGCCTTCATAATAGCCTTTATGAATATGTTAAAGGTCCATAAAGAGGATATGAATGAATCCATTAACAAAATTTATGAAAATACAAACCCAAAGTAGAAGGAAATAGACAAAACAATTCCAGACGCAAAAATGGAAATAGAATGAATAAAGAAAAATCTAACTAAGAAGAAATTTGGAAAGGAAGAATTTAGGAATCTCAGAGGCATGCTTCACCAATGGAATACAAGAGATAGAAGAGGGAATTTCAGTCACTGAAGGCTAGATTGAAGAAATTGATGCTTTGGCCAGAGAAAATATTAAAAAAGGAAAAAGGAAAAAGAAAACAAGGCAAAAAACATTCAGGGAATAAGGGTGGCATAGCTAGGGTTTCTATTGCTGTGATGAGATATCATGACTAAAATAAATTGAGGAGGACAGGGTTTATTTCACTCAGAGTTCCATATAACAGTTCATCATCCAAAGTAGTGAGGGCAAGAACCTAGAGGCCAGAGTTGATACAGAGACTATGGAGGGGTGCTACTTACTGGTTTGCTCTTCATGGCTTGCTCAGTCTGCTTTCTTATAGAATCCAGGACCATTATACCAGGGATGGAACTATCTACAATGAGCTGGACACTCCTCTATCAATCACTGATTAAGAAACTGCCCTAAATTCTTACATACAGCATGTTTATAGGCAGGTATTTTCTCAGTTGGGGCTCCCTTATTTCTAGTGATGTTGGCTTGTCTCAAGTTGACATAAAACAAAGGAGTACTTTAGGACGCTATAAAAGAAAACAAACCTACTTTTTTTTACAGAGAAAAATGTAGAGCTCTATAAAATCAACAAAAAAGCAAACTTATAAATAATAAAAGTAGAGGAAGAAAAAGAAAACAAGACCAAAGTTTCAGAAAATGTTTACAACATATTCATAGAAGAAAATTCCAGTAATCTAATGAAGGAAAAAAAGGCATATAGAATACCAAATAGACTGGATCAGAAAGGAAATTCCCACACTTTATAATAATCAAAACTCTAAACATACAGAACAAAGAAAGAAGGGAAAAACAATTAACATTTAAAGGCAAACCTATTACAGTGACATCTGATTTTTTAAAGGGCCTCAATAGATAAAGTATAAGAGACTACTTATACAAAGTATAAGAGACTACTGATGCGAGCCCAGACTACTGCACCAAGCAAAATTTTCAATCATAGCAGGAGAAAGCCCAAATTAAAGCAGAATCTATTAAATATCCATCCCTACAGAGGTGTTAGATGGAAAACTTTAAACTGAAGAAGGTAACCACACCTAAGAAAACAAAGGGAATAAATAATATCAAACCAGAAAAAAAGGTTGGGGCTATCTACATCAGAACAAGAAAATAATTAAAATTAATAAACCCTATTTATTGACAATTTACAATATCGATATATCAGTAAAAAGACAGAGAAAACAAAATGGATTAAAAAAAAAAACAGGATCCATGCTTCTTGCTGCATCCAAGAAGCACACCTTCACATAGAAGATAGAGTTTGTCTCAGGGTAAAATGATAGAAAAATAATGTTCTCTACAAATGGATCTAAAAAGCAAATGAGTGTAGCCATTTTAATATCTGACAAAATAGACCTCAAACAAAAATAATCAGAAGAGATAGGAAACATTACTATACTCATAAAAGGAAAAACATCTATCAAGAGAATAGTAAATTTCTAAACATTTATGTATCAAACACAAGGGCATCTACATTCATAAAAGAAAAACTAGGAAGGCTTAAATCACATATTGACATTTACATAGTGAAAGCTATGACTTTTACACCTCCTTCTTGTCAGTAGACAGGTCGTCCAGAGAAAACTTAGCAGAGAAATGCTGGAGCTAAGTGACATCATAAACCAACAGACCTAACAAATATTTATGGAATATTTCATGCGAATACAAAAGAATGTACCTTGTTCTCAACAACTCATGGAGCTTTCTCCCAAATTTACAACTTGCTTAAATACAAGGCAAGTATCAAAAGATACAAGAAAATTGAAATAACATCTCCCCATCTTGTCTGACCTGCATGGATTAAAAGTGGGATATCAACAACAATAGAAACAACGGAAAGCTTACAAACTCATTGAAAATAAAGATTGCACTACTAAATAAAAATTGTGTCAAGGCAGAATTAAGAAAGAAATTAATAACTTATTAACATAAAAATTAAAATACAATACATTAAAAGGTAGTTCTAAAGACTAATTCATAGCTCTAATTGCCTATATAAAAATAGAGCATCTAATTGCCTAAATAAAAAATTGAACAATCTTGAATTTGTAACTTAACCATACATCTGAAATCTCTAGAACAAAAAAGAAAAAATAACATCCAAAAGGAGTAGATTGCAGTAAATAGTTGAACTGATGACTGAAATAATTAAAGTGGTAAGAAACAAAAATGATTCAAAGATTAAATATGACACAGAGTTGATACTTTGAGAAAGTCAATAAGTTTGACAACTCCTTAGCCAAATTAAGAAAAAGTTGGAAATAGAAGATCCAAGTTAAAAAAAAAATCAGAGACAAAAAGGTGATTTAACAACAAACACTTAAGAAATCCAGATGATAATGATCTATTTTAAAAAAGCTGTTCTACATCAATTTGGATAATCTAGAAAAAAATGGACAATTTTCTAGATGTATACAATCTACCAAAGTTAAGTCAAGATGAAAAAAGTAATTTAAGACTACCAATACATAGAATGAGTAATTAAAACCCCCAACCAAAGAAAAAATTCAGGATCAGATATCTTTATCTCCCAGACTTTCAAAGTAGAATTAAAGCCAATATTCAAATTGTTCCTCAAGGTAAAAGCAGAAGGCACATTGCCTAATTAATTTTTTTTAAAAAAAAATCAGTTACCCTGATACCCAAACCATATAAAGATGCAGCAAAGATATAGAGTTACAGATCAATTTCCCAGATGAATATAGATAAAAAATTTCAATAAAATACTGGCAAAAGTATTTCAAGAACACATTAAAAAGATCATCCACTGTCATCAAGTAGGCTTCATCCAAGAGATTCAAGGATGGTTTGAAATAAAGAAATGATTAAATGTAGTACATCATATAAACAGACTAAAGGCAAAATCACATATATCATTAGGTACAAAAAAAACTATTAACAGACTCCAACACACTTCCATAAAAAGAAGTCCTGGAGAGAGTAGGGATACAAGGTACATATTTCAAAAAAACAAAACCAGTTTACAGCAAGCCCTTAGACAGCATCAATATAAATGAGTAGAAACTAAAAGTAAATTCCAATAAAATCAGGAACAAGACAAGGTTGCCCATTTGTTCTATATTTATTCAATATTAGCACTTGAAGTCTTAGCTAGAACCATCAGACAACTGATGGAGATCAACCAGATACAAATAAAATGGGAAGAAGTCAAACTATCTTTATTTATGGATGGTGTGATACTATTCATAACTCACTGTAAAAATTCAACCAGGAAAGACCCATAGCTCATAAACACTTTCAGTAACGTAACTGGATACAAAATTAATACACAAAAATCAGTACTCTTCCTGATTAAATATAAATGCCAAATGGACTGAGAAAGAAGCCAGAGAAATATCTTTCATAATAGCCTCTAAAATATAAAATACTTTATGAGAAAAGTTTTAAAACATGTAGAAAGAAGCAGAAGAAGATATCATAAATTGGAAAGATCTCCCATACTCAAGGATAGGTAGGATTAATATACTAAAAATGTCCAACCTACGAAATCACTCTACAAATCCATTCAATTTCCATCAAAATTCCAACACAATTCTTCTAGGAACTTGAAAGGACAATTTTCAGCTTCATGTGAAAACACACACAGACATACAACAACAGCAATGTCAACAAAAACAGAATTGCTAAAACACTCCTAAATGACACACAAATTGTTTGGAGGTACCACATCCTCAATTTGTACTACAGAGGTACAATAATAATTTTTTTGGGTATAAAAAGCAGATACAATCTCACACCTGTCAGAATGGCTAAAATGAAAAACACCAATGATAGCCTTTGCTGGAGAGGGTGTGGAGAAAGGGGTACACTCATCCATTGCTGTTGGGAATGCAAACTCGTGCAACCACTTTGGAAAGCAGTGTGGGGGTTCCTCAGGAAATTCGGGATCAACCTACCCCTGGACCCAGCAATACCGCTCTTGGGAATATACCCAAGAGAGGCCCTATCATACAACAAAAGCATATGCTCAACTCTGTTCATAGCAGCATTGTTTGTAATAGCCAGAACCTGGAAACAACCTAGATGCCCTTCAATGGAAGAATGGATGAAGAAAGTATGGAATATATATATATTAGAGTATTACTCAGCAATAAAAAACAAGGAATTCTTGAAGTTTGCGTACAAATGGATGGAAATAGAAAACACTATCCTGAGTGAGGTAAGCCAGACCCAAAAAGAGGAACATGGGATGTACTCACTCATATTTGGTTTCTAGCCATAAATAAAGGACAGTGAGCTTATAATTCACGATCCTAGAGAAGCTAAATTAGAAGGTGAATCCAAAGACAAACATATAGGCATCCTCCTGAATATTAACCTTCATCAGGCGATGAAAAGAAACAGAGACCCACATTGGAGCACCGGACAGAAATCTCAAGGTCCAAATCAGGAACAGAAGGAGGGGGAGCATGAGCAAGGAACTCAGGACCGCGAGGGGTACACCCACACACTGAGACAATGGGGATGATCTTTCGGGAATTCACCAAGACCAGCTAGCCTGGTTCTGAAAAAGCATGGGATAAAACCGGACTTACATAGCAGACAATGAGGACTACTGAGAACTCAAGAACAATGGCAATGGGTTTTTGATCCTACTGCACATACTGGCTTTGGGGGAGCCTAGGCAGTTTGGATGCTCAACTTACTAAACCTGGATGGAAGTGGGCGGTCCTTGGACTTCCCACAGGTCAGGGAACCCTGATTGCTCTTCAAGCTGATGAGGGAGAGGGACTTGATCGGGGGAGGGGGAGGGAAATGGGAGGCGGTGGCGGGGAGAAGGCAGAAATCCTTATTAAATAAATAAATTAAAAAAAATAAAAAAAAACAAAATATATTAAGATAAAACAAAAATTAACACAAATAAACAGAAGATTTACAAGTAAAAACAAAAGCAGATACACTTACCTATGGAATCAAATTGAAGTATTAGAAATAAGTTGACGCATTAATGGACATCTGCTTTTTGATAAGAAACAAAAATAGACATTGCATGAGATAGCATGAGATGGGCACACTGGATGATTGCATGTAAAAGAATGTAAATAGATCCATTCTATAGCCTTGTACAAAACTCTACCCAAAATACATCTATGACCTCAACATAAAATTAGATACACTGTATCTGATAGAAAAGAATATTAGGAATAGTCTTGAGCTCTTTGACACAGGAAATAATTTCCTGAACAGCATACTGATAGCACAGAACTAGGCATAATAATTAATTAGTGAGACTTGATTAAACCAAAAACTTCTGTATGGCAAAGGACACCATTCTTTGTACAAAGCAACAAGCTACAGAATGTGAAAATATTTTTACCAACTACACATCTGACAGAGGGCTAATTTTCAAAGTATATAAGAAACAAAAAACTAGAAATAAAAAACATATAAACTAATTAAAAATGAGGCATAATTCTAAGCAGAATTCTGTTTAGAACTACAAAGAAGATGAATAGCAAATGGTTGAGAAGCACTTAGAGAAATGTTCAACACCTTTAGTTATCATGGAAATGCAAATCAAAATCACTTTGAGAAAAAAACCAGTCAGAGTGGTTAAGATCAATAAAAGAAATGGCATCTCACATTTGTGACGATGTGAAGTAGGACAAGCACTCATCTGCTGGAGGGAGTACAAACTTGCACAGCCACTATGGAAATCAGTACGTCAGTTTCTTAGGAAAGAGGAAATCAACCTTCTTCATGATCCAGTTGTACTATTCTTGGGCAGATACATAAAGGTTGCTTCATCATACCACAAAGACACTTACTTCCTTAACCAGGTTCATGCTATTTATAGTAGCTAGAAATTGGCGATAACCTAGATGTCCCTCAAGAGAAGAATGGTAAAAGAAAATGTAGTACATTTTCACTGTGGAGTATTACTTGTTACCGTAAAAAATAAAATCATGAAATTTGAAGGTCAATGGATGGAGCTAGAAATAAGTTATCCCAAGTGATGTTTCTCTGACCCAAACTGACAAATATGGTATGTATTCACTTATGTGTGGGAATTAGCTCTTAAATAATTCATAGCTAAGCAATCTGTATAATCAGAAACTAGGTAATGAGTAAGTGACTAAGGGGAATGGATGGCTCACTCTAGGAATGGAAAGTAGAATAGATAGTTATGGATGGACAAGTGAGGGGGACTGGAATGGGAGGATCAATTAGAGATGATAAAAGAAGAGTAGAGAACAGTGGGGATTTGGGGAGGGATAGCTAAAATTAAGGGTCATTTGAGGGGTAGTATGGCAACCTAATACAGTAGAAACTTCCTGAAATATGTACAAATACAATCTAAATGAAACTTGCAAGTAATGGGGATGGGGTATCCAAGTACCAACTGGACATCTCTTTTCAATAAATGAAGCTTCCTGGCCTAGAAATGGGTTACATATAATTGAGTTATGGACCAAAGGAGTCACATGGTAACGTCCAGACAGCCAGGATATTTGCCAATGCTATTGAATGATCTTCACACACTGATGGTAAGGCTCTATTCCTGAAGACAGCAACTACACAATTCATTGAACACGGAGAAGTAGAGTTGGTGACTATATAGAGTCCTCACCCCTACTAATAATACTGAAAAGTAAATACCAATGAGGTAATCCCTGCCCCCCCCCAGATATTCCAACCTCAAAGATAAGCACTAGAGAAACCACAATTGTTAAAAATATAGTATTCTCTTCAATGGAAGAAAATGATACTTGTTTTTCATTTAGAAGGCTAGGAATGGATGTATTAACACCTAGTAATGTTTGCTATTCTGTAAACTCAGGCTTCATCAAATCCTCCAGACTCCTGAGCACTGTCTCTCAATCAGAGCCCATCCTCATGAAAGAAGTCTCATGCACCTTGCAAAAGAGTTTGCTATTATGCTTATTACAAACCCTTTCTCCCTAGGCGCACACTCTTGATCACTGATTCTAAGTCAATAGAGTCCATTCTTGTGGGAAAGGTCACAGGGCCTTTGCTAAAGATTTGCATTGTGAGAGTAACAACCATTGTCTGATTTGACTCCACTGGATGGAATCCATAACCTGATATTTCTTGGGTGACCAAGAACCAGAGAGTAGATAGCCAGAAAGACCTAGGCTACAACCAAATACTACTGGTCCAAAGAAAGTGACAATAAAGTAACTATTAATAATATTCTGCCATATTCATAGATAGATCAGAAAAGTTTTCTCCTGCAGCAGATGGAGACCTTGGAACACACAGCTCTAATAGGATGTCTTCATCAATCCTTTCCCCAAAATCTCAGGGAACCCTGTCCAAACGGTTTCCTTTTGGTCACTCCTTAGAAACAAATCCCTACTTTGAAAGGTAGAGTTTGAAGTCAGGGATGGTAATGCCTCCAGAAGATCCTTTATTGTATAGGATTGTTTTGGCTATCCTAGGTTTTTTTGTTTTTCCATATAAAGTTGATTATTGTCCTCTCAAGATCTGTGAAGAATTTTGATGGGATCTTGATGGGGATTGCATTGAATCTATAAATTGCCTTTCATAGAATTGCCATTTTTACTATGTTGATCCTCCCAATCCAAGAGCAAGGGAAGTCCTTCCATTTTCTGGTATCCTCTTCAATCTCTTTCTTCAATGCCTTAAAGTTCTTGTCAAATAGATCTTTCACTTCCTTGGTTAGAGTTACCCCCAAGATATTTTATGCTGTTTGTGGCTATCGTGAAAGGTGAAGCTTCTCTGATTTCCCTCTGCTTCCATATCCTTTGTGTATAAGAACCTGAAATGACCCTATCCTATAGCAATACTGACGAATATCTTGCATATCACCATAGAACCTTCATCTGGGGTTGGATGGAGATAGAGACAGAGACCCACACTGGAGCACTGGACTGAGCTCCCAAGGTCCCAATGAGGAGCAGATGGAGGGAGAACATGAGCAAGGAAGTCAGGACCAAGAGGGGTGCACCCACCCACTGAGACAGTGGGGCTGATATATTGGGAGTTCACCAAGGCCAGCTGGACTGTGACTGAAAAAGCATGGGATAAAACCGGACTCTCTGAACATGGTGAACAATGAGGGCTGATGAGAAGCCAAGCACAATGGCACGGGGTTTTGATCCTACTTAATGCTCTGGCTTTGTGGGAGCCTAGCCAGTTTGGATGTTCACCTTCCTAGATATGGACGGATGGGGGAGGACCTTGGACTTACCACAGGGCAGGGAACCCTGACTGCTCTTTGGACTGGAGAGGAAGGGGAAGAGGAGTGGGGGGAGGGGGAGAAGGGTGGGAAGAGGGGGAGGGAAATGGGAGGCTGGAAACTTTTTTTTTCCTTTTCTCAATAAGATAAAAAATAAAAAAAAAGAAAGGTAGAAATAATATGGAGGACACCAGGGTAACAAGGTTCTCCAAATCAACTGAGAAAAATTGCCATAACTCACAGAGACTGAGACAGCAAGCACAGGGCCTTCCTGCATCTGCATCTGGTCCTCTCTCTCTCTCTCTCTCTCTCTCTCTCTCTCTCTCTCTCTCTCTCTCTCTCTCTCATATATATATATATACTATAGCTTTCAACTTCATCTTTTTATGGGGCTCCTGAATGTGTGAACAAATGGGTATCTGATTTTTGCACCTTCTTTTGGGCTCTTTTCTTTTTGTTGTTTTCCCTTGTCCAAATTCAAGTTGATCACTTTCTGTTTTATGTTAGTATATATTATTTTGTTATTTTTGGTTGTTATCCCTTAGAAGCCTGTTCTTTTCAAATGAGACACAGAAAGGGAGAGGATCCAGATGAAAGGGGAGTTAAGGAACCCGGAGGAATAGAGGGAGGGGAAACTGTTATCATGGTATATTGTATGAGAAAATAATATATTTTAATAAAAGGGGAAAATAAAAATATAAAATATAAAGTTATAAAAAGAGATATACTTCACAATGGAGTTTCTATATAGCCATGCCTAAAGCTTTGTTGTGATGTTTGTCACATGGAAATATTTTTCCAAAATATTGCTGTGTTAAAATGTATAAAAAATAAAACACTTGGCATAAGAATCCAGAAGTTTGGGGCCAGCACCTGCTAACTAGGTTGAGCTGAACGTAAATTTCATTCTTATTTCAACCTGGATGATTTCCATGATGGCCATGATGTTTTCAGGGACTTTGCTAAATATACTGATTCAATAGTAGCACAAACTTGTGGGAGTAACGAACCAAGATGTTATTTGATTTGACTTCAGGTCCACAACATGAGATGGATCTAAGAATAGACATGCCATGAACCTAGAAAAAAACCAAATACTCCTATTCTGCTAAAAGAACATAGCAATAACAGACTCCTAAAGACAGTACCTTGGTCAAGCACCATCTGAGAAGCTTCTTAATGCATCAAATGAAAGCTTTAGAAGATGGAGGACAACAGGCAAATAAAGCCTACTAAGCACAGCATGACCAAGGCATAGACCCATTAACTCAGACACTATACAGGATCTACATGGGTCTGCACCAGATGGGGTCCTAGACTTGAAAGGAATGGACACATGCTCCCATCCCTGAATCAGGAATTATCCCTAATTTATAACCATTTTCAACTGAAAAATTGTTTTCTTCATGTTAACCCACTGGGTAAATAAACCACTCTTAAGGGTAGGCCCCATGCCAGAGAGTAGATGGCCAAGAGAAATGAAGTCAGTGACTTCTTTGGAGGTTGTCTCATAATGTCGTGTTGGGACTTTTTTTTCAATTTTACTTTAATCTTATCAATTCGCTGTATATTTATTATGTCTTTCATTTTTAGATTTTTATAGAATTTCTGTGTATGTGGATGTATCTCTGCATCTATACATGTTTCTTGTGGCTTTGTTTGTTTTTTGTCTCTTTTTCTTCTGTTTGTATTGTCCTACACTGACTTGTTTGTTTTTGTTTATTTTTTTAATCTTTTCTAAGGAGAGACCAAAACAGTATGGATCTACATGGAAGGGGAGGTGGGAAGGACCTACAAGCATTTGGGTGAGCAGAAACCATTATTACATAGAATGAATGAAAAAATCCACTTTCAGTAAAAGAACGAAGAAATTATCACAAAATGGGTCTAAAAAAGACTTTAAAAAAACAAAAGAAACAAAGGAAGGGGGAGAAAAGAAGTGTAAGTGAAAGAGGGGGAAGAAAAAGAAAATATCACTTATGCTATGACCAGAGTTGGATCCCTAGACCAGACATGATAGATTAAAAAAAAAATGAACTGACTTTTCAAACTTTTTCTCTAATGTCAGCACTTGCTGAGGTATGTTTCAAAGGGTACACACACACACACACACACACACACACACACACACACACACACAGAGAGAGAGAGAGAGAGAGAGAGAGAGAGAGAGAGAGATAGAGATAGAAGAAGATAGATAGATGATAGATAGATAGATAATAGATAATAGATAGATAGATAGATAGATAGATAGATAGATAGATAGATAGATAGATAGATAGATGATAGATAGATGATAGATAGATGATAGATTAAAAAATGAAGTGAAACAAAGTTGACCTTCTCTATCATTTCTCTGCATAATTAATGTAAATTAATGATAGTCACACATAAGTAGGTTTCCTTCACTCAGATTGAAGAGGTCTTTGCTAATAGTTATTTTATGTTGAGAAAGGTCTCCCTTTCCATACTTAAGGGATCTAACAATTGTACAATGTCATGGCATACATTAGCAAAATGAAGCCTTGTTAGGTTTAATTGATTTATTTTTGACTGAGTCTCTGTATGTCACCTATGTAGGTCTCTGAGTCCTGAACTCTAGGGATTCTTCACCCTCAGCCTCCCCAGTGGGTGAGAATATAGATGCACACCACTGTACCCAACTACTCTTCCTTTTACACCTCTGGTACACAGACTAATATCTGTTATGAGTCAGAGCAGGGGTGTATGAGATGCAGAACCTCCATTTCCAGCAGGTGGGAAGTATTAAAATTAATTTAAAAAATTAAAAATAGTCTAACTGAAAGATGTAATGAAAAATAATTACAGTCTAAGCTGGTGTCTGTTAGGTAAAGCCAGGACTGTGTTTATTTAAGAAAGCTGTTCTATTGTACCTCAATTTTCATCTTTTCATCTATACAGTAGAAATATTTCTATTTCAATTTATTGCCTAAGATTGCTGGAGGAGCAAAGACCAGCAATGACTATAAAAGCAGTTATTTTAGGGTATCAGATGAAAGGAATTTCTGATGGATTCAAAAAAAGTCATGAGCTTATTTACAAGGAAACTTTGGGAATTTCCTCAGCATTTAAAAACTGTGCACATCTTGCTGTGAGAAAAGAATAACATTAATTAACTCATACAACTCTGTGTTTAAAATTATGTTTGATGTGAGAGTGTTCTATAAAAGACAAACCTCCAGGCCCAAGTTCATCATATCTATTGTGTGATCATTATCATAGACTCTCAGACATAGTTGGATGCTGAGTAACTTGAAAGAAGGCAACAGTGATACAACATATATCAGGAAGATAAGGGTGTAAGGTGAAGGCTCTGTTGGTGAAGTGAAGATCTGAGTCCAGTCTCTAGGACTTATATTAAAGGAAGATGGCACATTCTTGCAATTCCAGCACTGGAAGGTGGAGAGAGGCAGATCACTGAAAGTTACTGGCCAGACACCTTAGTGTGATCAGAAAATCTCAGGCTAGTGAGAGACCTAGTAACCAAACAACTATAACAACCAAAAACAAAACAATTTTTCATTGGAAAAACTCCTCACAGCTATAAATTCTTACTAACAATATCCCCTAATCTTTACAGTACGATTTTACCTAAAATTTTTATAAACTACACGAATAAGAACACTGTGTGGCAAGGACATCACTCATCTTGTATCTGGATATTAACCTATACTTCTAGGCCACATGTGTTGGTGTGATTTCAAGCACCATCTTCTTTACTATCCACTGCCTCTATCACAGTTTCCTAGTCACATCTCAGCAACATTAATAAGATAGAAGGAAACATAGCTATCTTACACTGGAGACACAGCATGAATAGGATACATCCCTCTACACACACACAGTGATTGAGTGGATCTCCAGTGTTCTTTGTGTGTTCTCCAAATCTTAGTTCAAGTATAATGCAAAACGACTTCTCTTAACACAACTTCAGTCCCCCAAACATAATGTTAGACTTCCCTTTGTCACCTAACTCTAGTTTCTTATAATTTTGTAGTTCTTTTATTAGTGAATATGAGCTTGACCCAATTTTATTTCCATCTATTCCCTACTCCTCCATTTTGTACAGAATCTTCTCTAGAATGGATTATATCAACTGTGACGTTAAATTATAGTGACTAAACTTTTCTTAAATTATAGAAACTTTAAGTGTTTATTCCTACCTATATTATAAAATCATAAAATCTCTCTCTCTCTCTCTCTCTCTCTCTCTCTCTCTCTCTCTCTCTCTTTCTCTCTCTCTCTCTGTCCTTTATTAAAAAATGATTTTACAGATTCTCACTCTATACCTCATGCTGTCCTCAGTTTCGCCGTCCTTTCATCTTTCATGAGTTCTGACACTTCCATCATGTAGCACCCCTTCCAGGTAATTTTGGGGATTATCCTCAGTGATAGGGCTCAAACCAAGGGCTCACATGAGAAGCAAAACTATACCATAAAACTTGTTCCTCAGTCTTCACTTGTGTCTATCAAGAAATTGATAATTAACCTTATAAATGATTAATATTCCATTTTAATGGGGCATCATAATTTGTTCCAGTTTCATTTCATAAGACATCTGGGTGATTTTTTTCCAATCTTATTGTTTTGAGATTAGAATTTAATTACAACATTTTCCTCTTACCTTTCCTCCCTCCCAAGGCTCTCATATATCCCTTAAGTCTTTCCTTCAAATTCAAGACTTCTTTTACTATTTGTTATTATATATACACACATTCTATATTTATTGGAAGATTGGTGCACTACACCAGATCCCAGCAGGGCACACACAGCTCACTATGGAATCTACAACTTGATTCCTTTTAAAACTCAAATTTCCTCAAGCACGGAGCCACGTCTTTAACTGACCATTCGGTGCTGAGCAACCAACAATTATGAATATGTAAGCATTTTTAAATTAATTCAATGAATATCTAGGAGTATGAAGATTAGAAAATACAGCTTTTGTTTCTTCTAATGCTATAAAATTTGCAAAAGAAGAAAATGTGTAAAGCTAAAAGTAAAATTAGATTGTTTGATCTTCCCAAACTCATGTACACAGTTCCATCCCACAGATGCCACTGTAAGTTTGTTTCTGATTTTCAAGGAGAAGAGATCACATCAGCATATTTTGAATTTTTGATTATCAAAGAATCATGCCCTTATTTTTCTTCATGTTGATTTGCATAGCTCCACTCATTCTTCCCAATGTGAGGAATATGCATGCATTCAAGTAACAGTTAAAACACAGTCACTAGATTCCTCTCACAAGTACTGTGAAGGCTGGATCCCTCATTTTCTGTGTGAAAATTTTTAGCAATTTTAGAATGCCACTTTATGCTGATAGGTAATAATCCTATGTTTTGTTTTTTTTTTTCATAATAAATAAATAGTCTTAATTTTTTCATTTTACATAATAACCCAAGTTCCCCTCCCTCCCCTTCTCTTGCAGCCCCACCTCCTCCCATCCACTACTCAGAGGGGGTAAGGCCTCCCTTGTAGAGCTGACAAAGTCTGGCATACCAAGCTGAGGCAGGACCAAGTCCCCCACCCCCACCATATCAAGGCTGAGCAAGGTGTCTCACCACAGGGAATGGGTTCCAAAAAGCCTATACATGCACCTGTATGTTTAAGTTATCCACTTCACCATTTGAATAGTGAAGTACATATTTCTCAGTGAACAACAGTTGTTTGACTTATTTCCAAACTTATCTCAATCTGCTTTGAAGTTTTATGTAGGAGAATCTTCTGTTTTAAAACCTGGACATATTCAAGGAGATCCTCAATATGGAGAGGTCAGCATTAAAAAATAGATGATAGACAAGTTGTCTTTGTTATAGTAAAATCCATTGGTGGCTTTGTTTAGAAAAACTTTTATAAGCAAAGCACAAATTTTGCTTCTCTGAGTTGTATAGCTTTTTAAAATTGAGTTTTAAAGGAAAACACTATACTAAATCCGCTATAGCTGAATTCTGTTCTACCAGTTTCATGTGCTGAAGCCCTAAGGTACAGAATCTCAAAATTTGACTGTCTTCTGAGATAAACATGGCTAACAAAGTAATTTAGAGTGAGGCCAGTAGTATGAGCTGTAGTCCACGTTACTTAGTGTCTTAGTTACTTAGGATGAGGTGGTTGTGTAACTGTTGGTATCTCGTCCTGCCTGGTCCTGCTGATGCTTTTTAAATAACCACTCAGATGCTTAATATTATTTACATACTGCTTGGCCTATTTGCTCAGGCTTATTACCGACTAACTAGATTTACATCTGAAATCAACCCACTTCTTTTAGTTTATGTTTTACCGGGAGGCTTGTGCCTTGTTACCTCACATCTTGCTTCTCCTGCAGCTGCTGCTGTCTCCCAGACTCTGCCTTCTTTTCCCCTGTATCTTTGGTTTGGTTTCCCGCCTAGCTCTGCTCTGCCTGGCTATTGGCCAAATCGGGTTCTTTATTAATCAATGGTAATAAAACATATTCACAGCATACAGAGGGGCATCGCAAATGGTTGCCCAAATCTTTACCTGGGTACCACAGAGAAAGGAGAATGAGAAACACAGCTTGAGACAGCTGTAACAAAACAAGAGGCGAGGCCTGCTGAGACAGCAATCCTGGCATACCCTTTCATTTGATTTCCTGCCTTCAGAACTATGGGAAAATAATTCCCTCTTGAAAACAGGGGTGGTTATTTAGGCAGGAAAAGAGGTACTTCCATTATTTTAAGTCTATCTCCCAGTTACATCTTCAGGCAAGTAATTTCACTAAAGAAAGAGTGGATTGTACTAAAGAACTAAGTTTATGCTGGTGGATTAGGCCTTCAGAACCATCCTTCATGTGTCATTTGTTCTAAGATTACAGATCCCTACAACAGGAGACAATGGCAAGTGTTATTAACTTAGTGTCTCAGTGAATCCAGTGTAGGTTTCTCCAGGAATTGTCAATACTTTGAGCAGGAATATATACCCTGTGCCTGTGTAACTTAAAATCACTAGTCAGCATCCACTTACTCTTACCATTTTCCATTCCCTTCTCTTTAATGCCGTGTGACTGCATGCATATTTTACCAAACAAAACATTACACACCTCATTAAATTACAGGCTGAGAGACACTACCTATTCTTCCACCTCTCACTTGTCATTACTCCGTAAAAAGCTTCCTATTTCGGATGAAAGATGTCCCTTAAAACTAAGAGAGCAATGATGTCATAGTGGGGGCTTGGTTTGCAATTTGGTGAGAGGAATAGATGTTGCCTTAAGGAACTGAGATTTGGGATTGATAGATTTTGCAGTCAACCTTACGAATGAGTTAATTTAACAGAATTAAAGATTTAGAATTATAAAATGTTAAGGACTAGATAATGTTTAATGAGTACTAAAACAACAAACATCACTTACTCAGAAAATGAAGACTACCAAGGAAAAAGTATTAGTAAAAACAAAATCTAGGAAATAACAAAATATAATTGAGTCAGACAAGATAACACCTAAAATTCATTCAATACTGAATAAATTGCCTGAGACACTTATGAAAAACTATTGAGAATAGTAAATTAAAGTCCATATATAATTTTCAATACCTTTTGGAGAATAAAATTAATAAATACTTTTTCCTTTTATTGAAAATAGTCATTTTTCTCACATAATATATTCTGATTATTGTTGACCCTCCCTCTACTCCTCCCAGTTTCTCCCCACCTGCCCTTCCATCCAGATCTACTCCTTTTCTGTCTCCCATTGGAAAACAAACATTCTTCTATGTGATAATGATAAAATAAAATAAATAACATGAAACAAATTTATCATGTCAGAGACGCATGAGACAAACAGAAGAAAACGAGCCCATAAAAAAGGTACAAAAATAAGAGACCTGCTCTTTCATACACTCAGGAATCCCATACAAATACTAAACTGACAACCATAATACGTACACACAGGATCTGGGTCAGATCTAGGCAGGCCCTGTGCCCTGTGCATGATGCCTCAGCTTGATCATGTTGATTTAGAGGCCTTGTTTGCTTGGTGTCCTCCATCCCACACAACCTCAACTCCTTGGCCCTACACTCTTTTTGCTTCCCCTTCCATATGATTTTCTGAGCTTTGAAAAGAAGGATTCGATGGAGATATCCAGTCTAGGATGTGTTGTTTTACGGCCTCTCGTTCTATGCACAATGTCTACTGTGGGTCTCTGTATTTTTTTCCATCTACTTCAAGAGGAAGCTTCCTTGATGATGGCTGAGCAAGGCACTGACTGATTAGATTTGTCTTTCTGAGTCTTGTTTGTGTCACTGAGGATAATTTTATTCTATTTTCATCCATTTACCTGCAGATTTCATAATTTTATTTTCTAAATGGCTGAGTAATAATACTCCTTGTATAAATATGCCACATTTTCTTTATTTGCTCTTCTGTTGAGGGGCATCAAGGTCAAGCAAAAAAAAAAAACACACAACTAGATACCAAGAATAAAACAATTAAATATAGGATACATATTTAAATAGAAAATTCTCAGTAGAGGAAACTCAAATGGCTGAGCAACTCTTTAAAAATAAATGTTCAGTATCATTAGCCATGGGGGAAATGCAAATCAAAACTCCTTTGAGATTTTTATCCTACCTGTCAGAATGACTAAGATGATGAAAAAAGATGGGAGTTTATGCTAGCAAGAATGTGGAATAATGGGAACATTCATCCCTTGTTGGTAGGAGTAAAACCTTGCACAGTCACTATGGAAAATAATGTGGCAGTTAATCAGGAAGATGGGAATAGATTCGCTTTCCCCCTCCCCGCTCGAGATTCCACTATACTGCTCTTGGGCATCTACCCAAAGGACACTTTATCCTACCACAGAGACCCTTACTAAACCATGTTCATTGCTGCTCTATTCATAATCGACAGGAATTGGCAGTAAACTAGATATGCATCAACAGAAGAACGAATTTCAGTGAATACTTTTAATCAAAATAGATTAAGATGAACATAATATCAGCCCCACATTTTCAAACATGGGTTGAAATAACCAGCACCAACATCCCTGGGTCTCTAAGAGCACATGGGACTCTAGAAGAAGAATCAGGGATCCCTGTTTCATCTGCTTTTAGAAGATGCTCTTCTGAGTCATTGGACGCAATAATTTCCTGTACTCTTCATAAGCATTCCTATGATGAAGATGTTGCTAGTCTTATTTAACAGGATGTAAAAGTAAAGGTCAGTTTACAATGATTGACTTCCAAGAGCCAGGAGTCAGAATTAGTTTTGTCCAACCTTAAACCTTACCTTACCTTTCTTGCAATATATTATTACCCTGTGGCACATTAGAGTGTCAACTGCCTAAGGAAGATGTCACATACGTGTTTCATTGCTCTTAGTTTATTAGAATAAACCTCTTTGAAACTGTGATGGCCACTTCACACTTGCCTTTTAAAGTCTTTTTATTTATTTATTTTATTTTTTCATCCTGTTAACTTTTGTTCTCCCAACCATGGAGACACTCTGAATGGCTCTACCATAATTTAGCAGTGTTCTCAACACCTTTTAAACAAATACCTTGGCAAATTTATCTCTCTGTTCAATTTGTTGTAAGCCTTCATAAATTTCTTTAGAAAATAGGTAAGATAAAACTAGATAAATGGATGATAGGAGATTAGAGTTAGATAAATTATTAGGTTGATAAATACCAGATGATAGATAGGGAGACAGATGATAAATCCACAGTCAATGATACATAGGCAGAACAGAAGAATGAATTAACTTCTGAGAGAATAGGTGAAAAAAGAGGGTTGTAGAAACAAACATTTTTTATTACAATTACCTTGTATGCATATGTATGTCAGTGTTGGGCTCATAGCTGAAGACTGATGACAGCAGATCAGATAAATTATGACTCTCCAATAGCACTGATGTGGTTTTATCATCTTCACACATTTCATCAATCCTGCAGGGGATTATCTACTAACGTGCAGCACTGTGATAAGAACTGAGTGTGCTGTAAGAAGGCTTGGAGACTGCATAGGAATGACTGACATCTGCCTCCTCTAAGACTGTGTCAGGCTGTGCTCTGCCTGCTAAAGCACATAAAGTAGATCCTTCCTTTGTATGGGCTTTTTCCTCGAGTCTATGCAATACTATTTTGATAATTTATATCCTGTTTATTTTAAAATGTGCTTCCAAAGAGTTTACATTTCAGGTACCACTGAACCCAGAATAATGCTGCCAACAAACATATATTAAACTAAATTGGAAGATGTAGATATGAGTAGAACTCTTTTGTTATTACATCCTTTTTATAACATCTACTAAATGTTCTTCTATTCCATAGCTCAAATTGGCAGAAAGAAATATTATTCGTAATAAAACTGGAAATAATAAAAGTGTCTTCTCAGTGTAAAATAAGCAAAAGAATGCTATATTCATCGAAATAGAATCAACAAATCACAAGCGAACATAGAAACATGTATAGAGTTTTACAAATGCAGCATTGAGCTAATGAAGTCAAATAGAATACTTATCAAGATTTCATCCATATCAAGCCTAAAATCACAGAGCTTATTTTTATAAAATTCTTGCTAGAAGTTAGAGAAGTATCTGCAATTGGAGGAAGTACTGATTAGTCAGGGATCTAGAGGGAATTTAGGGATGTACACAAAATTTCTTTTTTGTCTGTCTCTGGCAACAAGACTTCGTTATTGTGCATTTTAAGAATAGCATATACTTGTAATTTACACTTATTTTCATCTATGTGACAATAGTTAAGTAATTTTTAAAGGTTGTTGTCAAATTCCTAACAGATAAGCCAGAGAATGGAGCTAATACGATAATAAAACCAAGGAAAAATACAAATAAGAGATTTAAACAATTATTTTGACATGTGCCACTGTTATATTTATCCACTATGGTTCTATAACGTAGAACAAAGTTTGTTTACTATAGGGAGATATTTCTACAAGAGACTATGATATTATAAGAGAACTTAGAGAATCTAACCAACTAGCATGAGATAAAGTTAAACCTTGAACAGACTGAGACTCTGACTCTACTAACACAGAACATGTTAGCCTCCTCTAACCATGTGGGGTACCTGAGGCAGTGATCCCACTACCTAGATCAGGCTAGCCTCCTGTAACAGGCTAATCTCCTCTAATT
>NC_022012.1:11776339-11781361 GCF_000317375.1 Microtus ochrogaster | reverse complement strand
TAGAGCTAAAGGGCCAAGCGGTGATTAAATGAACACAGTGTCCGTGTAATTATTTCGGGTAGAGCTAGCCATGTGGGCGGCCGGGTGCCGGGACTCAGCCCGCCGCTCCTATTACTACACACATACTCCAGCAAGCCCACACCTCCTAATAGTGCTACTCCCTTTGGGGGCCATTTCCTTTCAAACCACCACTTTTCCTAACTTTTCCTAACTTGAACTATGAGTTATAGAATTAAGGTAAAGAGGGAAACACAGTATGGTTTTGTAGATTATATAGCTAGGTTACTAGGTTACATATATATTAGAAGAATATATGCATCTATATTAGGCCATGGCAATATGTGAGTCAAGAAATTTGAGGGGATTGTGTGCCTTTGTCTATTCTTTCAGAACTTGCTTGGTCACACCTTGGAAAACTCAGTCTTTGCCTCTACATATCTGTGAACATTCCACAAAGTATCTTAGTGTTCTATTGATGAGAAGAGAGGTAATGACTTTTTTTTTTAAAGGAAAGCATTTACTTGGGGATTGATTACAGCTTCAGAGATATAGCGTGTCCTTTATCATTGTGATGGGCATGCAGGCAGACTTGGTGCTGGAGAAGTACCTGGGTGTCCTAAATCTAGATCTGCAGGCAGCAGGGAACATGAGACACTAGGAGGGGCTTGGACTTTTAATGCCCCAAAGCATACCCCAGTGGCATACATCCTCCAATAAAGCTACACCCACTCCAAGGCCACACTTCTTAAACCATCTCAAACTGTGATATTCCCACATGATTGGTCATTGAAATATATGAGCCTATGGGATGTCATTATTATCCAACCTACCACAACAAAACTAACCAACAATCTCTGAAGATATCCTTTACAACAAGGGCTACATCATAAGAGAATTTACTTTAATTTCATCTTTCAGAATACTGTTGTTCCTTTAAATTCCCATATGAATTCAGGAATCAGCACAGGAAGAGAATGGAAGTTACTAATCAGGTAGGCTTTGCAAAGGTAAGGAACAGGGGATCTTAAGTGCCTGTGATACACTCAGAAAAACATCGTTGCTCTTCAAAATGGCTAGTTTAATACTAACACAAAAGAGAAGGAGGAATCTGTCCAAATAAAGCCACGAGACTCACACTAATACAGAGGGAGAGACTACAAGAAAATATTGTAAAGGAAAAGGCTGAGGTTTTGTTCCCAGTATTGTCACAAAGCAGACCTATTGCTGCTTTTGCCCTCTATATCACCACCCACAGGGAAAATGTCACTGTGGGGCTCTGAATCTCTTGCTTCTAGAAGGAGAAAATTAAATAAGAATCTATCTAAAATATTGTTAAAGTTGTATAACAACTCAAAATTCAGAGAAGGATACACAGGTCTTCAAAACAGAAGTGTGTATTTAAGACAGTGTATCAGTAATCAAGAATGCAAATGCACGTTGTCAGTATCTGATTAGGAAGTCATTGGAAAACATGAATTTATGGGTTGATTCCCAGGTAGTACTATCACTTTGTCAAATTTCATGATATAGTTCACATATATCCTGTGAGAGATCAATTTCTTTGTTTTTAAAATTTATTTCAAAGAAATATACAAAAATGCTCATATATTTTGAGTGCAAATAATGTCTCTTTTCAAAGCCAAGGTTAACAAATATATTAGTGCAATTCCAGCAAGTGCATCCTTTGTTGATACATGAACCCATTAGTGCCCAACCAGTTCAAGGCTGAGTGATTATGCTTGACAAAAATGCAGTTGAGAGATTCTGAGAGTTCACCAATGGAATTCAGGTTGGTACTTAGTTGATTCTTCTTATGCTCCTCTTATTTGTTAAGCTTATTTGCAACTGCAAGAAGATGCATTTTTTATTCAGATTAAACAAGGTCAAATTCATAGTGTCAAGGTCAAATTCATAGTGAAAAATCAGAATCTAGAAGGGAGAATAAAGCAAAAATAATTTATTTTAGGAAAACTGAATAACAGTTTTAGTGTAATTGAAAAGCTTTCCTAGTTTTTCTAAAGGAGAAGAGTCTGTATGTAATATACAATTCACCAAAAGTTATAGATTACAATATAGTTAATAATTCTTGTTTGTGGCATTTTAGTTCTTAAATGAAATTAGTCACTCTAGAAACAAAGACAGTATAAGCAAAAGTTCATACAACAAATAAAGCTCTCTACACTGTAAAGAGACTAAGACGGGCTGGGCCAAAGCCCTTGTGTTGTGAATTGTGAGTAAGTTTGGTGAATATTTATGAGATGGGAGCCATATTAATGGGGAATTGTGGGCCTTTTTTCCTTCCCGTATAAGTTGGACATTTTCTCCCTTTTAGGGTACTTCTTCCTATGTTCTTCTAAAAGGACTACATGGGGTTCCTGAAGGTCAAAACTGAAGCAGGGGTGTTTTAATAATGATATCAGTTCTTCTGAGGATGTGGACCCTTTCTTAGTGCATACATGAGGCAATTGAGAAAAAGCCTTGCAACTCACTATGTAATATAGGAGGAAGAATTCTATTGTAGTTTCAGGGTTTGAGAGCTAAGGGTTATCAGGACCAGTATCATGCCTACATTTTGCTCCATGGCTATTCAGTGATGAACATGGATTTTAGAACAGTAAAATCTTAGCACAGACTATGTTATTCTTTAATGACTACGGACATTTTTAAATTTCTTTGCACTTTAGTTTTTCTTTTTTTAACATAGGAATAGCTATACTCTCTTTTGGTGCTTGTCTGGAGATAAATTAAATAGCTATAAATAGCAATGAAGGCCTGACATTATCACATACATGACACTCACTTCAATTATTGCTCCCTCTTTTATTTTATGTTTGTCCTGTATCAGTGACATTCTGTTTTCATTCTTTATTGTCCATGTTCTGAGGCAAACACCATGTGGTTGGAGGCTAGATTTTCCTTTTTACCAACTTTTAAGACGCCTAGGTTATATTTTTTGAAAGGAAACAAGTGCCAATGTCTTCTGAATTTGTTTCTGCTTCTAAGAACTACTAGAGTGTGACAATAGGTTCTCAGACAGAATTGAAAGTTCTATCATGTACCCTAGAGAGTATGGACTTGAACAGGATCTCATCAGTACCCTTCTTTCAGAACATTGTCAGGAAAGCATGTGATAATGCTTGTGAGATGCTACTGCTCTTAGACGCTGAAAGAATGGGTAAGTTTTCTGCCTCTCTGAAGAAGAATTGAAGCCCATTTTCACACGAGTGTTTTAAATTTTTTATATATAATTGTTTTATATATAGACTTTCTTCCCACAGCAGGCTTTGTCTTAACAACTTCAAAGCAGTCTTCCAATAAGCCATTTGTTTAAATCCACTTATTTTCACCATGTGCTCTGAGGTGGCTCTCTGGCCCCCATCCTAGTTTGCTTGATTTAGGTCCAGGGTAATCTTTCGTCTCACAGTGTATCCACCCTGGTCCTTCCTGCCTTTCAATGCAGCTGAAACTTGGTCCACATGGGGAGCTAGTATATGTATCATTGTTTCTTGCCTGATCTTCTTGTTTCTTGATTATCTGATTCTCAGATATGTCAGGCCCTGGCTCATATTGAACATATATTTACTTCAAGTTCTTCTAAGATATCAATCAGACTGATGCTGAGAAAGACATCAATCTGACTGATATTTTAAAAGAACTGCTAATTGATTTAGTAGGGAAAGGCCCCTCTAAATAATAATAGCTTTGTGAGAGTTCTACTGATGACCTTGGCAATAAGCATGCTATTGGCAAATGATGGGTAAACATGACAATAGCAGCTGTGAAGATTAGAGGAACACTGTGGATGGTGAAGAAGAGTGGCCGATAAGGGAATGAGAAATCAAGGGGAAAGTAAGGGCTACTCTAAGCTCTGAAAGCTGAAATCAAAGTGAGAGCCTCATTCTCTTTGTATAATTAGGTTTATGACCTTAACTGAACCATATCTGTTCCCTGAGCTCCAGATTTTCTGTTGATTCAAGATGTGATAATATGTAGTTTTGTTTAAAAATTATCAGAAAGACTTAATGATGAAGATGCTGTGGCCAACACACTTAATAAAACACAAACATTATATCATAAATATATTAGGACAGAAATAATTCACCATAGAATTAAAAAAACACTTTAACATTGTTATTATTAATGGTTTCCAGTGGTTTTTATGAGTTGGAATTCATTGTGAAGTAATGTGAGTTACAGGCAGGTGACTAAATTAATGCGCTATGCATTTCCATGCTTGAGAGAAACTTGCAAGGTTATTATTTAGTTCACTTCCAAATAAAGACTTCTTGGAACTTAAATAAAACCTCATAGGTAGTAAAACTTACATGGGCACCCATGCACACACATACATACTTGTATGTACACATGTCTGCATATATATAAACACATTTTACATGTGCACACATACACAGAAACATATATTTATGCATACATCCAAGCATTTGTTTTCACAAATGTACCCGTGCACACACATGCACAGACACACATACTCATTCACACATATACACACTTGCATGCATATTTGCATCCATACACACATACATATAAACATATGAGTGCGCACACACAAACACACAGAGACACATACAAAGACACACACACAGGTACACACACACATATACATACAGAAAAATCCAGCCATTATGGACTTTGAATTCTTTTAAATAACAGGAGATTGAAGTTCTCAGTATTGTGTTTGTATTTTTTTATTAATGAAAGCCCACCAAAGAGAACCATCATGATGAGGTAAGGCTAGTGTCTGTGACATGATTTTCAGCTGAGAAAGGAAATTTCACGGTCTTCTAATTGGGTCACGTCATTTTCCACTTCTATCAAGAAGGTAAAAAAAAAAATTCTGTAAATCCATGTTTTCTAGAATTCAAATCACTATAAGATGAATTAAACTTCTCCCAGGACCCAGCAATACCACTCCTGGGAATATACCCAAGAGATGCCCTATCATATTACAAAAGCATTTGTTCAACTATGTTCATAGCAGCATTATTTGTAATAGCCAGAACC
>NC_022012.1:11775634-11776239 GCF_000317375.1 Microtus ochrogaster | reverse complement strand
AGCTCTTGTAGACCAGGCTGGTCTCGAACTCACAGAGATCCACCTGCCTCTGCCTCCTGAGTGCTGGGATTAAAGGCATGCGCCACCACCACCCGGCCCTCCTCTAGTTCTTTGTGGTATCTGACCCATACCTAAGTTATAGGAATGAAACAGCAGAATGAGCAGACTTGATCAGTCCACAAATGTTCATTACTGAATTGTAGAATTTCCTACATCTCAGAGCAAAGAAGGTGTCTTCTTTAGGGTTTCTATTGCTGTGAAGAGACACCATGACAACAGCAACTCTCATAAACGAAACATTTAATTGGGGTGACTTGGTTATAGTTCAGAGGTTCTTCCATTATCATCATAGTGGGATAAGGTAGTATGCAAGCAGACATGATTCTAGAGAAGCACCTATATCTTGTAGGCAACAGGAAATGGTATCTGAGTCACACTGAGGGAAGCTTAAACAAACGAGAACTCAAAGCCTGCCGCCACAGTGACACATTTTTTTTCAAACAAGGTTACACATATGATGTGGGAGTGTCATATATCAATCTGTTGATTTCATTGGTTAAGTAATAAACAAACTGCTTGGGCTCATAGCTTAGAACATAGGTGGG
>NC_022012.1:11768517-11773775 GCF_000317375.1 Microtus ochrogaster | reverse complement strand
AAAAAAAAGAAAAAGAAAGATGAATGAAAGCTTTAATTGGGTCATTGGTAGATGGTTCACCAGTTAAGAGCACTTGCTACTTTTGTAGAGGATGACAGTTTGTTTTACAGAACCCAGGTAAGGAGTTTCACAAATACTTGTAACCCTAGTTCTAATGATACCCTTTTCTGGCAACCTAAGGCACCTGCACACACATACACACACACACACACACACACACACACACACACACAAAGGTAAACTTTAAAAAGAAAGCTATTAATTAAAAAAAATTATCAATGTTTTTTAAATTTTCTTCATGTTCTTCTAGAAATGTTTAACACATTTGTAGAATTTTTAAATGTTTATTTTGTGACTCTTAAAGTCCTCTACATACCTGGAGATTGTTTTAACAGTCTGTGTGGTTTTGAACCTGATGTGATCTTTCTTATCAGTGTTGATAGTCCTTTTGTCTACTTTGTTTACTGAGCTGTGCTTCCTTTGTATGCTATTCTTCCTTCACATGATTTATGGTTCTGAACCAGAGGTTCTTCTGTTCCTTTGATCTCTTTTCTGTCCCTCTGTAAATCTCACACTCTATTCCAGTCATGGCATCTGAAACACTGGTCTGCTGTATGCTAGCCAAACTCAAACTACTTTTCTGTTTTGCAAAATTCTGAGTAAACAGGACATAGTTACTCATGTAAAGTTTAGTATTGGTTCACACAATAGACCTGTCAATTCTGATAAGATTTAGCCTATGTGATGATATTTTATTTGAAATATTTATCAAATAAGTTGTCTGGTGATCAGAGAGGGTAGTTAGCTATTAGTTAACCATAGAGGCCAGGCAGTCATGGGTACACACCTTTAATCCCAGCACCTGGAAGAAGGAAACAGGAAATGATATGGCTGGGCAGACACAGCAGGGTGGAGAGAAGAGCATGGCCCCTTTTGGGCTAAGAAGTTGGTAAGGTAAAAGGTGGCTCTGGCTTGCTTTTTTGTCTTTCTGAACTTTCAACATTTACCCTGATATTTGACTATGGGTTTTTATTATTAAGGCTAATTAGAATTCATGCTACAAGCCTACAAATAAATTATGAAAATGTGATACCTTAATAATAATATTTCCATAGCCAGGCGGTGGTGGCACAAGCCTTTAATCCCAGCACTCGGGAGGCAGAGGCAGGCGGATCTCTGTGAGTTCGAGACCAGCCTGGTCTACAAGAGCTAGTTCCAGGACAGGCTCCAAAACCACAGAGAAACCCTGTCTCGAAAAACCAAAATAATAATAATAATCATATTTCCAGAATAATTATGGTACAGCTCTCCATTTGTTCTACATATTAATAAAAGCTCATGTTTTCTCAAGTAGAAATCTTCATACCACTCTTAAGTCATTCCTATACAGTGTATATTCAGAAAATACTTTGATTTCCAGTTGTGTTATATAAACATTCACTCCATATCAATGTTCACTAACTTCTTTCTCCCCTCCTCACTGTTACTTCATATACTCATGTGTTTGATTGTTTTTATTTCATAAGGGTTTTTTTTCCATAATTTTCTGGCTAGTCTTGTCCAGCAAAATTTCTGAAACTTGTATACATAGAATAATTTACTGTTTTCATTTTCTAAGTTTGAATATCTATATAAGCCACAACAAAGTATTTCAATATTGTTTCTTATAAGGAGTATCATAAGAGATCAAAATCAATATTTATTTTAATTGTACTGAATATAGAGTGTAGGAGTGAGGAGTAACAAATTAACTTTCTGAGAAAGAAGCAATACAGATCACAAAGTTCAGTCACCATCCCCCCCCATCTCATAATGCTTTTCCTTCTGCCAAACCCTCACTCTTGATCTCTGAAAAGAGTGTAATTAGGAAGAGATGTTGTTTAAATTGTAGTCCTCAGTTTTAGGAATTGGAAAAGGGAAGCCTACCCAATCCATGATTTGCCATCATCTTTTTCTCAGTCTTTCAGAGCCTTAGAATTCTGAGACAGAGTTTATTTTGCACTTGGAAACATGTGACTAAGATGCCTGAGTTAGCAGGTGTAGAGGCAGGGACAAGCAATAACAGAAAGGAACAAGCAGATCCATGTCTCCCTTTTAATGTGTCACTTAGATTTCCCCAATAACATCTGTCAAACTGTATGAACTCATGAGAACCAAGGAAGCCAAGAATTATCACGAAGCTTTGGAAGATGTTCGGTATTCTTGCTTTAGTATCTATAAGGATCATCAATAACCAGTTAAAAGAGGTGAGAACAGAAAAAAGGACCATGAGCAATACTCTCTAAACTCTAATGGTAAACTGAACAACACATCTAAAGCTTAACTTAAGCAGCCTAAGATGCAAGAGAATGTATTTTGTTTTGTGAATGGACACAGCAAAGTCCAATCTTTGAAAAGTGGGGCAAACAATTAGGACTGCATTGAAAGACTTGACCATTTATATAAAAGGGTAAGTTAGAGAGGAATGTCTAAGCAAGATAAAAGATTGGGCAATGCTTCAGGAGATAACTCCAGGAGGAAGGGACAATAAATACCTACAGCACACTAAGTCCAATAGCAAAAACACAGCGAAGACTAAGGACCATGGCACAGAAGAGTATGGATGCTTTCTTCTGAGAACCCTGGCAGGGACTGTGGCGAAGGGTAAATGTGGTTTTAGGGATTATTTTTTTTCCTAAGAATGGCATTCCAAATATACTTCTAAACCCAAACAAAAAAACAAGTAAAATATAGTTGACAGGAAACACTAGGCCAGGCACATTTAAACATTCATTTTAAACATTTAGTAGTATCTTCATGTATTTGCAAGGTTGTTTTGACCTTTTACTACCTTTGAAGAGCGTTAGATTTTTCTGAGCCCTCTCAATTCAGATTTTCTATTTAATTACAACTTTTTTTAAAAAAAAAATAAATTTATTTCTTTTACATCCCAGTTGTGGTTTCTTCTCTGTGATTTCCTCGTAGTCCCTCCTCCCGCCCTCTCTGTTCCTACCCACCCCATCACTTCTCCTCTGTTCCAAAGAACAGGAGGCAGCAAACACAGAGCTCTGGTAAGCAAAGTCTTCTTGTTAGCTCAAGGTCATATCACTGCAGACAGGGTGTGTCTGAGGAGCAGAAGGGTTGCGTCATCTATCTTACATGTTTAAGGACCTGTTCTCTGCATCCAGCACTGAGAGAAAAAAAAAAGATGAGAAATATTAGCACCAAACCTGTAGCTACCATTATTTCTACATCCTGGAAACAGATGATCAAGCTTCTGAACACACAAGATCAGCTTAGTGTTTTCCAAAATGGTTTGCTAATTTGCTATTTATTTTCTCCTTTTTCCAAGAAAGTCAGTTATAGTTTACCATTAAACATAATTTATAGATCAGTAATTAAACTCAAAGGAAAACAAAGATGTAACCAACTATAGAAAATGAGAGAAAGTTCAATAGAACTGAAATTCTTGACCAAGGGAAGCTGTTAAAAGTTGCAATTGCTGCCTAGTTTCACTGGGTCTGTGAATTATAGCATAATTATCTGGCTTAGTCTTACTGCAGCTTGATATGACATGTTTTATGGATTCTCATGGGAGACCTGCCCTTTTTTAAACAGGAACAGAGGAGAAATGGGTTGAGGGGTAGAAACAAGAGCAAGGGTGGTGGGAGGGACTGGGAGGAGAAGAAGGAGAGGAAACTATAGCTGGGGTGTAAAAGACATAAATTAATTTATTTTTTTACAAAAGTTGCAATTGCATAGAAAATCTGAACTGAGGCAGCTTAATAGAATCTAAAGCTCACTGAAGGCAGCAAGAGGTCCAAACCGTCCTGTAAATACAGGAAAATACTACTAAACGATCAAAACCTGGATTTCTGGAAGCTCAAAATGACAGTCATAATTTGCATCTTCCCAGTCTCTCATTTCTTGAATGAGCTTAGCTCAGAAACAACACATACACTCTTTCTTAGCTGTGCACTCATGGCATGGTACCAAATGCCACCTTTCATCATGCTCTCCAGACAATTGACCAGTCTAGCAATCCAGTCTCATCCCGATCTCCACAACCTCACTGCCTGGGTTTACGATTAGAGTAACAATCACAGAATTATCATCTCAAAATGAACAGCTCATTCTAGTGTGCCTTCTGGTAACTGTGATGAACATGAGGACCAAAAGAAACTTGGGGCAAAGGGTTTCTTTAATTCCTATTTTAATTACATAGTCTATCACTGAGACAAGTCAAGGCAATAACTCAACTGGTAAACTGAAGTAAGAACTGAAGCTGAGATCCCAGAGTGATACTGCTGTCTCCCTCTGGTTTGTTAGTATGCTGGCTAGTCTTAAGACAACTTGACACCCAAGGAGGAACATCTGAAAGGAGGGAGCCTCAGTTGAGAAATGCCTCCATGAGTTCCTGATAGAAGGCATTTTTTTTAAACGAATGATTGATGGAGTGAGGGTCCAGCATGTTGTGGGTAGTGCTATTCCTGGGCTTGTGGCTCTGGGTTCTAGAAGAAAGCTATTTCCTGTGATCGTAGCGGTGACTACCTCAATTGTCACCAGAGAGCATTTATCTAGTAACTGATAGAAACAGATGCAAAGACCCACAAGGAAACATAAGGCCAAGTTTGGTGAATTCTGCTATAGAAATGGGGAAATGATAGGAGGAGTCAGAGGGTTCAAGGACATCACAAGAAAGTCTACAAAAACAACTAACCTGGCTCATAGCAAATCACAGAGTCTGAACCAACAAACAGTGAGCCTGCATGTGACCGACTTAGACACTCTACATACATGTGACAGTTGTGTAGCTTGGTCTATTTATCGGACTCCTAACAATGGAAACAGGAGTTGTCTATAACACTTTATCTGGTTCTTGAGAACCTAACCTAGTCCTGGATTGCATAGCCCAGCCCACATAAGGGGAAGTGCTTAGTCTTAGCATACTTGATGTGCCATGCTTTGTTGATCCTGATGGGAGCTCTAAACAGAAACAAAGGAGTGGATTGAGGGGGAAATAAAGTAGGAGGTGGTGGTGGGCAACAGGAGAAGAGAAAAGAAAACTGCAATAGGAGTGTAAAATAAAGTAATTAAATAAGTAAGTAAGTAAATAAATAAATATAAAAGAAAATTCCTAACAGGTGTGCCTCCAAACCAACTCTTATAAAGACAATTCTTTAACTGAGGTACTCTCTTTCTCTTTTCACACACACACACACACACACTCTCTCTCTCTCTCTCTCTCTCTCTCTCTCTCACACACACACACACACACA
>NC_022012.1:11765252-11768417 GCF_000317375.1 Microtus ochrogaster | reverse complement strand
CACACACACACACACACACTCTCTCTCTCTCTCTCTCTCTCTCTCTCTCTCACACACACACACACACACATACACACACACTTCATTGTTAAATCACAACCATTCAGTTTTTCCAATATCTCATGTTACTATCACAATATAAAATACAGAATAAAAGTTTCATGAGTTCTTTAAAAATTTCTAATATTTTAAAGCCTAATGTCTCTTTAATAAACCAAACTTACTTAAATTTAGGCTGCTATAAAAATCATTTTTTAAAATTGCATATTTTTGCATACTTTTTTTTTCTAGAAGTGAAGAACAGAACCACAGTTACAAGCAAAGATAAGTAAAGCCAAGACCCAGCAAATAGAAAGCTCAGCATCTCTCATCTCTGTGTCTAACTCAGATCTTCCCTAGGGATCTGGAGGACTTGGGCAGTCGAAGTTCTCAGGCTCTGCCATCAGTAACACTCATGGTTTTTCTTCTAAACATCTAGATCATATAAATAAATATATGTATAAATAAATAAGCACATACATAATACATATGTATGTGTGTACACACACACACACACACACACACACACATATATATATATATATATATATAGACAAATTCATAGGCTCCACAACTTTGTTTCTAATTTATATGACTGACATATTATATATTATATTATCATATATTATAGTTTATCATATATATGTATTTATATAATTACAATTTGTCTAGAAATATAGAATTTGAATTACACATACTGGCCCTGCTTTATAATCATTTGCACATCTCATCTCTCTGAATACCACCATAAATTCCTAGTTATCTTCCACAATTATTTCTTTAAACTTAGGACTGTCTTTAAAAAAAATAGTTAATATCTTTAGATGTGTCAGATATCCTCCTTTCTTTATCAAACAAATGATTAACATGATTGATAATTTACAAATCTCATCTGATTTTCAAGAAAGATATGTGATATGTATAATAAAATAGACATTTAATTTTAAGGAAGCAAGAAGGGGATCTCACAGATACGTGGACTGCCGGTGCCTGGAGAGTTTCCTCTGCATAGCTGTCCACACTTTCTGAGGATACTGAGAGGTTAGCATTCAGATTCAGAGAGCTTACTTACCCTTTTGCCTAAGCATTAACAAAGAACACTTTTGTTAGACTGACATTTAAATTTGCTCAGTAACAAGAAAGCAATTAAATTACTGGTAAACACACAACGAATCCTGTTGGCTGATATCCCTGCCATTTGCTTTATGATTTAAGAGAACCCTAGTCAAGGAATACAGGAAGAATGGATGGAAAGAGAAACTGAGTGAAAAGTTTGTTGCTGTGACTTGTGCTACCTGATTTCTTACTTTGAAGATCAAATAATAAATTAGAATATTCAAAATTGTTTTTCTATAGCTTTAATTTCAGATGATGTTTTCCCTTCTCCCTTTCAGGAAAGCTAGTAATCTTCAGGGAGACATTGATTCAGACATAAATTACATTTTCAGTGAACTCGCCTGCTGCTAGTCAAGAAAGGCTCTATGCTCTTCAGTAGTTACTTAAAAAGCGAAATCAATGCATGTGTTCCATCCACTGCCTTGAGTAAACAGTAAGCAATCAAACTGTAGACTGCCTCTTCCCAATGAATCCGGATGAGGTCCTGCACTCAGTAAGACCCTGTTCACACCTCCATGAAGAACAATGTTTGTGTTGAACTGTTTCCAGACCTACTTAAGAAACCCTCCTATTCTGTCCTGGTGCTCAATTACGGTGAAGTACCCTGTGAATGAGCCAGCTTCGAGTTTTGTTGTACATCTGCCTTCAATAATAGCCATATGTTCTCAAAAATCATATGTTCAGAACACGTTCAGAAAAAAGTTTTGTTTTGTAGATGTAAGCCATTTATATTCAAATTGAAACAGCAGTGGAAGAAAAAAATTAGCTCTCCTGACTCCTCTGTAACTAATGTGTCTAGTGCAGAAATGTTTGGATGGTTTGCCTAATATTGACTAAAATATTGCCTAATATTGACCTAAATATTGACTGAAACAAAATTTTGGATGCTTACTAATTTTTTTTAAGTATTTCAAGTGCACGCTTTATTCATCTTTGGAATTCTCTGCGCGCTCAAATTCATTAAGAATGGATATACCTAAATAACATTTTGGGTATTTAAATTCTTTGACCATTTCATGCATGCATATAATACACTCTGCTGATTCTGTGTATCAGTCCTCTCTTACCTCCTTCCCCTAAAGCTATCCTTCTCCTTCCTACTTGTCCAGTTCCGGAATTGTCTCTTTGAACGTTTTGTGATTCATTTAGTTTACCATGACACTCTGTTTAGTCACTGAGTGGACCATATGGGCTTCACTGGAATCTGGTAGACTCACTGGTTGGCACACAGCTAAAGGGAGTAAGGACCCCTTTCTCTGAAACTATCAGTAGTTAGTAGCTCAGCAGAGACGAAAAGGCTTCCCTGGCTCCCTCATGCCTGCCTGTTTCTGGGCCTGTTCTTGTGTCAACAGAAGAATCATTCTCAGTTATTAAGAGTACCTGATTGCAGTGACTGATGGTCAGGAAAATGGCATTTATTTTGGAACTCTCCCTATATTGCAACTCTTACATATTTCTTCCCCTCTCTATAGTGTATTCCAGATCCTGGAGGGGATGGTATAAAGGTCCTTTAGGACTAAGCCCTCAGCTCTCACATAGTGTCAGCACTCACACAGTCACTTGTTCTGGAATTCTTTCTTTCTGTGATCTCTATAATAAATGAAAGATTGACAATGCCCATCATCTGCTGGACCCGCAGATTGTAAGACATCTGGAGATGAATTTCATCAAACTTGCTTAGTGTTTTCTTCAAATACGTTACAAAAATTCTCATTTTAAAAAATTTACTCTTGTTTACTTTTTCATTCTTGCTAATGCCATACATGTATGTATTAAACGTTGGTAATTTTTGCCCTCATTACTCTCATTTCCATCAACATAAACTCTTGCTTCCTTCTAGTAATCATCTTCCAGCTTGGATGAATTTTCTTTGACCTGCTGAGTTTAATTAAGTTTGTTTGCATTACCATTGATGTGGGAATGATTTCTTATTAATAAAGAAACTGCCTAGGCCCATTTCATAGGCCAACCCTTAGGTAGGCGGAGAAAACAGAACAGGATGCTGGGAGA
>NC_022012.1:11757386-11762506 GCF_000317375.1 Microtus ochrogaster | reverse complement strand
AACTAATGGGTCAGGCAGTGATTAAAAGAATACAGTTTCCGTGTAATTATTTCGGGGCATAAGCTAAGCTAGCCATGCGGGCGGCAGGGTCCTGGGGAAAGAGCCCTGCCGCTCTTATTTCAACACCATACAGCATACCATGAGTAGGGTTATATAGTAGAATATGGTCAACTTATCAGTGGTAAAATTATTTAAAAAATTTGTAAACACATTTTCCCAGAAAACTATTGAATTCAAATAACTTTTCAAAATGAGATAAGTTTACCACATGGTTGTACCTTCCTAAGTGGAAACAGTTTCAGGATCTAAGAGCAGTTGGTCCCCTAGGAATTTCAGGTGCTACTCACACTGTTCACACTTTCCCTCAGTTGACTGTGGATTTAGGACTAGATGCAGACAGAGTAAAGAAAGTCTAATAAGGTGATTTCTAATTTGATTCACTGTGACTTGCATTATGTTCTCAGACTAAATATTTTCAGGTTGTATGCAGTTTGTTTGAGTTTGGCCTTGATTTCCCTGTGCGTGTATTGTACCTAACTGATATTAGAACTGAGTAAAGCCTGCTATTTATAATCCAGAAATGTATGATCTATAATGATAATAAAAGTTGATATTAATATTTACTGCTTATTGATACAATGAATGCCTATAATGATGAAGTTGATTGTAACTTGCTCTGCCAAAATTTCAAAAAAGAATAGTCATTTAATATATTTATAATATCATACTTAGTAGAATAAAGCACTTCAATATATAAGTTCTTGATGTAAACACAGAATGAGTAAGTAAATAAGGTTTACACCAAAATATAAAGAAATTCTTAAGGACAGAAAGTAGGGAAAGGTGATTTAAAAAAAAAGTTTACATTTAGAGGGGAATAGAAATGGCATGGAAAGTGCCACACTTGGTATGGGGAAATCATTTAATGTCACTGAACATCGCAAATGCCGTGATCATATCAGAGATTCTCACGGAGACTGACTTGGGTCACACAGACCTGTGGTCACCTGACTCATCAATGTGCTCTTTGTCCAGTACGTTGTGATACCATAATCTCAAATGCCATCATCAAGAGAAAGCTTTCATACAAAGTAACTAGGTTTAGGAACAGCTGTAGCTGGCTTAATATGCTCATATAATTTTCCTGTAACATAAGTGATAAAAACGCTCTTTCTAGTTTTGAAATTGCAGTGCACAAATAAAGAGGATGCTTTAATACCCAGTATCCCTTAACATACAGTGAAGAGAACTGGCTCATTTCTGTTTAGCTAACACTTGAAGGAAATTTATAATGGCTATTCAGAAAATAATATAAATTTGAATTTAAGCATATAATTATCCTAAAAATCAGTTTACAAAAAATGATTAGCCTCAAAGTTATGAATATGCTTTATGTCCCAATTACAAATTATGTAAGAAAGACCAGATTACAGGTGACAGAAAAGAACATTGTCCAAAAATTTGAGTCTATACTAATATTTAAATAGTTTTATGTAGCATGTAGTATTAGGGTATTTTTTATTTTTTATTTTTTTGAGAATTTTGACAAGCCTTACCCATTTCAGAGACGCTTGACTGAAAATCTCAAAGGTCTTGTCCACAAAAGAAAACTGTGCATCAAGTCAGAGGTGACAAAAGACCATCAGTGAAGTGTGTCACAGCTTGCTGTTTTATAATCAGCCAAAATAGTGTTTGAAGTAAAAGCAAGAAACTAAGTAATGGAAGAAGTCTACATGTATGGAAGAGGTGTGTGGGCTACTGAGATGGCTGGGCGGATGTGGATTTCAGCCCTAAAATTTCTCAGGAATTAACATAAAATAAGTAGCATCTGTTAGTGTGCCGCGGTCCCTTATTTTCTTTCAGATCTGGCTTGTGAATACCTTTCATTAATGTGGATCAATAACTCTAGTTCCATAGATAAGCCTCCTTCCTTAAACTCCTTTTTCTCGCTTTGTAAGGAAAATGATGAATATAAATGAAAAATTACTAAATGAGCTCTAGGATATGTGAGTTACAGAAAAGAGTAAGGAGGCAAAAATTATTTAATTATGGATGGTGTTAGTATCATGCTGCAGGCAAGAAAAAAAAACATACAGTAACTCTAACTGTCAAATTTGTCTAGGTTTTTGCCTGATAAACTGTAGCCACAAAAGAAGAAACTGCAACTCTGATTAGAAACTCCACTCAATAGCAATTTCTTTTTTTTCTTGTAATATGGATTTTCTATATTTCCTCAAAGCAACATTGAAAGACACTGAACGTGGTAAATATCACAAACTCTTGGCATGTCCTTTGGACTCCATGCTAGAAAGTCCACTGGTTGTCAAGGTGAGGATTCAGGAGGACCCTGGCACAGAGTTGGTGAGAGTACAAGCTAGAGCAGTTCCTGCAGACACTGGTGTGAAGAGTCCTCAAACAACTGAACACAGAACCACTGTGTGGTCACTGGCTTATATGAAAGTGCCACGCATTTAAAAACTTAGGTTGACATTGTTAGTTAATATAAAGCAGATCAGGAGGAAAGGAAGGTATGTGAATAGCTGGGGTTGTACTTGATCAAATCAGTTAAATGCACCACTAAGAATGTCAAGATTACTTTCTTCAATAAATATATACTAGGCAAAATAACAAAAGTAAATAATGAATAAATGTTAAAAAAAAGTAGCAAAGTTATAGTACGCTGTGACAAGAGAGAACATGTTAATATGTCTCCCCACTATTACAAGCTCCCAGTTTCATGCTCCAACTGGCTGCAGCTGAACTCAGTCAGCAGAAATAAATTTATCTTTAATAAATCAAATAAATAGTTACTTAGCTTACACTGCTCAACAAAACCCAGGTCTAAAACATTAGATGATAACTTTTAGATAATGCATACATTGGGAGCATACATGTATCTGATGTTGATGAAGACTTTGCCTTCCCAAAGAGAATAAAAATTTGTATTTATTTCCCTATTAGACATTAACTCTTCAATCAAATTCTTTTATAATTTGTCTATTGAAAGTGTTTTAATCTTTGTTCAAGCAATGCTTCCCTCTAGGCACTTAAATACATTTTTCCTATATTTTGTCTAAATCATCACTATTCTTGTTTTGTTTCCTCCAGGATCATCATTAAGAAATCAAATTTCAAGCCGGGCGATGGTGGCGCACGCCTGTAATCCCAGCACTCGGGAGGCAGAGGCAGGCGGATCTCTGTGAGTTCGAGGCCAGCCTGGTCTACCAAGGGAGTTCCAGGACAGGCTCCAAAGCTACAGAGAAACCCTGTCTCAAAAAACCAAAAAAAAAAAAAAAAAAAAAAAAAAGAAATCCAATTTCAGATTTTGAAAGTATTTTCTCCCTCCACTTAATAAACTCTGCAGTAAGATAATCTTATGGAAATGAATAGAACTCTGAGACTTACAGAATTTCTCAATCAAGTGAAGAAATAAACCAAAGAATCAACAATTAAATCATGCCAAAGAGTATTCATGGAACCAAGGCTAGACCTCAAGTCAGCATTCCCATAGTGATCTTTGATGGATCTATTCAACAGCCAGACAACAAGAACTGTAGTGCTATCAGCATCAAATAGCCAGGTAGATTCACTGTTGTGGGACCTCATCTTCTTCCTGGAAACTTCAAAGATTATTGCAGAAAAATTTATTGTTCCTTGAGGAAAACTTAAACATTATTCATATAGATATATATTCAATGAAATGTATGATAGAGACAAAATATTTATAGGGAAAAGTAAAATCTTTCCTAAATTCTTTCTTCTTTCTGTCCCATACCAGATGGCTCCTAATATGAGACAGAAACGCTGAATTTTTCTTTTAACAACATGCTTGAATTTAGAGATGGATGGCAATTTCCTAAAACGAAATTCTAGTCATGCCTCCAGCAAGACACTACTGTGACTAATCCCCTTGCAGTTAGGGACTTGTTATAGTCTCTCTGGACTTGTAAAACAGCTGGTGGCCACGCTCTCAAAATGACTGTTCGTAAATTACACTTGCGCTATGTCAACTTCATTCACTTTCTCAGTACTTGTGTTCAGTGCTCACTAGGTAAACACATAGGCACTGAGCTTTGGACAGGATGGTAGCATGTTTTGAACTAACCAATCTCCTAAATTCTTCTGTACAAAACAAAGCAAACAAACAAAATATTAACAAACAAGGCATGGATAGAGATAAAATCAGATGGCATCCACACGGTGCCATCGGAAGAATCAACAGAGCCTGGTGGCCTTTGGCAGCTCAAATCCACAAGGTTGTTTTCAGAAGCTGTGAAAGAACGGCTGTTTGTTTCCATCATTTTCATAACCACATTCTCTTCTTTTTTTTAGAATATTCTTTTTGTAAAGTATCTAATTTGCTGACGGATTCTCTCAATGTGACTTTGAACCTTCACTAATTTTCTCTGCCCTTTCAGAAAATAGAACTAGCAACTGATGAATTGAAACAGTGTGCCTTTACCCGAATATTATTTCAAGTGGTCCTTAAGAATGTATTTAGGAATCACTGTACTTTCATTGTCTGCCTAATAAGAGTCCTGAACATTTTCATGCTTTCTATTTCTGTTGATATTGCAAATTTCCCCACACAGTAACCATTACAGCCTATGACACCTCCTCTCCACAGACGCTAAGTTGGCAGTCCCATCTGAGCATCAGGTTCTTAAGAACTATTAATGCACTTGGCAGCTGCATTTCAAAATTGTTCTGTTCCCTTTTTATTAATATGAAACAAGAATGTGAGATACTAAAGTTCACACTGTAGTAGCTCTTATTTGTTTAATTAGACATGATCCATTCTTCTCAATGTTAGGACAGAATGACCTCAAACACACACACAAATGTTTAATATTCCTCTAGACATGGGATCAGATTCTAGGATTCTACATCTCAGATCTTCCTTTGAAAGTTGAAAGAACTTGGGGGTAGGGTGGGTTGGGGGTAAGGGGAGATGGGGAGAGAAAAGTGAGAAGGGGAGGATGGGGGGAACTTGGGGAAACAGGATGATTGGGATAAAGGAAGGCTGGAAAGGGGAGCACGGAAGCACAATTCTTAGTTAAGGGAGCCACCTTAGGGCTGGCAAGAGACTTGAACCTAGAGTGGCTCCCAGGAGCCCAAGG
>NC_022012.1:11755185-11756236 GCF_000317375.1 Microtus ochrogaster | reverse complement strand
GTGGGGGGAGGGGGAGGGAAATGGGAGGCTGGAAGGAGGGGTAAACTTTTTTTCCTTTTCTCAATAAAAAAAAAAAAAGAAAGTTGAAAGAAAGTTTTGTAAGTGAGGAGAAAAACCTAGTAAAGTGTGAATTCTTAGCTCAGTTCTCTGCTATCCCTCAGGTAAAATCACCATGAATATCCCTGAACGCAGGAATGATCACAGAACTGAGAAATATATTAGAGCACTATTGTAATGTCTGGTACACTTAACAGGCACAGGGAAAGGTTCACTATGGCCACACCATCCTTCCCCTTATCCAGCATAGAACTACACAAAGAAAAGTCCTGCGCAGGCACTTTCAGCTTCTCACTCTCCCTGTGGATCATTCACAGGAAGCTCACTTTTATTAAATCCCATGGAAAAAAAAACCTTAGAGGTAATGGGCAAGGCCACATGTGTTCCATTAGAATAAAGTGTGGGAGTCTGGCAATGCAGGTGGTCTTTCTGAAAGAAGAGTCAATGGCATTATACTGAAGCAAGGATGCAGGAAAACCTCCAAAATCTTCGCACTGGTTCCTATTAAACCCCACCCACATGTCGTAGTCTAAGAGAACCTGCCCATTACTCCTAATATTTTCTATGTATACAATAAAAAAGGGAGCATCACTTAGAATCTGATGGAGGAGGGAAGCAGGTTGATATTGGATATGATAGAACTACATTGTATTCATGTACAAACCTTTCAAAAATGTACAATATTTAAATGTAAAAGAAAAATGAAATGAAAATCTGCCTATTCTAGAGAATTTGTAAATATCAGAAAATGACATCCACTGATTATTCTTTTCTTTATTGCTTTAATTTAAATAATTTTGAACAGTAGTGTGTATTACATCTGCATATACACATTATATTTGACCATTGAGTTATGTTGTTTTGTATAATCTAATAAACCAGCCTACTAGTGGTATGTGTTTGTAGAAATAGGAGCGGCGGGCTGCGTCCCGGCACCCGGCCGCCCACATGGCTAGCTCTACCCGAAATAATTACACGGACACTGTGTTCATTT
>NC_022012.1:11746870-11752235 GCF_000317375.1 Microtus ochrogaster | reverse complement strand
CCCACCTATGTTCTAAGCTATGAGCCCAAGCAGTTTGTTTATTACTTAACCAATGAAATCAACAGATTGATATATGACACTCCCACATCATGTGTTAGCATCTACATATACATAGTATATTTGACCATTGACTTATGTTCTATTTTGCATAATCTAATAAACCAATATACTTTCCTTTTATTTATTATCTCATTAATTTGTTAGAGCTTTGTATGTTTTATAGACATTTATGCCTTCAGTAGCCTCTACGCTGCCAATATATTTGAAAATACTTGCAACTGTTCATTGATTTTGTTCATAGCATCTTTGAAATGCAGAGTTTTAATTTAATTCTATCAATTTCATCATTTTTATTGCAAATTCTGGATGCCTTGCTTGTTTGAAAACCTTACTTTAATTTTAATTGATGTTAATTGATCTTATTCTTGATATTTAATCTATTTAAAATTTAGCTTGCTATTTTGAGTGAAATAGGCAAAGCGTTTTATTTTCTTCTTGAAGAGAATGATTTATTGAATAAGTTATTACTTCCTCACTGAACTGAATTTTTATCTCACTTAAATATTAAATTTTTACATGTGCTCCTGTTAATGTTGATGTCCCCACTATGTGACATTGCATTAGATTTATTTCTGCTGTTTTTCCTGTGGATTTTTGTTGATGGAATGCCCATATATTTATTTGATTATGGTTATATATCTGACAGTAAAAAAATATTAGAGTGGCTAAATCCTTTAAACCTAGTACTTCTTCGTTGTGTACACACACACACACACACACACACACACACACTAAATCTTTGGCATTCAAGTTGATATTTGAAACTTTTAAAATAGTCATAAATTTCAGAAAAAGATTTCATTTTCTAAGAAACTTTAATTTCTAATTGCCAGACAATCTGAAAAAAAAAGAAATAAATTTCAGTCTGATCCAATGAGTCATTGTTTTATTAATTCTCAATCAAATTAATTTCTCAGTCATGTTTTTGCATTTTTATTTCTGCTAAATTTGTATAGTCTCTGTCATGGTTGTAAATTCAGTTTTCTGTTTTTTATCCTTAAGTTCTGCTTAATAAAACTTAGTTTTGATTTACGCATTATTCTTGGGCACACTGTGGTGGTTTGAATGAGAAATATGTCACATAGGCTCATATATTTAAATACTTTGAGGTTGTTATAAGATCATATGAGATACAGTCCTGCTAGAGGAAGTCCATCACTGGAGTTGTCTGTGAGAGTTTATATTCTGAACCCTCTCCCAGTTTGCTCTGTTTCCTGGTTGCAATTGCAGATATAATCTCTCAGCTCCTCCCCCAGTGCCTGCCACTGTGCCTCTTCACATTATGGACTCTCTAGCTCCAATACCTGCCATTGTGCATCCCCCATCATTATGGATGCTCCAGCTCCAGTGCCTGCCACCGTGCCTCCCCCAACATTATGGATGCTCCAGCTCCAATACCTGCCGCCTTGCCTGCCCCATCATTATGGACTCTCTCACTGGAACCTAAACAAATGTAAGGTCTCTTATCAGTGTGTTGGCTATGAAATTTTATCACAGCAATAAAAAGTAGCTAAATAATCCTCTCATGCTGGAAATGTGCTTAATATAAGTAGAGTTAAAGTCAATTCTCCTGACTTTTGTAGGTATAAAACATGTCAGTGGAAAAGCAAACGTTTGCTTTGTTTTAATTTTTTCTTCCTTAAAGTGATAATAATGTATTTATAAAGTCTCTGGGAAGAATAGGTGAAGTAAAAGGCCTAAGATTTTTTTCCTTTATTGGGAATACATTTTTTTCACACATAATATATCCTGATTTTAGTTTTCTCTCTTTCTACATCTCCTGTTTCCACTTTTTTCTCTCTCTCTCTCACTAGAAAAAAAACCATGCTTCTAAGGGACAGTAATAAAATAAAACAAAATAAAGTAGAATAAACACTAACACATTAGAAAAGGACAAAACAAGCAAGCAGAAGGAAAAAAGCACAAGAGAAATAAAGACTCACTTGTTCACACATTCAATGTCTTAAAAATAACTAAACTAGAAGTCATGAAAATATGCAAAGAAACTGTAGGGTAACAAAAGAGAAGAAAAAATATAGATAAAATGTTTAAAAATAGAAAAAATGAAAAGCTCTGATATGTTGTTTTGTGACAAGAAACCTACAAAGACACCAGTGAATTTGCTTTCTGTCGGACTCTATAGCTGGGTACATAATTTACGGTTAAAAGTAGCTTGTTTCCCTAGTGAGACTCTTTTGGAGGAAACTGAATTTTTATTTGTAAGTGGTTATCAGTTGGAGAGAGCTTTTGAGTTAGGGATGGGAGAGTGTGACCATTTCACTCAGTTCTAAGACCTAATATATATCAGACCTATGCTGGCCTGTATATTCTGCCTCAGTCTCTGTGAGTTCATATGCACATTGATCATTTTCATTTAGAGGGACTTGTTTTCTTGGGTTTTTTTTATAACCTCTGGTTCTTACACTCTTTATGCCTCATCTTCAAGGGGGTTCTCTGAGCCCTGAGGGGAAGGATGTGATGGAGATATCCTAGTTAGACCTTAGTGTTCTACTCTCTGTATAATATCTGGCTGTGGGTCTCTGTATTTATTCCCATGCGTTTTAAGAGGAGCAAGGCACTAGTCTATGAGTATAACAGATCATCCTTAGAAGTCATTTTATTGTCACTCTTTTTCTTACAGCTTAGTATTTGGTATTGCCCAGGTCCTGGAGCTACCAGATCTCCAGTTCTTTGGTCACACAATTAATGTCTGGTATGGGTTCTATCTTGTACAGTAAGCCATAAAGTCAAATAAGACTTTGTCTGGTTTAATTCCACAAGATTGTGCCATTATTGCAGCAGCATATCTTGAAGGCAGATCACCACTGTAGGATTTGTGAATGAGTTAATAATTACATCTATTTTGGTACTGTGTAGAGTACCTTCCTTACCAAAGATACTAAAATGTAGGGGGTTAAAAAGGTTCTCTGTAGGCACCAGCTCCCAGCATTCTGTTCTGTTTACTCCTCCCACCTATGTTTTAACCTATGAGGGCCAAGCAGTTTCTTTATTGCTTAACCAATGAAATCAACAGATTGATATATGACACTCCCACATCACTGCCCTATACCTTAATCTACTCTTAACTTGTGTTTCTGCATATTGTAGTTTGGTTAACATTGACTTGGCAGCTAATATCCACACATAAATGAATACACAGCATATTCAAATTTCTAAGTCTGTTTTCCTAGTTTCACACATTTATCTGCAAGTTTTTTGATTTCATTTCATTTAACAGCTGAGTAGTACTCTATTGTGTTAACATAGCACACTTTCTTTATTCATTCATCTATTGAGGGACATCTGGATTGTTTCTGGATGCTATGAAAAAGTAGCAATGTACATGATTGAGCAAGTGTCTTTGTGGTAGGTAAAGCATCCTTTGAGTAAATGTCCAAGAGTGTCACAACTAAATCCTGAGGCAGTTCATTTCCCATCTTCCTGAGGAACTGCCACACTTTTTCCATAGTGGCTCTACAAGTTTGAACCCACTAATAAAGGATGAGTGTTCCCCTTTCTCCACGTTTTTCCCAGTATGAGCCATTACTTGTTTAATTGATTTTAGCCATTCTGATAACTATAAGAAGAAATTTCAAAGTAGTTTTGACTAAAGATATTCAACATTTCTTTAAGTGTTTCTAGGCCATTTAAGTTTCCTCTACTGAGAATTCCCTGTTTCTATTTATATATTAATTTTTAATTGAATTATTTATTTTTTGGTATCTTGTTTTTTGTCATTTTTACATTTTTGAAGTTAACCCGCTATCTGATGTGTAGTTGATAAAAAATCTTTTTTCCCATTTTGTAGGCTGCAACTTTGTCTGAATGACAGTGTCCTTTGTCATACAGGTGCCTTTCAGTGATATACTGTCCCCTTTATCAACTACTGAACTTAGTGCCTGTAATACCAGTGTTCTGTTCAGAAAGTCTTTTCCTATGTCAATGAATTTAAGGTTATTCTACAACTACTCTTCTGTCAGGTTCAGTATATCTGGTTTTATGTTAATGTCTTTGATTCATTAAGAGTTGAGTTGTTTTCAGGGTGTTAAGTATGGAGCTATTTGAATTTTTCTACATCCATCCATCCTGCTTGACCAGAACTTTTGGTTGAAGATCCTGTCTTTTTTTATCCAGTGTGTGTTTCTTATAAATATTATGGTGTCTGTAGGTATGTAGATCTATGTCTAGCCTTCAATTTAATTCCATTACTCATGGTGTTGTTCCAATACCATGATGCTTTTTGCTACTTTATCTCCATAATCAACTTGAATTTGATGATGACGATGCCTTCATCTGTTCTTTTATTATTTAGGAGTGTTTTACCTATATTACCATATTTTTTGTAGTTTCTTATTTGGTACTTTCAATAAAAATTGTCCCATGGGCTCACAGATTTAAATGTTTCTTCATTAAGAAGTGGCACTATTTAAAAATTTTTCAATAATTTCAGTATTTCAATAAATATACTTGCAAACTGAATCCAAGAGCACACACACCAAAAGATCATCCACCATGATCAAGTAGACTTCATCACAGAGACACAGGGATGGTTCAACATAGATAAATTGTTAAATATAATCCACGATATAAACAAACTGAAAGATAAAGAATAAAAACCTAAATGATCATTGCACTAAGTTCAGGAAAGTCTTTACAAAATTCAACTTCTTTTTATGATAAAAATCTTAAAGAGATCAAGGATATAAAGGACATATGTTAACATAATAACATTGATTTACTGCAAGGTCCTAGCCATTATCAACATAACTGGGGACAAACTCAAAAGTGTTTCTACTTAAGAGCTATTATACCCTTATGCATTCAACATAGTTCTTGAAGAAATGGCTAGAGAAATAAAAGATGTTTTTAAAGTACCTATCTTATTAGTACTTCACTGATGATGTAGTTAATGGTGGCATGAAGCAGCTGTGTCAATTTTCATTTTACTTAGGTAGCTCCAGTCTGTTAAAGTCTGAACAAAGAGATTTCTCATGTCACTGGCTTTCCTACTTGTGACAAGACAGAAACATGCCATAAACTTTGCTTTTAAACCAGCTTTTGATTTCAGTGTCATCAATGGTGACAGCAAGTTAACAATTTCATTACAAGTGTTAACAATTCCATTGCCACACTGATCAGGGAAACTAGCTCAAGCTCCAAACCTGAAGATTTACTTTTATATATACATGATCTTTTCAAGTGCAACTTACACTCCTGCATCCTGTGAGGACTGAATGAAATCAGTCCCAATGTGTGAATTCCCACTGCTAATTGACATTTAACAGATGATTCTGCCTTTCTTCTT
>NC_022012.1:11731502-11746770 GCF_000317375.1 Microtus ochrogaster | reverse complement strand
CAGACAGGGTTTCTCCGTAGCTTTTTTGGTTCCTGTCCTGGAACTAGCTCTTGTAGTCCAGGCTGGCCTCGAACTCACAGAGATCTACCTGCCTCTGCCTCCCGAGTGCTGGGATTAAAGGCGTGCGCCACCACCGCCCGGCTTGATTCTGCCTTTCTATCCAGGCACAGAAGATCATGCCTGTAATGGCGATGGTCAGGAGACTGAAGCAGGAGAGTTATCACAATTTCAAAGACCAATATGGATTTCAGAGTAAGACTCTGTCCCAAAATGTTAAATACCAGCAACCAAAGGAGGAAAATATCAAAATAGAGAGATTGCCTTTCCCCCTCCTTTCTCAGAATGGCCTTGTACTACTGATCTTTAAACGCTCAAAGAAATATTACATTGCTCTTAGTCATCAATGTTTATTTGATTGATTTATAAACAAGATTTTGTGTTTTATTGCCTAAATATATCTCTTATATAGTCTTTGCATCAGACAAATCACTTCAATGTACATCTAGGAGATTGTGCCTAATACATATCAGATCTTAGAACTATACAGAAGGTTTTGATAGACCATTTATTGTGAAAAATATTCACACAAATGCGTAATAGAGACTAGCACAGATGGTGGTGCCAGCCATTTCTATAATAGAACGATTCCAGCCTTTAATAATTCAATTTTCCAAAGTCCCATGTTTGCACATTAGGAATGCAGGGCTACATAATTTATCTTCTTTAAATTATATTCATTCCTCACAGGCTCAAAGGCAACTCAAAAGCAGAATGCCAGTGTTAACTTCTTTTTATAAAACACAGGAATCTCTAACTCGTATGCTGTGAGTAGGATTGCTACCATTTCACATTGTCTCGCTGTACACATATGAACAGGAAACTAATGAGCTAAGCAACTTTGATTAATTACAATCAATAGTATCATCCTCTAATTAAGCAGTATTGATCACATTATTCCGAGGGCAGCCTCTGAGATGCTCTGCTGCCATGTAGGGAGTCTTTGCTTTTCAAAAATATGTCAAAGGGCAAGCTGACTCTGACACAAACATCCCCTTTCTATATATCCAATATAATAGTATTTCACATTAATAAATAAAAGTCAAGTGATTGCCAAACACTAACTATATGATGGGTATTCGTATAGAATATGTGGTTAATACTTCCTTGAAATGGGACAGACACCTCCATCACTGACTTTCTATGGATAGTTTATCCCACATTAGTTATAACCGACAAATTAAGAAACTCTGAGTAAAATCAAAATTTTATGCTTATTTTTCATATTTATTTAGTTTTACTTCTAGATATACACATGAATTTGTGTCCGTTGTGTATATGTGGGTGCTCACTGAAGCCAGAAAAGGGCTCTGGAGTCAAAGGATGCTGCGAAACAAAATCCAGTGCATGCTCTGAACCTATCTTTCCTGTTTGCACGTTACCACTTACACGTTAGTACTTATGCAGCCGGGGATTGGCAAGTGCTCTACAGCTGAGCTTAATGCTCAGACCGTATCATATCAACATAGCCTGGAAGATATCTCTATCTCAATGTTCCTGTGTACATACAAGCACTGTAAGGACAAGCATTGTTTATACTCTGTTTACAATGGTTTTCCAGTTCCTAAAGACATGCTCAAACACATTATTGCTATTTTCCTTTTTAGTTTGGGGGTATGTACAAATGTGTGTGTGTGTATAGAGATGTGGGGAGGATGTCACGTGTTGTGCTTGGTCACTCTCTGCCTTATTTCCCCTTATTTCCTTTCAGACAGGAAATATCACTGAGCCCCAAGGTAGCTGGCAGTCAGCAAACCCTACTAATCATTCTGCATTTGCCCCCTCGGGTTACAGAGATGCTTGCAGGTGTGTTCTTTTGTTTGTTTCTTTCTTAACATGGGTTCTCAGAATCCAAATTCAAATTCACATACTTACCTAAAAAGCACTTTCATCTACAGGGTCATCTCTTTAAGCCATATCATTGTTTTAAGGCCTATCTAATGTATATGGGCAGATGTAGGATCCAAGTACCAATGAACTTACTAGAAATACTCTATATCACTTTGCTCTGCCCCATACTTTGCTTGATCACATTGTTTCAGGCTGTTACCTGTTCTAAGCAGCCTGCTGCATCTTCCCTTCAGTACGGCAGTGAGCTTGTCTCCATTCTGTCTTTCTGAAATGTAACCTAAAAATATCTCATGATGTTGTCCATTTCCTTTTGCACCATCAGAATAGGAACATTCAATAGCTGGGATAATTCAATAAGGAAGTTTATAACTGTTCTATGAGTTTTAAAAGTTTGTACCAAAATATGAAGAAAAAAAGATGTAAAAACAAATCACTTAATTAGCTAAAAACTGCACATATTTGAATACGGTTTTCACATTTACAGATTTATATCTGTTAGAGGCCAAAAGATGAGCTACTGTAACTGTGAAAGAAAACAATACACCTAATTGTCCCCTAGGGAGCAGTGAAAAGGCTCAGTATATATGAGTGCTTGCACTGAATTGGAATTCTGTGTATAGCACCCAAGTAGAATGGTTAACAATCACCCATTCCTCCAGCTCTGGGGGATCAAATGCCCCCTTCTGATCTTTACAGGAACCCATAGTCACCTTTACATACACATACACATAAAAATAAGAATAAATCTTTTTCATAATCTTGTCTGAAGCATCTCAATTTTGCAAAGAACTTGAACCATGCAATGGTCACATAAGCACATAAAAACATAAAAAGAGAATGGAAACATTGATTAGTGGAGATCTTTCCTACAGTGAATGCTAGTGCTCCATCCAACCTGCATACAGTCGAAGGTATTCCTGAAGATCCAGATTTTTGTTAACATTTTCAAAGGAAGTGAAACATTTTTAAAAGATATTCTCATTATCTGCTCCTTTGAGTGAAGTATCACTCAAGATGCCATAGGACCCTTAGGGAGGCCTTTGGTACATGAACTGCAAATAATAATATTGACATAATGACAAATTGGAGCATAACTTATTAATACATTATTTCTTCATCCTCTGTATATTTCTATCATCATCAGGTATAGATGGAAGGCATTTCTTTAATAAGATTGTTGATAGAGAGTTTCAGAATGCTTCAATAATGTGAATACAGAGTGCTGAGTAAATATCATTTAATTATGGCTTTTTCAGGCTAAAACCCATAGTACTCCAGAAGTTAGGATAGGATAAAGGACTACAGGAGACAGACAGTTCTCCCTAAGATGGAGAAATCAAAAAGATAGTTATGGGTGGAGGGAGGGGGCTGAAACAGTAGAATCAAACAGGTAAGGGAAAGGATGAGGGGGACCAGTGAGGGAATCAAGGGAGAGAAGGCTAAAATTAAGGGCTACTTGATGTATGATATGGGAACCTAATGCAGTAGCAGCTTCCTAAAATAGACTCATATATGAAGGCGATCTAAGTGGAATCACCAAATAATGAGGCAGACAGAGCTTCAGCTGAATATCTCTTGTCACCAAATAAAGTTTCCAGTAGTGGGGATGGTACATTAAATCGAGCTGTTGGCCAAAGAGGTATGAGGGAAACATCAAACAACCTAGACTGTTGCCAAGGTGATAGGTTTCTCTCCACAAACAACAAGGCCCTACTACTGAAGACAACACCTACAGAACACATTGAGCACATTCGGTAGAGCTTGTTCTTATCTAAAGTCTTCACACCTACAGGCTGGCGGTCCTGGTAATGGAAGGCACTTTGCATGCTACCAAAGGGGGAAAAAAACCACGATGTTGCTACAAACCCTTCAGTCTACAATAATATCGTGTTTGCATGATATGCTAATGCATTTGTGGCACAAATCTTGTGAAATAACCAACGAACATTTGACTTAAGGCTGACTTCACTTAATCACTTAAGGTTAAGATGGAATCTCTAACCCACACTGCCTGTGTGTCAAAAAACCTGAGACTACATAGCCCAGAGGCCTAGGGTCACAAAATACTATTGCTCTACTGAATGAGCATCATATTCAGTAGACTCCTAATGATATTCTGCTATACACATAAATGGGTCCCTTGTCCAGTCATCATGAGAGGAGCTTCCTACCACAGCAGATGAGGAAAATACAGAGAACCATAGCCATTACGTAGAGACATTATGTAGAAAGTGAGAGATGTTGGAACTTTCAGTTCTAAATCAAGTCTTTCCCTAGAGCTCAGTGAATTCTGTGGAAAAGGAGCCAGAGCCGGGCGATGGTGGCGCACGCCTTTAATCCCAGCACTCGGGAGGCAGAGGCAGGCGGATCACAGCCTGGTCTACAGAGCTAGTTCCAGGACAGGCTCCAAAGCCACAGAGAAACCCTGTCTAGAAAAACCAAAAAAATAAAAATAAATTAAAAAAAAAAAAAGAAAAGGAGCCAGAAAGACTGTAAGAACAGAGAGGATAGAGGACAACAAGGAAACAAGACCTTCTAAACAGAACAGGCCAATGCAAAGATGAACTCTCAGACTGAGGCAGGGTACACAGGACCTTCTGAGAAGAGAAGAGGACTGCTTTCATCCATAATCCAGAAGCTATCACCAATTGGTAACCACATGCAAAGAACTTCAAGGGAGTCTCCCTGGGGAAACAAACTTCTAACAGAAACCTGAATAACCAGCAATAGATGTTCATTTTACTCAATTTTGGAAGTTTCTTGTCTTATAATGTCATATCAGATCTTATTTAAAATTTCAATTATTTTTATTTTTATGTTTTTATTAATTAATTTATTTATTTGCTTGTTTTTCTCTTTGTTGTCCTACATGTTTTTTGTGTATAAACTATGGCTTCTGGTTTTGCGTTCTTATTGTATTCTTTGAGGATATGAGTCAGTGGGACTCTGAGTCTGTATCTGTTTCTTAGGACTTTACTTGAGTTCTTTTCTTTCTGTTTGTTTGTTTTGTCCTATCTTGGGTTTCTTTTACATTACTATATTTTTCTGTTTATTTTTTAATTATATTATAATATATTAAGTAACCCTTATATGGTTGTTTGTTTTCTGATGAGAGACAGAAAGGAGATGGATCTAGATAAGAGAAAAATGTGGAGAAATTTAAAGGAGTAGGAAGAGGGGAAACTATAATCAAGATATATTGTATGAAAAATATCAGTTTTCAACAAAAGAAAATAAATGAAAAGGCATGGCTTTTTGAGACACATTTTTTCTTGTATTGCAGGCTGATCTGGAATTTTCTATACACCAAGGATGACTTTAAATATCTAATCCTCTTGCAACTACTCATTCAGTGAGTTAGAACTACAGATGTGGGTTAGCACAACCAGACTAAATTTTTATGATGATAAATTATTTTCTTGGTCAAAATTATCAAAAACTTCTGGTGTTTTTGTCATTTTTTTGGTTGCTGCTGTCTTAGTGTGTTATCCTTCCTGGGAGGTAATCAAGGGGTTATAAACCTACAAACAAGAAAAATTATAAGATTATGTTGACAGAATAAAATTCTGCGTCATTTTCTCTAAGCATTTTGCAGTCAGATGACATGTGTCTTCCCAAGTTCGTTTACTTGATAGTTACTTGATGCCAACTTTGAACTAAACCTGAATCATTACGATAAGGAAGCAAAGACTGCTAGTGATGGTTTAGCCAGTTGGTGCTCAGGATGGCATATTTTTGTGATGTGATTGTTAGAATGAAAGAACAGTCTGTCTTTAATATTTTCTAAGTGATTCGTTAGAAATGGATAAGAATATTCATATATGAATATATACATATGTGTGTATTTACTTGTATGTGTGTGTATATATGTATATATTCTTCTCTCATACATTATATTCTGACCTCATTTTCATGTACTGACAAGGAGAGATGGTCCACAATTATAACTGTTTGCTTTTCTTCTATAATCCCCCTGGGATAGCTATTGACACATTCTTTGTGTCCTTTATACTAGAAATTTGTAAAATCAAATATATATATATATATATATATATATATATCCTTTGATATACAAATCAGCAGCTACTCCCACAAGGAGCCCATTCTTCCTTCCACTATGTACCCATTTCATGAATGACTATCCACTTCACGAATGGCTATAATACTTAGCATCCAACACATGTGGATGTTGGTATGAAATGACCATTGGACAAATGATATTTACAATATTTTTGAGGGCTTTAAATTTAATTACATTGGTTTTAAAAAAGGAACAATAAGAGACACATTACAAAGAGAGTCATAAGCCCTGTATTATATGGATGTTTGACCTGGAGGTCAACTCTAGGCCTGATTTCCCAAACAAACCTGTAAAGTTCACAGCTCCTATTTGCATCAGACTCATACACACCCTCATCATTGTTATGATTTAATTAACTGATTAAATCCTCTAGTTGCTAACAGTAAATTATAATATTTAGATTCCCATTACCCTTAAGCCTACTCTTTTTGTTTACTTTTATCTTCTTATCAAACTTATAACTAAAGTACAAAGTCTGACATAATAAATGTAGAATGAAAATTTTATTTGAATTATAGCTATACTTCCTTGAAATAAATAAATGTCAACTCCTAAGTCAACTTCTACTGAGTCATTAGGGTTTATAACTTTCTCCACATGTAATACAACAGGAGACTCTAAATAGTCAAAAGTATTTGAATGTTTTACCATCCCAAAGAGTGCAGACTTGAAGCAATAGCTCTGTTAATAATCTTCATCTGTTTATAGGGTTATGCATACATACATGACAATGTATGTAGGCTAAGTCAAACAAAATGATAATAAATAATGTTATTGGTCATGAGCAAAATGTACTTTCTGGCTATTGTTCTGAAAACAGAGAGGAGACTTCATTGGGCTCTATTTAACTTGTTTGAAATATGCCTGTAATAATTAAATTTCAGCTATTCTTCTCTTTACCTTTGTTCCTTTCGCTCTTTTTTTTCCACTCAACTGTCATTCACACAATGGAGCGATGCAGACACTTCTGGAATATGAATATTAGCACAAAGAAGCAGTGCACTAGTTAGGATGCCTAGGGAGCATGATTGAAGAGGTGTGTAAAACAATGGAGATATGCGAACTCTGCTGGAGGAGCTGTTTTGTCTAGCTCTTCACTTTCTGCTACTTTCTTTGTTTCTGAGTTCTCTTTCACTGAGCATGCACTTTTATTTCCATTGTGCTAACCTGGTGGGATAAATTTTTTGTGCAAGTTAAGCAACAGCTTTGTTAAAATGTGTGCAGCTCTTATTAATGGTTTTAGAATATATTTTAACTTTGGAAAATGTGTGGCGTTTTACAACTTTAAGAAATAAGTTGTTGAATGAGTTAACATTCATTCCATTTTACAGCTATGTTTGTAGAAATAATTTCTTGGAACCTAGCTCCCACCCACTTTTTGGTCCACCTTGTGTGACATTTGAAAACAATGATTTTCTATTATTTATTCTCATCGTCACTTTGTATTTCTGGGACTCACTTGCTGAAGTCTGTTCTGAGAAGTAATTGCAAAATGTTAGAATCAGAGAAACTACAGGGATCACATAGTCTCACTATCAGGAATGAATCCCCAGGATTTTATCTACAAAGACACTTCTAAGGTAAGTATGCTTACTAGAAAAGGAACCAATAATAATTTTATATTTTTATTAAAAATATGACTCCACTTACCCTAGGTAGTTGAATTGATTTATCACAGATTCTAAATTGGGCTATATCTTGTATCTCCCTTATTTCATTAATGGCGCCTCTGGGTATACATATCCTTCCAATTGCAATATAGTTCAATTGTTCAGTATTTTACTTAAACTTAGGGCATTTTAAATTATAGTTTAATGTCTCCCTTTTTCCAAGACTATTGTATTTTCAACTTTTCATTTTATTTTGCCCCAACTCTGCACTTTCGTTAGCTTCCTAAAACAAAATTTCTGATAACCACTGTTTCAGGCCTGAACCACTAGGTTTCTAAGCTAGTGTGGGTCAACAAAACCAGACTATCCTGAGCGCAGCTGCCTTGCCAGGAATCATCACCCACTGAATCCAGAAGCCAACCTGTGAGCCTGCTAAAAGCCATGCACATCACACATTGACCCTTAGAAACAGCTTTGAATAGCTACTGATTTTCCCAGCCTGTATGCATGCTATTCTCCCTTTAAAGTTCTGTTTTCTGTCATCCAGATGCAACTGGAAATCTTAATAGTTCTTAATATTAGCTCCATCATTGTCTCATTGCAATGGTCAGATTCTGCCCTGAACACGTATCTGCCTACCTGGCCACCAAACAACCTGTCAGTAGATGCAGTACTTTGAGGCCAAAGTGGTATTTTATTTTTTTATATTGTTTGTTAGTTTAGTGTTTTCATGCCTGTTTGCAAGCATCTTGTATTTGTGTGTGTGCTTACTTGTCATGTTGTACATGTGAAAGTCTGAAAAGAACATATAACAATAGTTAGTCTCTGTACTTCCAATATGTAGATTCTAAGTAACAAATTACAGTCCTCAGGCCTGGTGGCAATTGCCTTTGTCTCTTGACTCATCTTGTATACCTTTAATGCTAAACCTATACTCAAAACCACTCAATGAATTTTATTTACCTTGAAAGCAAAATCTAAAGCATTTTTGCACAATTTATAGTGATCTGGTGATCCTTTGCTATTCTACCAGCTAAAAGTTTTATATCTTGGTCTTTCTCAGTCTCTCCTGCTCTAACTCTCTCTCTCTCCCTCTCTCTCTTACACACACACACACACACACACACACACACACACACATTATCTCTCATTTAGTTGCATTGACTTTTCCCCATTCTGTACAGTCTTACTTATTGGCTCTTGAACACATGTTCAGTCTGGTTCTGTCTCTAGTCTAACTGGGTCCCATCTGATAAGTTAAAAGTCATCTGCAAATCAGATTCTTTTGGAGTCTTCTTACCATGACATTTCCATCCTCTGAAGATGATGATGAATCATTGCTTTTCTTCTTCCAATCTATGCCTCCACTTTATCTCATTCAGTAATTTTGTCATTGGTTATTAAGTACCTGTTTCCTACTTTACTAAGTTTTATTAAGTTGTAGAAGTACCATAACTAGTAAGTTGACACATGATGACAGTTTAATGATATGCATTGAAATGATCTGAAATCTTCAGGAACTGTTCTGTAGATGTGAGGTGGATCTTCTGTTAATTTCATCATGATGAGAAATATTTTATACTTCCATTTTCTTTCCGTAGTTCTTCAGGTAGTAGGAAAGTTAATGGAGGTCTTATTGATAACTTAAATAACAACATTTGAGCAGATAACTATCTCAATGGGAAATAGCATCTCTAGACTACTTCGTATTAACTATTAAAAAAGAGAGACAAGAACAGAGATTTTCACTGAATGAATGTGGTCTGTACCTGCTTCTTCAGAGCCATGAAAAGATGATTTTTGTGAATATGCCAGTTTTCTTGTTACACCCAGAGAACTGGAAGCTCAGCTTAGCAATTAGTAATGCTCTTGCAGATGATAGGAGTCTGCATCCCACACTTATATGGTATGAATGACAACCTCCCAAAGCTCCAGCTCCAGGCGATCTAATGTACCTTTATAACCTCACAGGTACTTCATTCATGGATAAATATCCACAGTCACATATACAAACACATGTTGCTAAAAATAATAATAAAACTTTTAGGAAATAAAGAATGTACTCTTAAAGAAGAAAAGAAGGGACAGAAAGAAAGAAAGAAAGAAAGAAAGAAAGAAAGAAAGAAAGAAAGAAAGGAAGAAAGAAAGGAAGAAGAAAGAAAGAGAGAGAAAGAAAGAGAGAGAGAAAGAAAGAAAGAAAGAAAGAAAGAAAGAAAGAAAGAAAGAAAGAAAGAAAGAAAGAAAGATGGTGAGAAGGAAGGAAGAAATAAATCAAGTCATTTCATTGAACCATTGCAGACTGTTTGGTTCTTACACATTTACAGCAATGGAATCTCTGCCATAAGTTACTTAAGAAGAAATTTCAACTACTTTTTGTATCCAAAATGGATCATCACCATATATCTTTTCCTCCAGCTTTATCTATAAATGAATCAAAGTAAAAAACTCCAAGCAATATTTTTGTGTATGATCTCTTACCACAATGATTACCAGACATGAGACAAGTTATTGCTATGATAACGTCATGAAGATAAAGACACAACATATGATTTAACAATTCAGAATAAGATAGTGAGCAACAAGATGTCCTTCAATGACTTCAAATCCACTCTTCACTGTGCAAACAAATGATCATAATTTCACATTTCTGTGAACCATGCATGGATTTGTTGTTCTTAGCAAGGTTTATTTATTTTTATAAGAACTTGAAATCTAGTCTTCCAGATTAACATATATATGAGTAACTTGGAGATTTATCTCAAATACCATTTCTCAAGAAGACATCAGGAATCAGAAGTTGATTATGAGAAAGGTGACAACTGTAGAGCTCCTAGGGACAAGTGAGGAAACTGGGAGACACCTTCCTTTAATAATCTTAAAGCTCAGCAGGGACTACAAGTCCTGATTTGAAGATAAAGAAACTCAACTCAAAATAGCCAATAGCCAATGCACAGCCCTGCTGGGGCATGGAAATCAACAAGTGGCCACACCCTTAAAGAAAACTGACTCTTCCTAGCCCAATAGCTATCTACTACAAAAACCTCCTCAACCAAGGGTGGGCCTTCTAAATATCTACCCACTCCATGCCAGGATTTTTAACTGACTTGATGCTGTATGGGTCTTGTGGCTCTAATACAGTTCCCATGAATTTTAGGTTAAGTCACATTCATATTGACTTTCTGCTCTAGTAACTAGAGTCTTTCATCATTCTTTTGTGACTGCACATATAGGCTTGCTTTGTTTTTGGATGGACTCACCAACTAAGCTTTAATTTCTTGTTTTGGCTGAGTGCTGAGACAGGATCTCACTTTTTGTCTAGTTTTGTCTGAAGTTCACAATAATCCTTCTACCTTAGACCTTCCAGTACTTGAATTCCAAATGTGAGCCTCTATGACTAGCTTCATTTGTCTTTTACACAATAACTCCTGATTTTAATCTTTCTGAAGTCTGTTTTACATTATCTTACTATAGTTATTCTTGCTGGAATTTGTTGGGATGTGCACAATATACATTTCTATGTCTTTTATATTTACCCTTTCTACATCTTACTTTTGAAGTATGTTTCTTGTAGGCATTCTGTAACTGTGTTTAATATTTAAATCTACTTTCCCATCTTCTGAGTTCTCATTGGTTTATGTAAAAATTTGTGTTGTAACTGCTAAGCTTCTGTACATATGGCTGACATTCTATTTGTTGTTTAGTTTTTCCCAATTTTTCTGTATCTCTGTTTTCTCAATTCTGGCTTTCTTGAACATTTTATAATTTTACTCTTCAGTCATAACTGGTTCTTTTAATAAACCTTCCTACACTACTTTCTAAGCATTTAACTTACCTTTTACTGCTATTATTTGGACATTTTAAATACATACTAAATGCTTACTTCTTCAATATCTTCCATCCTTTTTAGTTATATCTTTTATGTGTTTCATATGCACACACTTATATGTTTATCAGGCTGTGAATGAGTTTGCCTGGAGCAAAATAATATTTGGAAAATTCAAGAAAAGTAAAGTTGATTTTATTTATTTATCTTACTTTGTCTTTGTTCCTAAAGGCTTTTACATCTTTTTACAAAATCTAGGTTTACATTACTTTCAATACATGAGAAATACTACTATTTCCTTTGGGCCTTCAAATTCTGATGAGGAACATATTCTTTCAAATTATTACCTGATTGATATGGTATGGTTTTTATTTCTCTGTGGTACTGAACTAAGGTTTGACTGAACACTAGCCTCATGAATTATATCCCCACCCCTATTTCATTAAAAAATACATTTTTAATAATATGTATATGTGTGCAGGTGAAGGGTTGGAGACAGAATAGGGTGTTGGACCACTGGAGCTGGAGTTACAGATAGTGTCAACAACCAGATGAGAGTGCTTGAAACTGAACTTAGATCTTTTGCAAAAAGTGGCAGGTGTTCCTTACCACTGGGTCAACTCTCCATCCCTCCTCTTTCAATATTATTTTTGGTTTTGGAACAGGATCACATCAAGTTGTTCCAGATGTCCTGAGCTAGAACTCACTCTGAAATGCAAGAAATGTTGCACTTGTAATCTTCCTGCTATAACCTCTCAAGTAGTTAGGAATAGAGGCTTGTGTAACCAGCTTAACAGTTTTATTTTTATCTTAATATTTTTACTCTATTTTGTAGGCCATACAGGGTTTCTGGTTTCAGATAGGGTTTCCACTGACATTATACTGACATTGAGCACTGTGGATACTACCCCAACAGGGGAGAGTGTGATTGCTTCCTTCAGCATAGCATGAGTAAACCTGAATCTCACATAAACTCCCTGACATCATGACCATCTGTAGTCATAGTGAAATGTCATAATTGTCTTTATTTGCTTTCTTTCTTTATTATTGATTTTAATATAACATATAATGTATCTTTGGTTAGCATGGAACTATGTAGCCAAGGATGATGTTGAATTTCTGGTCTTCCTGGTGCTGCCTCCTGAGTGCTAGGATTGTGGTCGTGATTGTGGTCATGTTCGATGATCTTACTAACTGAGCTGTATCCTAGCATTTTTATTTAATTTGTTAGTATTTAATATCTATTGTTTATTTGGGGATGTTGTTACTGTTCATTTTCATTTCTTTCACATGTATTTATTTAGTATGTAGACATGTGCATTTCTCAATGCATGGTGTGTAGGTCAGAAGATAATTTGTTGCACTCACTCCCTTCTTTGGATAATTTGGGTTTCTACTGTCAAACTCATATCAACACTTTCCACACAGGACCATCTTACTAATCTGATTTGCTTATTTATTGGTGTGTTTCTTTTTGGCAAGATCCTACTATGTATGTCATGTAACCTAACATCTTAAAATGGCCTAGTACCCATAATCTTCTTTTTTAGTATTAATGTGCTGGAATTAGAAGAACACTTGACCATTAATGAACTAAGTCTTGTCTTTGTACTTGATCTCTTATAACCACATCTGTTTCCACAGACCAATGACTATAGACATTTCCAAAAGTATGAAAGTCTAGGTTTCCCTGTTATCTTTCCTAGCAATGTTGGCATTAAGATAGTCTTTCCTGTTTGTGGTCTTTGAGGACATTATTGAAGTGGCATCTAACTGTTTTTAGCTTTGCTAGGTTGCTTTTCTTAGTACTTTTACTAAAAGAAGTAGTTATTTGCTAGGGTTTATGCATGTTTAGTAGACCAGTTGGTGTTTTTAGATTCACCTGCAGACACCAAGTGAAAGCCAGTAATGTGGTCACAGGTTATTTTCTGGCCTGAAGATTCTTACAAGGCATTTATTCTTACTATCATTCAGGTTCCTCACATTTGCTGTATGTAGAACTGTATGTAGGTTGTGTTTTTTGTTGTTGTTGTTGTTGCTGTTTTTATCAAGAAGAGTAGGGAAAATTTATCTATTCAGCATTCCTAAGAAACAGGTTTACATTTTTTATACTTAGAATGTCAGTTTTTACATAGGCAAAATATACCATTGTTTGAATTTGGATAATAGAATTTGGTCTATTATACATATATATGTGTATGTATGTATCTCTCTTTGTTTACCTTATTTGTCAAAAATAGTATTTTTGGAATACTGCGTTGGTCTTTTCAGCAACTGTATATGGGTCTCATTTTTATAGAAAATATGTGTACACACTAATAATTGAATGAGAAATAGTGAATATCTTGAAGCTATAACTGAAAGTTCAGATGCAAAAGCAATGAACACTTTGAAGTACTTTCCCTTTTCTCATGGGTACTAAAGGCTTAACTGTCCAGAGGTCAGAGGCACATGGAAAGTCTCTAACTGGGAGCTTAGCGGGGTGAAGATCAACAGTCTCACAGCTTGAGCTATGCTTCTCAGTGTCAGGCTCAGTCTATAAAATCTTAGTTCTCCCACTTAAGTCTGAAGATCCAGAGACTTGATAACCAACACTCTCTTGATTGATGGCTGTCTCAGAACCATGGGTAGAGTGCTTTTCATTTCACTGTCAGACTTGCCAGGACACATGTGTCCCCTGAGAACAGTTGTTGCAGGTTCCGATTTTCTCTCTCTCTCTCGAAGTCAAGACATTTCTTAAACAATTAAGCTCAACCTGGAGCATAAACTGAAACATCCCGTGCAAGCAGTAAAACTCCATATTGATTTTTGACCTCAGGCCCTCCACAGAGTGTCCTCATCTCCCAAGGGTGAAGTTTTACAAGGGAATCTTTTATTTAGCTGCAAGATTAAAGCAAATTGAGTAGCTGGACAACTCCCTGTTCACTGCATGTTGAAGAAGTCTACGAAACATGTGTTCTGCTTTTCAAGGTGGTTGTAAATCTCTTCCCTAAATTGCTTCCAGATCAGTGTTTTTGTGCAAAGCATTTCAATGGTATTGTACCAGCCAAAACACCAATATTCACTCCTTCAATCTCACACACTAATGTAAATTTTTCTTACCTAATTTGGAAGAAGCAGATGCCAATCCAATCCGTCATCATTGTTCTAGGTCATCATCGTCATCTAGGTCAGCAGAAGTATTGTCTGGATAAAGCTGCTGCTGCTAGCAATTTGTGTGCATCGTTCAGCACATTTTAAAATAATACATCAGCTTATGTTTCCATGAAAAGATTTGGGCATATATTCCAAAAATATCTTTCTTCAGAACTCTGAATATAATGCCACTTAAAAAATATTTATGCAAATTCTATAGAAATTGAAGATCAGATAGGATGATATAATTTTTTCAGATTTTTAAATAGGTTTTTATTATCTTACTCCAAATTCATCTGTAAGTTCCCTCCTATAACTCTCTCCAGTCAAAAATATATTATTAATTAATGATTTTTGATAGAAATATAATATTTTTTCAGCAGAAAGAATATAATTGATAATAATGCTTTATAGATCTTAAAACTTCAGTCTTAGCTACTCTTTAACACTGACATATTCAGGATGTCAGATTATAGCTAAGATTATCAATAAAGCTCCAGACATCATCTACAATCCATCCTTGAAGAACCTATACTATAGGTCCTACTGTTTATGTTTCATTTTATGGAGAAGATACCTGAACACTTTGTTTTTATTATCTCTTCAAAGGATTGTATTAGTTGGGCGGTGGTGGTGCACGCCTTTAATCCCAGCACTTGGGAGGCAGAGGCAGGCGGATCTCTGTGAGTTCGAGACCAGCCTGGTCTACAA
>NC_022012.1:11730743-11731402 GCF_000317375.1 Microtus ochrogaster | reverse complement strand
TTACAACTATATAGTTATCCTTAGGCAGTTTGCCCAGAGACTTAATTTAGGTACCCAATTTGTCATATACAGTCAATCATCACTTAGCCTTAGGGATGTGGCCAAAGAAATGCACTTCCAAGTGATTCTATCATTTGATAAATACCTTATTGTATCGTTTTGATATCTGTCACAATCAATAAACTAGCATGAAACTAATGGCCTACATTGCCTGTCATTAGTTGGTATGCCATTGTGTTGTGCATGAATGTACATTCACCTGAACATCCAATGTAATGATTCCCCACGGGGCTATAAATCCCATGGATGAAAGATGTTTGTTTTGGTGTCCTTGAAGAGTTATTTCCTAGCCAAAAAATAGAACACAATAGATATAGAATAAATATGTGTTCAATAAATAAATTATCTAAAAAGCATATTGAGAGCGGCACGCAGTCGCGGCGGCGGAGAGCGGTGGCGGAGAGTGGCGCGCAGTCGTGGCGGCAGAGAGCAGCACAGCGCTGCAATCAAAAATAGGCTTTGGGGGACCGGCGGCGACAGAAGCAAGCGACGGGGACCAGCGTAGAGGCAGAGGCAAGAGGCGGGGACCAGAGGGGTCCGGGGCCGCAGCGGCGGGGACCCGCGCAGCAGCAGAGGCACGCATGAGGCTGGGAAGGGCA
>NC_022012.1:11684656-11725697 GCF_000317375.1 Microtus ochrogaster | reverse complement strand
GAGATGGGGGGCGGTGGCAGGGAGGAGGCGGAAATCCTCAATAAATAAATAAATTTTAAAAAAAAGGAAAAAAAATAAAAATGCATATTGAAAATGTAACCTGTAATAAAGAATAAAGAATTATATATTAAGTTTGCAAACCACATATATTTTTCTCAGCGAAAATAGGAAGAATCAGTCTAGCAAGATTGTTCAGGTTTATAAAACGCTTGTTAAGTGTGCCTGGCAACCTGAGTCTTTTTAATAGAGTCTGTATAAATGTGAAAGGAAAGATAGATATTACAAAGTTGTCCTCTTACTGTAAGATGCTCACAATGGTACACACACACACACACGCACACACACACACACACACACACACACACACACCACAGTATTAGTAATAATGAAGAAGAAGGAGAAGGAGAGGTTTAAAACCACTTAACAAAATATCAAGCCATTGGTGCTAGTTTCTACCTGTTAATATAAATGTATTTCTTTGTATTTTGTATGTATGTATAATGTATAATGTATACATATATACATATATATATATACACACACATTCATTTCTGTTCTATTCTCCAATACTACACTGAGAAAAATACTCTTCATTTATTTATAGTTATTGTCTGTGCAGGATATATATGTGTACATGTGATTGCCATGACACAAATATGGATAACTTTGTGAAGTCAGTTTTTTCCTTCTACTGTCATGTTAGTAGAACTTCGTTCATAAAGCTTGATGGTTTATGTCTTCCCATGATAATGCTGAGCCATCTTACTGACAAGACAACATATGTTTAAATCTCCTGGATACTAATAAAAACTAGTGAAACTGTAGATAATTTAGGACTGAATACCCATTGTAAAATGATAGCATTTGTATGCAGGCACGTAGAATATGGTATTTAACTGATGGTGATCACTGAGTGGAAACTAGAGATTTCCTTACAGTGTATTATAGGACTGGAAATTGGAATAGAAATGAGTATTTGTCATCGGAGCTGCAAAGATTCCAAGAACACATACAAATAAGTTGTCTATATTAACTGCCAAAAGATTGCCTTTTCTCCCAATGAGAAATGAAAAGAACAGAAAAAGTGAGTGACAGGCTGCTTTGTGATCAACAATCTGCAGCTTAGTCAAGGAGGTTACACTGGAGACCTCAACAACTACAATGACATAGGTTGGTTTTTATGGTCTTCTCAAGGTCATAAACCTCTTGGTCTTGAACACCATCAAATTCAGGCATGTGTCTAGCCATCCTAACAGTCTAATATCATGGACCTGTTGTAAACAGGGAACTATAATGACTTTGTCCCTCATAGCATCAGAGTTAGCTTTGTTTCTTGGGTAGGCAATAGAATTATTTTGTTTCCTATCTAAAAAGAAGAAATACTGATGAATGAGGATGGGAACAAAATTAAGGCTTGGATTATCAAATTTCAAAGATTATATTTGCAATAGGCCCTGAGGACCTGGGGTCCAGAAAGAAAAGAGTTCATTAGACAGGGGCAACTTGATTATGCTTCAGTCTGAGTTGGTATGCAGAGGTGCCATGTTTGGCTTAGAATCAAAATTGCTCTGCTGTCAAGGATATCTTGAACATAAAATCAACACATGATGGTTTTCTTAGTCAGGGTTCCATTGCTGTGAAGAGACACTATGGCTCAGCAGTACTTATGAACGACTTGCTTATAGTTCCAGAGAGTTAGCCCTTTCCATCATGGCAGGAAACACAGGAGCCTACAGGTAGACATGGTGTCAGAGAGGTAGCTGAGGCCTTCCTTGGACTTCTGAAACCTCAAAACCCACTTCTAATGACATACTTCCTCAAAGAAGGCCAAATTAGGTAACCCTAATCACTCTCAAGCAATGTCATACCCTATAATGAAGTGTTCAAATATATGAGCCTATGGGGTCCATTCCTATTTAAACTACCACATCCTATGCCCTGAGACTTATAGTCATATTATATATGACTTATATATATGACTTATAGACATATATATAGACATATATAGTCATGTGAAAATATATTCAATCCAACCTCAAAAGTCCCCATAGTCTATAACAGTCTCAACACTTTTTATAATTTCAAAGTCTTCTCTAAGACTCTTGGCAATCTCTTAACTATAATCTCCTATAAATTCCAAATAAAAAAGTTTATCACTAACTTCCAAAATACAATGGCATAGAATATATATTACTTTTCCAAAAGAGAGAAAAGAGGGCATAATGAGGAAATACTAGACCAAAATAATACCAAAAACCAGCAGGGCAAAATCTAAATTATGCATTTCCATGTTTTATGTCAAAAGTTCTCTTCGGATTTTCAACTCCTTTCAACTTTGTTGAGTGCAGCATGCTTCTTTCTCTTGAGTTGTTTCCATACTATGTTAGCAGCTCTCCTTAGTTTGCATCCATGACACTGGCGTATAAAATATCTTGGGGTTTCCAATGATATCCATGCTTCACTTTCCCAGTTTCATGTAATAGTCTCTCTGGGCCTCTATGCAGGGACATCCCTGACACATGCTGGCCTTAGTAGCTTTCCTTGGTGACAGAGGGAGATTCTATGAGTCCTTTCTTGTTTCCTTGGCTCTAAAGTTAGTACCACATAGTTAAAGCTTCTAAGTTGTACTGCCAGCTGGAGCTGGAATTGCCCCCCCCCCCATTCAAGTACATCTACATCAACTTCCTGTTGTTGATGGCTCCCTGCACTGCTTAAGCTTTCTTTAATTTCTTCCCACAAGTTCGAAGCTTAGCTGGGTGGGGTCTGACCCTGAGGTCACTAATTTTCTTTATTACATTCAGCTTTTCTTTAAACTTTTTTTTTTATCTCTTTGAGCATTGAACTTGTTCCAGTGTGTTTCCTAGTGAACCTTTACTCCTCAAACTGTACAGTTTGTAGTTCTTGCTCAGCCTTCATCTTTTCATTGTAGATCTGCATAAGAGTGACTGCAAATAAGCACATGACAGTCAATATGAAGGCATCTTGAAATATCCTTTGCCAATGCCATTAATCCAGAACACTTCAAGTTTGTTTTGTGGCAGATTTTTTTTTTGACAGTAAAACAGTCCTCTTCTTTACCAAAACATCACAATAAGATCTCTAGGCCACATTTTTTTTTCTCCTCTAAAACATCTTGGACCAAGCTTTGATGAGTTCTTAGCATCATTGTTTATTAACACTCCTAATAGTATGGCGCTGGTCAAGCACTAATTAAAGTGTCAACTGTTTTTCCAAAGTCTCAAAAATGCACATTTTAAAACAAAGAGCATGGCCAGGTCTATCACAGCAGCACCCAACTCCTTAGTACCAACTTATGTCTTAGTCACTGTTCTACTGTTATGAAAAGACACCATGACCACAGCAACTGTTATAAGGTAAAACTTGTAATTGGGGTTTGCTTACAGTTTCAGAGGTCTAGTCTGTCATCAGCTTCACAGGACACATGGTGGCACACAGGCATGGTGCTTCAGAGGTATCTGAGAGCTTTACGTCTTGATCCACAGAAATCAAGAAGAGAGAAAGAGATTGTCTCTGGGCCTGAATTGAGTTTCTGAAACATCATAGCCCATCCTCAAACACAGCCACACTTCTTAATTCCTCTCAAGTAGAGCCACTCCCTAATGACCAAGGCTTCAAAAATATAAGCCTATGGGGCCCATTCCTATTCAAACTACCATAATGGCCCATCCTGTTTCTTTAAAAGTGGCACAGTTGGCTGAGTTCCAAAGGTCATGTTTGCTGCTTCTTATGATTCACCCACATAAACATTTTAGGGCCTCATGTGTGATTTCTAGAGCTCTCTCTATTCTTTGTAGCATATGGACAGCTGAGGACCCTATGCAATATTAAGTAAATATCTGTTACCAGGATCTTGACAGCCAACCCTGACAATTCTTTCCAATCTGTTACCACTAATATTCACTCCCTAAATTATCTCTCTATACTATCATACTTCCATTGATTGGATTCAGCTTCAAAGTCTACTTTTGAAATCTATTTTTAGCTGTTTCAGGATAATGCCTTTCTAAAAGTTCAGGCACTACTACTTCCGCCTCTGGCATCTGAGAACTGAGGCTGGTCTCCATGCTTTAGAACCTAAAATAATGTTACACAGGTTTGTCAATATTTTTCTGATAGAAAATAAATAAGTAAATATTTAAAAATTAGAAAGAAATGTATTTTTTTACCAAGTCAACTGGAAGTCAAAGTGTAGCTGCCTATAACAAAGGAAATACTGTCTCATGAAGAAGTTACTCGGAATAAAATATTTCTATTGATTGGTTTGTAAAGATAGAAAGAAAGGGAAAGGGAAGAGCCCTGCTTTTGACATCCTGTTATTAATTTCCCCTGAACTAGTTCTGATGGGCATCTGCAGAAGAAGGGTAGAGATCAGAACTGAAAAGCTGATACTCTTCCATGTTGTTCCCTGTGTAATTTTCCCATGCTCTCCAACTATGCTCACTCAATGCATTCTTGGGGTTTCTGCCCTAAAATTTTCGGGAACCTCGCCTTGTTACAGTTGTAGTAAGAACTTCAGAGATTCAATAAAGGTATTTGGTTTTGAGTTTCAACTGGAGAAAACAGGTCTGTTTCTTTGAGTACTCCTACCTCACACATTATTTCAATAAGAAATGATACCATTGGGAGAGGGTGTATTGATTGATATCTAAAGCATCAGAGAGAAGGAAATCTGAATTCAAATACAAATTTTAACATTAAGGAATGTGTTTTTACGAAACCTCTATGTAGGCTAATCTAGTCATGAGAAGAAGCTGACACACATCTGTAAGGACAGATCCAACTAGGAAGGAATATAACAGAAAAGCAGGAAAACACACAACTTATAAAAGACACTGGCCAAAGAAGGTCAGAACACATGGCTAAACACAGCAAAACTTTGGGGATAAAGAGCCTGAAAACCATGAATCACAGCTTAGATTGTAACTAGAAACAAACCTCATTCTAGAAACTCCACTAGAATTTCCATGTGTTACAACGAAAAGGACACAGTCCATCAGAAAACAATAACCAAAGGCTCTGCTTTGCACAGAATAATTCTAGACCAAGAAACCTTCTACTGTTCACACTTAAAAGCTGCTTTAGAAAGGAAGAAAACATTTTTCATTCAGTTAGAGGATCTGCTGATCTGTCGTCACCCAGTGTTAAGTGCTTACCAAGTACAAGACATTTCTCTATCTGTGGTTGAAAACTGAAAACCTTAAAGGAATGACAGGAAAATTCATGATAAGTCAATTGAACAAAATTCACACCACATTTCCAGTAAATTATGCTGTCCCATACTATACTTTAGCTACTATTGTGCAAGTATAATTTCAGAGCTAATATCCCAGAGAACAAATTCAGAGACTCTTGGTAAAGGAGAATAGCATGTGATGAATAGGTTAAGTGATCAGTGTTGACTGAGGATTCTGTTCTGCCAAGTCCACAGTCATTAAGTCCCAAAGAATCACACATTAATTATAAACTCATTGGCCTATTGGTTCAGGCTTCTTGTTAACTCCTATAACTTATATTAGCCTGTTTTAGCCATGTGGCTTGGTACCTTTTTTGGCAAGGCAGTCACATCCGGCTTGCTCTGTGTCTGGCTTCCTCTGTCGACTGTAGACTGACTCTTTCCTCTTCCCAGAATTGTCCTGTTCTCATTGACCTGCCAAAACTTCCTTCCTGGCTATTGGCCAATTAGCATCTCATTAAAAATAATACAAGTGACAAGGTACAGACCATTGTCCCACAGCAGGTCAAGAGAACGAATGTTGAATTATCTGACTCAATGTGAGGAGTTAAGCAGAACCATAATTAGATCTTCTGCTCAAAAGGAAGAATTGGACTTTCATTTCTGTTACAGGGTAGATGGTAGATTTAGTACACAGAAAAGTTTGAGTCATTCTCACAGTTCAGTATACATCATCTGTGTAAGTTTAAAAACTGCAATTTACCAAATCATTTGTTGGACTCTGCAATATTTTAAAATATGTAGCATTTTAACAGATGTTGGGTGGTAACTGGACACTCAAGAATAGTGAATTATCACAGTGCAGACTGCACTGGTCCTTAGTAGCTTTTCTTGCACTTGGGGTTGTGTAAATCACTTCTGGGGGAATTATTAGTGAAATTGATCTATAGATGTACTCAGTACAGGGCCGATTTGAAAACAAAAGTTTTCCCGAATAATACTATGATGGTCTCAAATTAGAATCTTGGCAATACCAGCTGTATGCTGCATAAAATTGTTTGAAATTGGACTATACGTGCAAAACAGATATCCTCAAATCCAGCTTGCAGACAATGTGAATATAGTTGAATTACTGTAAAATCTCATCATCAAGCATGATTTTAAATGTATAAGTTTTGAAGATGGAAGATACAAAGATGTTTCTGCACTACGTATCAGATCTAGAGACACATACATGCCATGAGCTGGTCTTACCGACTCATGTGGGCTCCACCTTAACTCTCTCCTTCAGGGTTCTAAGCACAGAACTCGCACCTTTTTAGAAAAGAAAAGGTTCCTGTTTCTTCTACTTGGATGAAACTTGATCTCTTCCTCATGAGTTACCCTCTGTCACTTTTCCTCATTTACATTAGCTACCTTGTTCCTGAATAAGTATCCAAAAGTTTTTATTAAAAAGATGTCCTTAGAGTTCAAAAACTAATCATGAATGGCAGAGTTTTGATGGGTAAAATCCCTTTGCACAATTTTTGATACTTCCAGGCTCCTAAACGATTATAGCCAATACATATTTGCTTTGTAGAAGGCAACTATCTTTCTGAAGTCAAGATTTTAGCCTGCATAAGGTCTATACAAGACTGGGTCCTTAAATATGCAGTTAAAGAAGATAGAGGACTCACGAAGTCATCAGGCTGAGGGCTGTCTTCAGTGTCGTAGCTATTGGTGAGTTGCTAATGCCCCCATACCCATGTACACTGCCCTAGTTAAATAGTGATTCAGAATACAAAATTAAAACAAAACAAAAAGATGCTAAAGTAGGATGTTGATTTGATGGAAAAAGCAGGAAGGAGTTGCGAGGTAGGAGGGGAATCTGGGTTCGGTGATGAGTATGGCTGGAATGTCCTATGCATGTGCATAAAGTTATCAGAGAATAAACTGATTAACAATCAAATTATTTAGATGCTGATATCATATAAAAACATCTAGAAATAATGTCCAGCCACATATCTGGGTGGGTGTTCTTTTTTTTTTGGGGGGGGGGTTGAGACAGGGTTTCTCTGTAGCTTTGGTGCCTGTCCCGGAACTAGCTCTTGTAGACCAGGGTGGCCTCGAACTCTGAGAGTTCTGCCTGCCTCTGCCTCCCGAGTGCTGGGATTAGAGGCGTGCAGCACCACGGCCTGGCCTGGGTGTTCTTAAAAACATTCAGTTGTTGAGGGGAGACTGCTTGTTGGCTCCCATCACTCAATGCCAAAATAAACACACAGAAACTATATTATTTAAAACATTGCTTTGCGTGTTAGTTCTAACTTCTTATTGACTAACTCTTACATTTTAATTTAACCCATTTATAGTGATCTGTGTAACGCTACATGGCTGTGACTTACCAGGTAAAATAGCTCCAATGGGGCTACTTGACTTCTCTCTGACTCCCTCCTTTCTCCCAGCATTCAGTTTAATTTTACCAGCCTACCCAAGTTCTGCCCTATCAATAGGCCAAGGCAGTTCCTTAATTAACCAATAATATTCACAGCATACAGAGGGGAATCCCACATCAGTCAATTTGACATAAAGTTAGCCTGCACGGTTCTTCTGGTTAATTTAATTAGGTTGATTGGGGAATTTTCCCCTTAAATTCTGTGATCTTTCTTCAGAAGCAAGAAGAGACAGAAATTGTGCCTCAGTTGAGCTGTTATTCCAGCTAAACCATGGGCTTGGAACACAAAGTGTCTATCAAATTACTAAGAAGATTTCCTCTGACTGAAATAAATTAACAATAGTTACGATGAGCTCTGAGGGGAGCCCTTATGAAATACCCAAGGAGCTCTCCAGTGAGCCTGTCTGACACATTAGCATGTGATCCTAAATACTTATCAGTTTCAGACATTATAAAATAAAGAAATATTTGTGGCAGTCTTAATTCCACCTTAAAGAGCTTGGAGAAGAGTATAGAAGATACATCATCAAGGTACATAATTTGAACTCAGGTTAGATGTTAGTATTTTTGGACAATGCATGTAAACCATGTTGAGTCTTAAAGATGTTCTTTTTTTCTCCTGGGCAGATCTAGGAAGCCTCCTGTAGTTGATTTTTATAGCATACTAGACTTGAATATCTAAGTAGTTTCTGGTCATTCCACATATATACACCAGCATAATCAAAATATAATCAATTATCTTTTCTTTAATGCAGAGAGACACCATATGTCATAAAGTCTGGAAGTCAAACAGGGCCTTTGTTTCTCTGTTACGACAGATACCTATCCTCTGGAAACATCTACCATAGCAATGTGGGCACATGTTAGGATTAGTCCTGCTCAGTTACACTCCTAGCATCACAGTAAGATTCTTTTTATTTTATTTACATAAATTTCAGATATTCGTATGGCATTTTCATACATTGCTTTAGTTGGTCCACCATCTTACCTGTTTTCTCCCCTTCCCAACTGCCTGCTTCTTCTGTTCTGCCCCAAGTATTGGCTTCTCATTTCCATTCCCTGTCTTTGATCCCCTCTCCACCTCTATTCTTCAGTCTTTCTGCCTCACTTTTTGTCTTCTTTCTACTTTAGTGCTCTACACACACACTCAGACCACATTAATACACACATATATATATATATAATTTTGAAGCTAGGATCCACAGGTGAGAAAGAGCGTGTGGCCTTTGTCTCCCAGGTCTTATTTGCTTCACTTAGCTGAAAATTTCACATTTCTTCATGACTGAATAAAATTCTGTAGTAGTAGGATTACCATATATGTAGCCATTATTAATCCTTTTGCTAATGGACATCCAGATTGTTTCTATTACCTCACTATTGTGAACAGGGCAGCAATAAACAAGGAAGTACAAGCACCTCTACAGAAAGACAGTCCTTTGTGTTATGTGCAGAAGTGTTACACTGGGTTCTATCGTAGTTCTAATTTAAAGATTTGAAAAAGTTCTTTGCTATTTCCAGAGTGAGTGGCTTCACCTGTTAAGATGCTCACCAATTTTAATAGTAACCTTTACAGATACCCTCAAGTTCACTTTATTTATTTAATGATCAAGGCCTGGCAGTGCCCTACTTAATCTTTCATGTTGCTTGCATCAAGTTCTTGATTGATAAAAGTTCATGTTCTTTACATCAAGCTCAGCCAGGAAAAAAAATAAAGAATATAAGATAAAGCTGCCAGTATTTAAGGAGTACTGGGAAAAAATGGTCAGTGTTCTTTAATGCAGTGGCCCTTGATAATATGATCACATTCTGGGGCAGTCTTCCTCCACAATATGAAGTACTTGAACCACAAAAACTTGACTATATGAGAGAAAAAAAAGAACACCCAAAGTTGGTTGGGTAGGGAAAAGAAGGTTTAGAGGAAGATGGTTAAGAAGAATTGGGAAACATGAGCAAATAATATCAAGACATATTGTCATAAATTCTGAAAAAAATGATAAAAATATAATTTAAAAATCTATAGATGATTGTAATACAACAGACAGAAGATAAATATATAAATTGCAGATAGTTGACAAAGATAAATTAATTATGTACAGATTATACCTATATTGTTAAAGATAGATAATATTATTTGACAGATAAATAACCAGTTGACAGAAAGTTGGTAGACAGATAGATAGATGATAGATAGATAGATAGATAGATAGATAGATAGATAGATAGATAATAGACAAATGATAGGCAAATGAATAAGTGGACAGATCAATAAAGGGAAGATAGAACAAAGAACGAGGAAAGAGTAACATATTTTAGTTTTTCCCTTTGAAGAAAGGAGACACCAGTATGTAATATCTCCCTGTAATACTATTTCCTCTGAGTATGTTGATATGTTATAAAAAGTATTTATTAATTCTTGTTAGACTACTCATCTCTTCTAACTCGATTTTATACCTGTTCTAACTCAATAAAATACCCAAAGAAAACCTTTTCCATGAGATGGGTAACTCTTCCTCTATTGAGAACCAAATTTATTTTCATCGCCTATTTTTAGTATCATTGAGCTTTATTTCATTACAATATGAAACTTTATAAAACTGCCTCTTTCAATACATATAGTAAATATATCACTATAATTGGAAAGAGTTCTAGCAATTTGCAATTATAGCTGAAATATGATTTGTTTTGGGTAGCAATCCTGTAACAGTCTCAGTTGAGAGCTAAACACTCCTTAGTTTATATGAGAATTTCTTTTAATTGTAGAAATTTTTCTAAATGAGCAAATTTTGCATTCAAAATAGAATACAATGCAGTAGCTTTGATGTGGGAGAGTCTTCTGTTTTGTATTGATTTCATTGGTTAAATAAAGAAACTGCCTTGGCCCTTTGACAGGACAGAAAATTAGGTAGGTGGAGTAAACAGAACAGAATGCTGGGAAGAAGGCAATGAGGCAGACGCGATGAAGCTCTGGCCCAAGATGGATATAGGTTAGCATCTTCCCGGTAAGCCACCACCTTGTGGCGCTACACACATTAATAGAAATGGGTTAATCAAGATATGAGAGTTAGCCAAGAAGAGGCTAGACTTAATGGGTCAGGCAGTGTTTAAAAGAATACAATTTGTGTGTTGTTATTTCGGGTGTAAAGCTAGCTGTGTGGAAGCTGGGCGGGATGAAAAGCAAGCCTGCTCGCCTCATCACTACATAGCTTGGCTTTAAAATCAGTTGCTGTATTGGCTGAGAATGTTCTCTGTGCTAGGTAGTGAAAAGTCTGTGTGTAGCCAGCTGTTATCCTCAATAGAAACCAGCCTCTTACAGTATTTGCATTTCTATTTTTCCCAGTAGTCTGGAGCAAGAGGACATATACTTGGAAGAGTTCTTTACACTGCTGATGCCTTCTGTGATACTCTTTTGAACCAGAAAACTATCAGTGCAGACCCAATGTGAGTAAGGGGTGCCCTATTCTTCCTCCTGAGTTGGAATTGGCAACCAAAATGTATATTTTCCTTTGTCTTCCCTAAAATGTTTATTGAGAATTTCATGGAGCATTGATACATAATTTAGAGTACTGATTTTGTTTTAAACCAAGTTAGGAATGCAGGAAGCAAACCTGAGAATTCTAATAGTACAGGGGATGATATCAATGACTTTTGAAGTACAGAACAATCAGGAGCATTAAAAAAATACCATTAATTACAAGATCCTGTCACTTCTACAGCTGGTGACTGAACAGACGGATACAGGAAGTGATGCTGCAACATATGTCTTTGTTCAATGTGAACTAGGTTTTTATAGGAACTATGTTGTTGGGTTTCTGCTGGTTTTCAAGTTGTACTGGATAGGCTGATTCTGTGAGCATGGTGGGAAACTGAAAGCTGTATCCACTGGTCCTGGGGCGTTGGGTAGTTGCAGCTTGGGTATAAATGATATTTGAGGGAATTCACATAGACAGTGATCACAAAAAAAAATGCCTCTTCTCTTTCTTTCAAGTCTGTTTGGTATCTTCACTAGATCAAGAGAAACGCAGTCTATAGAGCTCAACTATGACAAAGAACAGTGCAGAGAGAAACTTGGAGAAAAGACAGAATTTAGTGTCTATCACTCACAATTATGTAGAAAGTCATAGCCTTGTGGAAAAAGACAGACATGGCCATATGTGGCCCTGAATATACACAGGGAGTTCTTAGGAAGATTAGAGCATACTGCTAGTACAGTCAGTGTTTCGGTATCCTCTAGAAATCCCTAAATATTTACAACTAAAACTTTTATCTTCATCTAGTAGTTATTATCAGATTTATCAGTTATTGAGCAATGACTATGTCCTCCTCATTCTTTCTCTGGTTAGCAGGCCCAAGTGAAATCTAGTCTTTTGATATTCAGTCAAATCTAATAAATTATTTTTTTTTGCTCACTTTTCTATGGACTACCTTTTCTCCAGCATAGAACCACAGAGCATTGTCTGGGATTTTCAAAAAGAGAGACTTCATTTTCTCTTAAAGACCTCACAGCACAGCCACTCCACTTCTTCATCACTTGGCTTGGCTTCTCTTCCTACTCACGAACAACTTTGCAGTTCTCTACTTTCTGCCTCCTTATTCTGCAATATGAACAGAATCAAATTTGATTTCAAATGGCAATGTAAACATGTTGAAACCAGCATTGACAGAGATGGTCACTTTATATACATTATCAAGATCAAAGAGCAAAGAATGCACGCATGCTAGTGCTTAGTCTACTTTTTCACTTTCATACAATCCAGGATCATGTGCTCATAATCAAGATGGATCTTCCCTTATCAATTAATACAACCAAGACAATCTGTCACAAGAATGTTAAGAGTCACATCTCCAAGGTTAGTCTAGATTTTGTCAAATTACTAATTATCATTACTCATCACAATAACTTTCTTTGTAACTTGATCCCGAGTAGAAAAGGATTACTCTATGTCTTAGATCCCTGGTAAACTATGATGATGGAATGTGACCTTTCACATGGAGAGGGGTATAAATTCCTGTAATTAAGCAATCCTTATCCAAAATCATGAAGAACAGTCACTTCAGGACTCTGGAGAGATGCTGCAGTGATTAAGAGCACACACTGCTTTTGCAGAGGACCAGTCAAGAGTTTTAGTCCCAGCAACCACACAAGGTGATTTTCAACAGCCTGTCACTCTAGCTCCAGGGGATCAGATACACACGTAACGCCTCCAAGGTTATTTCATTTATGTGCACACATGTACACATGATTAAAAGATTTTTTAAAAATTAGTTTCTGGAAATTCCAAATTCCAACACAGATTAACTGTGTTGATATGCAAAGAGACACATGTCCTATATTGGTCAACCTGTATTCAAATTTGTATATGTAACTGTACTAATGTTCACTTTTGACATAGCTAGCAAAAGGATGAACCTTTGTATTGATCCAGTAGAGATGACATCATCTTATTTTATTATAAGCTCTCACTCTCCTATGTTCATTTGCTCACAAACATGGCAAGTTTGCAAACAGAAAAGCATTCCCTTGTTTTGCTCTCAGAATAACTTAAGTTTTTCCCTTATGTCCAACATGAAAGATCAAATGAATATCAAATACCCAAAAACTTCAGCACATTGATTGATAGAATGATGAAGGGAGAATGTTTTAAGATAAAAGAGAGTACAGGTTACTTCTATAATAAATAGATAATGAAATACAGAGAGCTAGTACAAGAGCTAACATTAAAGAATAAAATATTAACCAGATCCAATTTGACTTCAAACATCTACCTGATCATAAATTCAAGAGTAAAGCTCTATTTCTGGTTAAGGGATCTCTCAACATAAATTGAGATTAAACACTTGCCACAATCAAGATATAAGCTATAGGGCATAGAAAAAACGAGTAACATACCCCAAATAATGGACGGCTTCAAGGAGAAAAGGGAATTCACTTTTAGCTTTTTTAGAAAGTAAGATTTAAATAGGCAAAGGAGGTGTGAGCATCAAACATGTAAAAAAAAATATTGGGTGGAGGGCTGTCTCTGAAAACAACTTGCTGAGCAAGAATTAGGACCCAAGTTTGAACCTTTAACATCTATGTAAGAAAAAGCAGCCCTGGTGGCACACATCTTCAATCCCAATATTAAGGGGCAGAAACAGGTAGACTCTGGGGCCAGCTAGCATAGCAATGAAAGACACTCTCTTACTTTACAAAACTAGGGTGGTCTGCAGCAGCTATCTAAACAGGTGTCCTTGTATTCACAGATTACTATAGTCTTCACATTCATCAAGAAAATTGCAACATCTGGAGGCTGTAGGGGAATGTGTTACAGAAAGTAGTGTTGCAGGGATATCCTGACTTATCAGGAAGCCAGGATATACTTGGGGGGAGCTGCAATAGTACATCTCTGGAGGGGTAGAGCCACAATAAGACAGCTCTGGAGGGGTAGAGCCAGAATAGGGCAGTTCTGGAGGCTGGAGCTGCAATAGAGAAGCTAGGGCCTGGAGGACAGGTGTCCTGACTATTCAGGAATCCAGACTACCTGAAGTTGGGGTGAGGTGAGGAATGGTCTCCCCACAGGATATAGTGATCCTGCTCTTCTGGAGAGCTACAGCTAGGCTCTTCTCTGTTCTCTTAAGGGTACATCCTAGCAGAGCTATCTGCTTCTTCTCCAGCCCAAGATGTTTCTTCTGCTAACACTCTGCTAAAGGGGAAGCAATCTCTTCTAGCTCCTGAGAAAAGTTGTTTTTCCTGCCTGGCCTTGCTCAGCCCCCCTTAAGGAGCTTCCTAGCAAGGTTCTTCTGTTCTGCTCCCCATTGCTGATGCCCCCTCTGGAGCTTCTCAGCAAGGTTTTTCAGCTCAGTCCCTTGAGGGACATCCCAGGCAGGTTCTTCTGGTCCGTGCCTGCAAATGAAGGTCGTCACCAAAGTCTCATTTGAGAAAGAGATTTATTTGGGAAGGAGGACTCCAGGAGAGTGGCTGCCTCTGGCAGGGAGGGACTAATGGCAGCTCTAAACTGAAGGGTGGAGAGGCTTCTATAGGGCTTCTTAGGGGCAGAGTTTTCCCAGGGAGAAGGGTTAGTTTCTTTGCTCAGGGATTAGTCAGTTTAGCTGGTCAGGGGCAGAGATGGCTCTGACTTCATAGCCAAACTGTTTCTTTCACTGGTCCTTTTCAGCGTTTTGACTCTAATCTTAGAGTCTTTCACTGACTCTGATTCTAAGGACAAAGTGTGTTTCTTTGACACTAGCTTCAGAGTCAAGGCACAAGTCCTGGGTTCAGGGATAAAGATCTTTCTCTCCCTGGCCCAGTCTCAAATAGAGGCCGTGTTTCTTTCTCTGACTCTGGGTTCAGAGTCAGGGTGCTCAGTGATTGGTTGGTTTCCTGCTCCAGTTGTTCCTGGAGACCACTATAGTAAACCAACCAATTAATTGAAAAATTGAGGAGTCCAGTCCCAACTGACACATCTATAAAACCACTCCAGCACTTAAACTCAAAGAAACACTGCAGAAGAGGGGAAAAGATTTCAAGAGCCTTAAAATTAGAGAATTAGCAATGTCTCCTAGTAACTTCAAAAGCTACACCTATAATGTCTCAGCAACATGAACGACCAAACATGAGCCACATAAGGACATCACCAACAGTTTTGCCATTGTTGACAGGGAAAAGCTCATAAGACCTCAACCCCATGAGAAGAATTGTAGAAAAGAAAGCAGGAGAAATAGTCTTCCCCTGGGAAAAATCCATAAATTGGTTGTTCAATGACAAGGAGTCAGTCTTAAAAACAACCACATAACTAATATTATATGGACCAAGCATGTTATATTTAATAATATATATGTATATACATGCATACATACAATGAGCTAAATATTTTCCTCTGCTCCCCGCCCTTCTCCCTCCTCCCCTTATATGATACCATGATCTTATGCTCCCAATTTACTCAAGAGATCTTGTCTTTTTCTACTTCCCATGTAGATGATATCCAGGTATGTCTCTCTTAGGGTCCTTGTTGTCTAGGTTCTCTGGAATTATGAATTTTAGGCTGTTTATTTTTTCTTTATTTCTAAAATCCACTTATAAGTGAGTACATGTGATATTTGTCTTTCTGGGTCTGAATTGACTCATTCACTATGGTGTTTTCTAGATCCATCCATTTGCCCACAAAATTCAAGGTGTCATTTTTTTCTGCTGTTTAATACTCCATTGTGTAAATATACCACATTTTCCTTATCCATTCTTCAATCGAGGGGCATTTAGGTTGTTTCCAGGTTCTGGCTATGGCTATGACAAACAATGCTGCTATGAACATAGTTGAGCACAATTGAGCATCCTTTGGATATATACCCAAAAGTGGTATTACCAGATCTTGAGGAAGGTTTTTTTCCTAATTTTCTGAGAAAGCACCACACTGACATCCAGAAGGGTTGTACCATCTTGCATTCCCACCATCATTACAGGAGTGTTCCCTTTTCCCCACAACCTCTCCAGCATAAGTTGTCATCAGTGTTTTTGATCTTGGCCATTCTTACAGGTGTAAGATGAAATCTCAGAGTTGTTTTGATTTGCATTTCTCTGATGGCTCAGGATTTTGAACATTATGAAAAAAGAAACTGTGCATTTGAATGAGAGAAGTATATACAGGGATTGGAAAGCTGTTTAAAATAAAAAAGGGGGGTTGGATGGAGGAAAGGAAGAGACAAGTATAATTATATTATAATCTAAAAAAAGTGATAGAGAGTAATGGGAGAAATCCGAGTTGTGGGAAGCTAGGTTTTCCAAGTTTAATGCATTCATTGGAATCAGTTCTCATAGGAAGCACTTTGTGAATGAGGCATTTGTATGAAAAAAAACTTGCTGGCACAAATAGCCATAAAAGGTTGAAATAAATTTTAACTGTTTGTGTTATTATGTGTGACAGTACTGTAAACACTGAAGCAGGTTACTAAGAACTGAGCTTGTGCACCCCATATGTCTTTGACATATTGTGGTCCTTTCATTTAAAATGTCTCAGTTTTTCCCAATGAACCATGACTATTCCTGGCAATGATCTTGGAGGTCTCCAGGAAGATGATGGGACCCTGCAATAATGTTTCCCCCTGGATTATGTTAACATTACTAAATTGTTAAACACTACTCACAGATCACCTTTGAACTACAAACTACTCAAAACTACTCGAAGCACTTAACTAAGATGGTCCAGGCGCATAGACTATTCCACTCAGGACTTCAGAGAAGCCCTGCACTTTCCCACTAACAGGGGTAGGACAGCAGCTAGCTTTCCCAGGACTTGACCTTTATTTAAATTTTCTCAGGATCATCAAAAGATTGAATCACCCCTATACAGCAGGAAGTAATTTTAAGAACATGATTATCACATTCCCAAGAGGTGAGTGGTTTTTGGTCATTTGGTGGATTATGAATATTTACTATAGTTTAGTTATTAGTTACAAGTTGTTGCCGATCATGCTGGTGGTGGAAACTAAGCAAAGTAGGTTGGATTAAAGAATCTCTTTTGGAAAAGACAAAAAGGGGGCAATGCAGGAATGATAGGATAAAAGTGAAGATTATTGAATCTACTTTTAAACTAAAACGCTAAAACACAACTATTAATTTTACATTGTTATGGATTATATATTGTTATGTATATTGATACAGATTAAAGGTTATTTTTTATTAAATCATGTTGTATATATGTTTCTGTTGGAGTGAGCTGATTGTTCATCCGGTGAGCTGCTTATTCGTCCCAGCTGCCCAGAGCCGAAATAACCACACAGAAACTGTATTAATTAAATTACTGCTTGATCCATTAGCTCTAGCTTCTTATTTGCTAACTCTAACATCTTAATTTAACTCATCTCCATTAATCTGTGCATCACCACGAGGTTGTAGCACAGCAAAGTTCAGCACATCGATCTCCAGCAGTAGATTCATGTCATCTCTGTCTCCACCTTCTTTCTCCCAGCATTCAGTCCAGTTTTCCTCACCTACCTATGTTTTGCCATATCAACAGGCCAAGGCAGTTTCCTTATTCATCAATGGTAATCACAGCACACACAGGGGACTCCCACATCATGTTTCTACTCTTGTTTGAGGGATTTTAATATATTGATATAAATTTAAGGTTATTTTTGTTTTGACATACTCTATATTTCTACTCTTGTTTAAGGTGTTGTATCTATGCAGCTCATTTAAAAATATAAAGTTTTAGTCCTTGCAAGATACTATTTTGAGCTACTTAGAGTAATAAAAAGTGCAGGTTAGTAGTCATCTATACCAATCAAATTTATAGTCATGTTAGGTATGTTTTCAAGATCAAAGAGAAATATTATATATAGATAGATGGTCTTCAAACACTTCAGAGGTCTATAGAATATGGCATTTAAAATTGTTAGTAACTGGCTGGAGAGATGGCTCAGTGGTTAAGAGCATTGCCTGCTCTTCCAAAGGTCCTGAGTTCAATTCCCAGCAACCACATGGTGGTTCACAACCATCTGTAAAGAGGTCTGGTGCCCTCTTCTGGCCTTCAGGCATACACACAGACAGAATATTGTATACATAATAAATAAATAAATATTTAAATAAATAAATAAATAAATATTTTAAAAAAATAAAATAAAATTGTTAGTAACATAGGTTTTTCATGACAGTGAGACACATCTGCTCTGGGCAGCACCAATCTACTTCAGAGAAGATGGTGTACATTGACAGACATTCATAATATAGTTTGCTTCCATTTCTGTCAAAGCTAGCCATTGGACAAGAAATTTTCATTGCCTCCACTCTAATAATATGCTGTCCGAACTGGACAAGCAGGACACAAAAGAAGGTAACTGCTGAACTTTGACAAGACAAGACGAGACAAGACAAGACAGTCCTTCAAAATTCCTGCTTCACAAAAAAAGTTTTTGAGATATTCTATGCCTGTGGGATGAAGATGGATGCCCCAGTGTTGCAGAGGAACCTGGGGTAACTGTAAAGGTATCTATACGCGTCTGACATTTCTATAGTTTGGTAAATGGTTTGCTCTACACTTCCTGTTTAATGAGGTAATATTATTTCTTTCTTGGCTCTCTAATGGGGTTGAAGACTGTTTTCTTTGTTAACAAATTGAGAAATGAAATTTACAAAAAAATATGCTCAATTTATAAGGTTGAGAATCATAAAAGCTTAAATTGTTACCTAAGAAATGTTCTGAAGTCTAAAAAGATAGTTTTAGAATTGATACAATTTATGATAAAAAGTGAATTAGTTATAAAACTTTGGACTCATCAAGATAGGATAGATAATAGAATAATTTCTTCAAGCCTGTCAAATACAAATGGATTGTACATTGTAAAGGTAATTCTTACCTGACAATTGTTCCTATTGAGTATAGTTTTACTATGTTAGAGTTAAAACGTTTCTTTTTTATTTACACACAAGGGGAATGTGGTGCAGGATATTTGATTGCACTGTGACACTCTGAGACTGTTACTAAAGTTAAACCTTGAGTCAAGGAATGAAGTCCATCACTAACTGACTGGATTTAGACATAGAGATTTTGTAGGGTCCAAATAGAGACTCACAGAAAGTGACAGGAATGGGCTTGGAGAGATTCACAGCCTTTTGAATCTGGGAAGGTGAAGAGAGAGGGTCCCTATAATTGACTTCCAAGTTTTTATTAATAGTAGAAAAATTTAAACAAATGCTTCAGGTGTCCTATATTGGTCTCTCTCCTCTTGCTTGAGTCACTACCCTCAACACACATGCACACATGTATGTGCATATATCAACTCTACACACACACATGATAAACTCTTCAGAGGCACCAAGCACAATAGTTAGACTACCTGGTCCACACAGTCTGCCCGGAATGAGTTTAGATTGCAGAAACCACAAACCAGGTTTAGAGAAGCTATGAGATAGTGGTCTGTGTGAAATGTAGTCTAGGAAGTGTGAATCCAGAGTGATGAGTGGGAAAAGTAAGGACAGATTACAGTTAATGGAATTTCTATTCAAAGTAAACATTCTCTTTTGTGGCTAGAATTCAAAGGACACAATGTATAAAGATTTTTGAAGCTTTACAATAAGCAAAATAACACTGTATAACAGAGAGAAAATTGCCCACAGACCAGTTCTTTCTCTCTTTAGAAATGAACATGAATGCAGAAATGCATTTATAATATAAACCATTTCTGTTTCCATAAAAGGGAAAAGCCACCTTTTATAAAAATCTATGGAGTTTAAAATTCAATAAGCACAATCACAATGTTATAAATTCTTTTTTAGCCAAACAGCAATATCATTCAAAATGTTCTCTGCAAGATTGACTTATATTTTATTTATTGGAAAACATGTTGACTTTTCCTATTTCCAAATATATATGGTGCTTGAATATTATCACCTCATAGCTTAATCTCACTGGAAGCTTTTGTGCTTTATTTGCCTATGCATTTGACTTACTTATGAAGTTTTTCTTTTTCAGAATCATAGGAAATACCCTGCTGGTTGCAATTGCAAGATTCCATTTCAATGTCCATTTGTTAGGCAGACACTCCATAGCTCATAACTCTCATGCTAGCTCAGATTCCACAACTAACTGTGCTTTGTAAACTCTATGATGAGCTATGGTTCATCCGAGGAAATGATGAGCAGTATTGGCAAGAGCACTCATCTATGTTAACCAGTGTTAGAACTTGCCTAGGGTCATTCACACATGGAAAGCAGCAGGTATTCAAGAGGAAATGACAGTGAATGGGTTCACTTTAAAGTCAAATTACAAAAGATAGGAAAATAATTGGGGGTGGTAAGAGAGGTGGAATGAGTCAGAAATCTTAAATGCTTTTTATATACCATGAAAATACATAAGTTACCAGACATGGAAATATCAGTACATTTGGAGTAATTGTTAACACAGAGACAGTATGTACATTAACTATGCAAAAGTGTTATAAAGGAGAAATGTTTATAGACTGAAAGAACAACGTGCTACTGCATTACTCTTTTGAACTTGGAGGGAATAGAAGGGGCTTAAGAACACAATTGTGGAGTTTGCTTGGCCGGTGTAAGGGCTACTGCATAGAGGAAGCTAGGATCAGGCGATGATGTACAGTGAGAAGTACTCAGAATTGAGATCACGAGTGCATAGGACTTCTCGAATATTTGAAACTTAGTAAAGCAAATGAGAATTAGTTTCTCCATTTTCTTTACAGTCCAATGGTATAGGACAGTCATTCTAGCATTAGATATTTACTCGTTAGTTACAAGACAATGAATATTTGCATATAAGACACTAGAATTTCCACTTCCTGGTCTTGATGTCAGTGAAATCCTTTCTATTTGGGGATGGGTGGCAATATTCTTTCCTTCTCATCAAGGCAGCCTGATATATGATGTTAAGATACCTCTATGACTGCGTTTGTTCAAGATTATTACTCATCTTGCTGGAGAACCACCCTGTTTAGCCTTGAGGCAAGCGGTCATGCTGGCACAGCATGTGTGGCTGCCCAGTGCAGCCGTTAGGAGCTAGGGAGGCAGGTTTGTCAGCGGCTAGGTACCTGATGGCACTGTCCTACGCAGCCAAGAAAAACTAATGCAATTGTATCTGGGCAGGTTATTTAACCTCTTATGAACATAATTCTCTTCTACCTCCTCTTTCACAGTGTTCCTAAATGTAGGCTGTTTGAATAAAATCAAAGTGACATCCATTATAAAGAATTTTACGCAGCACCAGCACTGTGAATGTAGCTTTCAGAAATGGAAGTCTGAGTTTCCCAAAAAAGAAGTCTATTGTGTTCTCAAAGCATCATTTCTTCAAGTGTTCCTGACAATATTAATTGCACAGTGTTCATTATTTGCATGAAAAGTGTATCTGGTTAAAGGTAAGGCTGAGCTAAATAAAGGAATATGACTTTAATTTTTTCTTTAATTAATGCACAATGTTAAGGTCATGAACAGTACAGATTCTGTCAAACATAGGAAAGATATTATTTTCTTAAGAAATCCACTTGGCATCTGCTTCAACAGAAACACAACTGTGCATCATAGCTCTCAAAATCTACAATCTGAACATATTTATACAAATCACAACAGTTTTTTTGTTTTGTTTTGTTCTTCTATAATTCTTAATGGTCTTTTGTTTATATATTTTGGTTTCTGTGTTTAGATATTTGTGAGCATTTAGTATGTTTCTTTTTTGTTTTGTTTGTTGAAAAAACAGAGGAACAGAAAAGGCACAGGGTTGGGAGGGATGGGGAAATTTGGGAGGATCTCGGAGGAGTTAAGAGAAGGGAAAGTTGTGATCAAAATATATTGTATGAATAAATTTCATAAATAAAAGGTAAACAATTTAATAAAACAAAAATTTCAATGCCTTAGTGACTTCTAAGGCTATGACCCGGGCACATCTAATAAGGCAGCAATGCCTGGCAGACAGGTTCTAGAGAATGGTTTCTAGTGTACCAAACTGAAGTACGGAGTGAGGGCAGTAGATACTTAGATACCACTTCTTGTCACTAGTCACTCCGTTGTCTTAAAACTTTGCAGAGCCCCTGGTGGTGATGGCTGAGAACTAGATGTTGCCACTCTCAGAAGATATCTATGATGCTCTCTGATGACACCGTTTTGGATTTAGTAGGACTTGTTAAATAGGATTATTAGAAGGTAAATTTTGAGGAAAACTTGAAAGGACTGGGTGAGTTTGCTTATTCACACCTGTGTTCCTCAAACAGGAAAACCAGAGGAGAAGGATAAAGAGTTTAGGCTATACATAGTGTCAAAAACATGGCTATCAGTGATATTATTATCTCATGATTCTTGTCCTGCTGGCTGTGTATACACCTTTCCCTGAGGTCTAATGTCTTTTTGGATAATTCTACATTATTTACTTGGTTCTCTTAGTAGAAAATAAGTTGAATAAATTTAAAGTTTATTCATAAGCATATATATTATGTATTCCTTTATATTTGTTCTTCCCTCACAAAATTAATCTCTTGTTCACAATTTAAATAATGCAGGGGAAATTGTTAAAATTGCTTAATAGTCTCACAAAAAGTGTGAGACTTTAAATATTTGATTTATTTTGAAAAGGTATTATAAAGAATGTCCTGAGTCACTTAACATCATTTGAAAAATAAAACTTTATGCACTTAACAATATTTCACTGTGGACTAGTGGAATTGAGTCAACTATCCTCTTACAATTTAACTCATATTGGTTATATTGTTGCTATACTTAGTTCTGTCAATAGTATCTTTTTTTGAAAATCTGTCCATATTTTATGATTTATTTTATATGGGCTCATTGGAAACAGATGCCTGAGCAGAAGGACAAGTATATTTTTATGATAATGTTTATTGAAAAGTCATAACTATTGTATTTGCAGCTTATAGTGTGAGTTTTCATAAATGTAGATGTGTGAGATCGCTGAAAACCATAGTTCACACATCTACTTTCTACGCATTATGTTCAAACTAGAACTGGCTTCACTATTGTGAAATATACAACATGTTATTATTAAGTACAGATACCCTTTTGTGAAGCACATCTCAAAGTTCAGTTCTTCCTTGCTACTTGAAACTTTGAGACTTTGACAGCCCCACCCATCCTCAGCCTCTGGAAATCACCATGATGATTTTATTTCCATGTTTGGTCTTTTATAATTGTACATTTAAGTGAAATCCTACAGTATCTTCATGATAGTGTTCCCTCCTTATTTAACTTTCTATAATTTTCTCCATGTTTGTTCATGTTATTTCAAGGACAAAACCTTTTTGTCTCCCTAAAAGTGAAACTAGAGAATGGGAAGCACCATTGACTGTGGGCAAGATATAAGTCAGTAAAGTTGTAAAAATCAGGATAGAAAGTCTTCAAAAAAAAAAAAAACAGAAAGAGACGAGTGATGCAGGAAATCTACTGCTGTGCATATATGCAGAGGAGGTAGAAACATTTCTTACGACGAACAAGAATGGGATCTACCTGTGTGCATCAGCAGAAGAGTGGGTACAGAACTCAAATGTTCAACAAGGCATTCTTAGGCTACATAAAATAGACAAAATTCAGTTATTAAAGAATATTTTTTCAAACAATACTTTGAGGTGGCGTTCCCAAAGAAATGAACAATCTTGGGTATTTTATAAGTTTTGAATATTCGTATATGCGTAGCATAAACAAACCATACATGGGCATGGCAGTTTCCACATAGTATTATCATCATCATCATTAATAATACCGTTATTATAATCACTATTTACTAAAGCATTTTTATTCTTTTTTTTGATTCAGTGGATTATAATTTTTTATTGAAAAAAATTTCTGCCTCCTCCCCGCCTCCCATTTCCCTCCCCCTACTCCTCTCCCCCTAGTCTGCTCCCCCTCCCCCCACTCCTTTTCCCCTCCCTCTCCAGTCAGAAGAGCAGTCAGGGTTCCCTGCCCTGTGGGAAGTCCAAGGTCCATCCCCCTCCATCCAGGTCTAGGAAGGTGAGCATCCAAACAGGCTAGGCTCCCACAAAGAAAGTTCATACAGTAGGATCAAAACCCAGTGGGAAGTACTCTACAACATATGGGCACAGGAGATCACTTCCTATGTAATAACCCTAGCAGCACAGACATTAAGGGCAAAATTGAATAAGTAGGACCTCCTGAAACTGAGAAGCTTCTGTAAAGCAAAGGACAATCTCACTAAGACAAAAAGGCAATCTACTCACTGGGTGAAAATCTTCACCAACCCAGCAACAGACAAAGGTATGATCTCCAAAATATATAAAGAACTCAAGCAACTAGACTTTAAAATGCTAACTAATCCAATTAAAAAATGGGGCACTGAACTGAACAGAGAATTCTCAACAGAAGAATTTCAAATGACCAAAAGACACTTAAGGTCATGCTCAACCTCTTTGCATCAGGAAAATGCAAATCAGAACAACTTTGAGATATCATCTTATACCTTTCAGAATGGCTAAAATCAAAACCACCAATGATAGCCTTTACTGGAGAGGTTGTGGAGGAAGGGGTACCCTCATCCAATTGCTGGTGGGAATGCAAACTTGTGCAACCACTTTGGAAAGCGGTGTGGCGGTTTCTCAGGAAATTAGGGATCAACCTACCCCAGGAACCAGCAATACCACTCTTGACAATATACACAAGAGATGCCAAAAGCATTTGTTCAACTATGTTCATAGCAGCATTATTTGTAATAACCAGAACCTGGAAACAACCTAGAGGCCCTTCAATGGAAGAATGGATGAAGAAAGTGTGGAATAGATACATATTAGAGTACTACTCCGCATTTAAAAACAATGCCATCTTGAATTTTGCATGCAAATGGATGGAAATAGAAAACTCTACCCTGAGTGAGGTAACCCAGACGCAAAAAGATGAACATGGGATGTACTCACTTATAATTGGTTTCTAGCTATAAATAAAGGACATTGAGCCTATAATTTGTGATCCTAGAGAAGCTAAATAAGAAGGTGAACCCAAAGAAAAACATATAGTCATCCTCCTGGATATTGGAAGTAGACAAGATTGCTGGGCAAAAATTGGGAACTGTAGGAGGGTAGGATGGGGATAAAGAGAAATGGGGAGAGAAAAGTGAGAAGGGGAGGATAGGGAGAGCTTGGAGGAAGGGATGCTTGGGATAAAGGAAGGGTGGATAGGGGAGCAGGGAAGTATATATTCTAATTAAGGGAGCCATCTTAGGGTTGGCAAGAGACTTGACTCTAGAGGGGCTCCCAGGTGTTCAGGGAGATGTCCAGTTAGTTCCTTGGGCAGCTGAGGAGAGGGAACCTGAAATGGTTCTATCCTATAGCCATACTGATGAATATCTTGCATATCACCATAGAACGTTCATCTGGCGATGGTTGGAGATAGAGACAGAGACCCACATTGGAGCACTGGACTGAGCTCCCAGGGTCCAAATGAGGAGCCGCAGGAGGGAGAACATGAGCAAGGAAGTCAGGACCGCGAGGGTGCACCCACCCACTGTGACAGTGGGGCTGATCTATTGGGAGCTCACCAAGGCCAGCTGGACTGTGACTGAAAAAGCATGGGATAAAACCAGACTATCTGAACATGGCGGATGGGAAGCCAAGCATTTTTATTCTTTAGGCACAGTTGAAAATTGCTGTTATGCCGGGCGATGGTGGCGCACGCCTTTAATCCCAGCACTCGGGAGGCAAAGGCAGGCGGATCTCTGTGAGTTCGAGACCAGCCTGGTCTACAGAGCTAGTTCCAGGACAGGCTCCAAAGCCACAGAGAAACCCTGTCTCGAAAAACCAAAAAAAAAAAAAAAAAAAATTACTGTTAGTAATTTTATATTCCTCAGACTGTCTCCCTCAATTGTTTTTGAGATTATATCAATAAATATCTTTAATTAAGGGAAATTATGTAGTAAGTACATGAGATTAAAGGAGTTCTTCCTCATCAAGGTCCTTTACAGGCTGAAATGTGGTTTTTAGGTCTATTCCGGTCCTGCTCCAACTGAACTTGACTATCATATTTTCTGAGTGAGCCCCGACCTGAGGTTATTAATTAGGCTGAGTTCAGGAGCAAAGTCAGCTGCTGTGAACTGCAGGGGAGCATCTGCCAGGATTCCTGACACTCACCACCTTGCATGTGCTCAGTCTGCAGACCCTGGTGGGTTCCTGGTGCTCCAAGCAGAGTACTGAAGGAATAGGGGCTGCCCTTGACAATGGCAAGCTGTACACAGAAGGGAGTGCTGTTGTAAGGAAATCTTTTAAAATAGAACTACAGCTTCCAGGCACAGTGGATCACTTCTTAGAAAGAAATAACAGCTGCCAGGAGGAGATTCTCCCCTCTCCCACTCTTGTACATTAAAGTGAGTGCCTGCTGGAAGAGATACTTGGGCTTTGTTTGTTGTTCTTGTTTATAAGTACATATTTTCATCTATAGAATAAACATAAGATTATTTAAATCCTCGTGTTTGCACTTTATTTCTTGGATAGGTTTGCACACTAAGCATTGGATACTTAGCCTACAAGAGAAAATAAACAGATAACTTGAAGTTATTTAGCTTTAGCTTTTGCTATAATTATTTTTATTTCAAGCTTTATTACAGAGAATTGCTGGTTTAAGATTTCTCTGTGATTCTGACAATGCTCATTTAAGGTCATCCTTCCCAGAAATAGTACTAATCTTCCCTCTGTTTGATTTTTTAAAAGGTTAAGGATAATGACTTCACAGTCAGAACACAGAACACACCAGCCTTCATTTTCACATCGTCAGTTCTCTAAGGGCAAATTGATTTGTATCCAGCTAAGAGCTGCACAGTTTCTCTAAAGCCTTCCTTGACTTCTGACGTATAGAGACTATTTCAAAGAAGCAATGCCTTCTGCAAACTAGAAGCACTATATGGACACTAACAGAGCCAGAGGAACCTGTTGTATTCTGAATATATCCACACATGAAGAGAGTTTTTGAAAAAATCCCAACATAATGTCTACACTTTGAACATTTTGGCTCATTTGAAAATGAATTATAAGGAAATTCCATCACATAGTAATGAAGACAAAAATATGAAATGAAAACCAGATATGTCATCCTCGCAAGATTATTCCTATAACTAACTTCCTAGGAGTTGCAAGGTTCAAAGCAGAAACTAATATGAGATAGGGAAGATTACAGCAGCTCAGTTCTATCCTACAAAATACACAAATGTTGTGAAATATTAGTTTAAGAAATGTTATATTCCTTTACACTGTAGATTGTTAGTTTAATGATGCAAGGATATATTCCATTCTTTTTCGTTGCATTAGTTTAATTCTGTGAAGATGTGTTAATTTGCCTGCCTAAAACACCTAATTGGTCTAATAAAGAGCTGAATGGCCAATAGTTAGACAGGAAAGAGCAATAGGCAGGGCTAGCAGCATAGAGACTAAATAGGAGAAATATAGAGAAGAGAGGAGTGAGGAGCAAGAAAAGAAGAAGAAAAGCACACTAGGGAACTGCTAACCCAGCCACAGAATAAGAAACAAAGAAAGATATACAGAATAAAGAAATGTAAAGAGCCCAGAGGCAAAATGTATTCTAAGAGAAATGTCTAAGTTAGAAAAGCTGGCTAGATACAAGTCAAGCTAAGGTCAGGCATTCATAAGAATAAGTCTCTGTTTATTTATTTGGGAGCTGGGTGGCGGGTTCCCAAAGAGTTAAAACAACAAAACAACAACAGCAAACCTACACTCTAGCTCTGGCCAGTTTCCTCCTTTTTCACCCCTTTCCCGTAAGATACCAAAGCCTATGTCATTTCTTTCCTCAGATATCCTTGTATCATCAAATATGGGAAAATGGGTCAGCTTCGTCCCTTGTCATTCTTGCTCCATAAAAAAAGAAGCCTGTGTTAGTTCACTCACGCTCACTCCTGTTCCAAAATACATGGGAACCTAGATTAGTACCTTCCTGCTCTCCACTGCTCCCTGCGAGGAGGGAGCCTGGGTCATCTCTTTACAAGTGAAAGTAACTCACATGGTACTGTTTTTTTGTTGTTGTTGTTTATTTTTTGTTTTGTTTTTGATTTTTGTTCTTTTTCTTTTGCACTGCCAGATATAACAAGTCAGTCATATCTGACTGCTAATTTGTTTCGAAGTTATTGTCAAATGCCAATTGCTTTACCCTTCCACACCAGCATCATTCAAAATACTGAGTTCAGGGATTAGTCTGTCCATCTTCATTTACCAACTACTCACTGAGAATTTAGCATTCTGAAACAATTGTTGTTAATAGTTAAATCTTGTTTAGTGCATTAGTTATAAATATTTTTGAATGATGCTGTTATATATTTTCTATTAATTTATTTTTCAACACTGTGGATCTAATCTAAGGTTTCTCAGATTCTAGATATGTACCCACCACTGAGTTATACCCATAACTCTTTTTTTTGTTTGTTTGGGTTTTTTGTTTCTTTGTTTGTTTCTTTTAGACGAAAGGGGGAAATGCAGTGGCATTTCACCTCTATTTTATTTTTTTATTATTTATTTACTTATTTATTTAAAGATTTCTGTCTCCTCCCCGCCACCGCCTCCCATTTCCCTCCCCCTCCCCCAATTAAGTCCCCCTCCCTCATCAGCCCAAAGAGCAGTCAGGGTTCCCTGCCCTGTGGGAAGTCCAAGGACCACCCACCTCCTTCCAGGACTAGTAAGGTGGGCATCCAAACTGCCTAGGCTCCAACAAAGCCAGTACGTGCAGTAGGATCAAAATGTTTTGTTGAGACAGGGTCTCATTGAGTTGGTGAGGCTGGCCTTAACCATGTGATCCCTCTGCCTCACCCTGCTGAATAGCTGGGACCACAGAAGTGCATCACCAGTCTTCAAACGCTGATAGTTTCATAAATGTGTGTACTGTGCCTTTACCATCTTAGCCATTTCTTGCTCCCTTGCTTATCCTCTCTCTTCTCCTCCTCTGGTCTCCTTCCTTTTTCTAGTTAGTCTGCCTTTAATTTCCCGTCTTCCTCTTTTGTAGATTCCACATATGAAATGGAACATACAATTTTGTCTTCCTTAACTTGATTTATTTCATTTAATATGATGTTTCCCAATGCCATCCATCTTCCTTATTTAGTACTTTAGCTATAAGGAACTAAGCTACATATTGCATCCTCTTGTCTCCTGATGGCTGCCTCTGCTGACTCCTCACCTGGCGATTGTTAATAACACTGCAATTAACATGGATGTACAGGTGTTCTTGTCATATGCTAACTTTGATTTTTTTCAGATACACATGCAGGAGTACACAGCTGGGTCATGTGGCAGTTGTCTTTGGTTTCTCTTCCTGTGATGAAACACCATAACTTGGGGAGAAAATGGTTTATTTCACTCATATTTCCATATAACAGTTCATCATCCAAAACAGTTATGGCAGGAATCCAAGTAGGGCAAGAACCTATAGACAGAAACTGATTCAGAGGACATGGAGGAATACTGCTTATTGGCTTGCTCCTCACAGCTTTCCCAGCCTATTTTCTTGTAGAATCTGGGACTTCCAGTCCAGGAGAGGCATCACCCACAATGGGTTAAAACTTATAACATCAATAGCTAATTAAGGAAAAGCCCTACAGTCATGTGTACAATATGATCTTATGAGAGTGCTTTCTCTATTTTGGCTCTCTCCTCTCAGATGACTCTAGCTCATGTCAAGTTGACATATAACCAGCTAGCACAATAGTTATATATTTAATTTTCTGAGAAACCTCCATCCTGAATTTCACAGTGAAGAATTTTTCTTGAACAATGATCAAAAGTCATATTTATTCTTATAAACATTTTAAAAAACCAAGAAGGCTTGGAAAAGCAAAATGAGAGTGTGACATAAAGAAAATATTCTTTATAGTAATGATCTGGCACCCAACTCTTAATGAGTTCTCTTCACACCCATAGATTACTGTACCTTGTCAGAAAAGCTACTTGCTTGAGTAGATGGCAATCATCACAGACACTTAACAATTGGTCAAGGTGCAAGAAATGAGAGAGTGCACTATACTTAGCCCTACAAAGGATATCTAGTTCATACCTCCTCCTCCCAATGATTATGGTTGATCACAGAGCATAAGGTAAAAAGATTGTAAGAACCAGAGATAATGACTACAAAGAAATGGCATTTTCAGGACACTAAAAGGCAACTGTACATTTGGACTCACAGAATATATGACAGCGATCTAAACAAACTCCAGCCAGAAAAAAAAAAATCCAAACATGGTGAGAAGGAGATAGGTACAAAGTTCCACCCCTGAGTAAGGAGCTATTGGAAACTGTTAACAGGAAGAGTCTCTGGGCAGATGTAAAATGTGGGGTAATATTTAGAGGTAGAGAGGTAGTCTACTGAGAAAACTTTAAACCAAGGGTCTGTGGTGAGCATTAGTGTTCTGCATTTGAAGAAAAAGATCAGAAAACAAAGTAGCCCAGAGCTTTGCGAGAGCAGAAAGAAAAGCAAATAGGGAAGTGAGAGGGAGAAGAGAGTTGGGAGTTTCGTGGGTCCTTGTTGGGACAGTGTCATGGGAGTTATGAGGTTTCAGAACAGGGACACATTTTTGTATGTTGTAAGGGGTTGTGTTCCTTCTGTGTTGTTATAAATCCTGGAGCTGAACCCATCTACAGATGATGGTGGCTATCTTCCAAAGAGTGTGAGGTGGAACGAAATGACCAGATGACCAGACACCGGGTATCTCACCACATCGAAATTTCCTTGCAGGTCGCATGCAAAGATGAACAGAAAAAACCTGAAAGGTAGTCAAATATAACTGCAATATTTGGGGGGTTGAACAATCAAAAGCTTTGGGAACTAAAATTTACTCAATGTAAATTTGGCTGGGGAGAGAGAGAGAGAGAGAGAGAGAGAGAGAGAGAGAGAGAGAGAGAGAGAGAGGGAATATGAGAATGCCTCATGATATAGAGGGAAAGGAACCTGAACTGTAGCAAAATCCAATGCATCCCCTCTTGATACCTTTAATGCAGCTATTGTGTGTGGACCATATGCTGAGGAGTACAATATTAGCCTCTAAGAACCTCTATGGACATCCCCAAATATACTCATTGCATTGGAATCCCACAAAAACACAACAAAAGCAGATATCTTAAATCACAGACCATAAGGCACAGAAAAAATACAGGAGGCTACAGAAGATAGAGTGACTCAGGATGTCATTTTTATTCATTTCATTACATCTTAAGCTTGTCCATATACGCAATAGGTGGATTAAAGCCATTATGAGAAGTAAGAGTGTTGTAAATAACAAAGAGCAAATGATTGTTTTCCAGGAGTGCAGCTGGAATAAAGGCACTAAGTACACAGACACCCTTATACTGGAACTGTTCTAGCACCTGAAATCAGTTATCGAGTGAGCATGTTCTTTACATTATTCTTATTCCTTGAGGTATCAAAATAGATGATTTTGCCATTATTAAATATTTACATAAAACTTAAAAGTCAGTGCACATTAATTACAGCAGCACTCAGAAGTGAATCATGATTTATTATGATACCGATGTCTGGCTCCTCATAAAGGGACTACGAAACTGACAAGAAAAAGTCACATAATGAAGGATTGAACCCACTTGTCACCAATCTCTCATTATCTGTAGTTTTAAGCAAGAAACTCTGAAAAGCAACTTCTAAGAATCAAATATCCCTACTTGCTTTTCTTATCTATAAAAGTCTCATTACATTACTGCATTCGCCTCAGATTTATGGTGAGTTAGGTAGACTCACCTGTGAGCAGCACCAGCATACATTCAGCCTTGGGTAGAGTACTGAGCTCCTGGTTTCTGTTCTATATGCTTTGTATATGTAGAGCTCTTTGCTCCTAGACCCTCACCATGGGCCATTCTTCTTATTTTTTTTCCACTATGTGATGAGAGGAGCAATGAGGAAGGGCAACGCAGCTGAACAAAATGACACCTGTGGCTGAGAACAGAGTTTTTGTTTCAAACAAAAGCTCACAAAACAAAACTTTGAGGACCTCAGTCCGTGAACAATGTCAATTAAGGATTCCTATAAACTGGGCATAGTCTCACACTAGAATGCGAAGGAGAAGGCAAACATCTCAATTACTGTTTTGTATTTTCAAAAAATTAGAGATTTTTAGTCTGAATTGAGTGATGCAGACCTTGTAAAGAAATGTACAGTTGCAGGTAGATCAGAAGAGAGACCAGAAACAGAGAATACATTACCCACACCATCTGGGTACTGAAATACACTGAGCAGGTGAACAAACTGATGGCTTTGAAAGTCTAACATTATTTTCTTTAGCCAGAAGAAAGTATGTTAGCAACTAGCACAGAGGTAAGTGTCTGTAATCCCAGCACTTTAGAAACTGAATCAAAATGATCATGAGTTCAAAGCTATCTTGTGCTACACTATTCTATCTGCCTCTCCACACAAAATTGTGGGATTTATATAAAATTATTGTCTTTTTATTTATACTCAAATCTTTGAGTCATCTAATATTAACTATTACAAAAGATAGATACAAGCCAATTTTTTTCTTCGTCTTTGGTACTGGTTGTTTATTTTCTTTAATTTGTGATTTACTTATAACAACTCAGAGGTCTTTGCATGACTAGTTCATATCTTTTCCTTTGCATAGTCTTTAGAAGTGCTAGGAAATGTCTTAGTATTCAAGTTCCTTTATGTCAGATTTCTTTCCTTACTTCCTTGATGGTTGCTTTATTTCTGATAGATTTGTTTGATTACTTGTAACTTCAGATTTGTGTAATCTGTTGGCTTTCTTATTGATATTTTCCTTACTTCTGCATTCATGGCTAGTTTCTCAAAGTCCTCTTCCATATCACCAGCATGCTTGTGCATGGCAGCGCTCTTAATTGACTCTACCAAAAATGTTGTTCTTCGTACTGTATTTTATGACCTCCTGATAATGTCCCATCATTGTAACACATTCCATTTTGAATCTTGGTAGTTCACTTTCTGTGGTTTTATGAACATAATGGCAGGGTTCATATGATCCTTTCTGTTGTGAGCACTAAACAGGTGTCAGTCATAATTGCTACTTGGATCAGGTGAGTTGGGAGGGTTTCTTCTTGTAAAGGGTCATGATGATAGTAATTTTGCTTTGTTCATTTTCATACATGCTCTCCTACTAGGAGTCTGAGGAAATGTTTGGGTAGAATCAATTGTTCTAAAGACTTTGAAGCTCACCCATTTGCTACAGCTCAATCTGCAAACTCCATGGGAAGTTATTTGTGAAATCCTTCTTATCTCACATGCTTACACAGACTTTGTGACATAAAATAAGCCATGAAGCCTGGCATTCTAAGCAAAACAACTTGAGAACATTAATTTCAACAATACAAGGCTGATGGGACTCCATTCTAACTGGTAATATTTTAGTTGTCAGAACCAGGACTCTTGAGACAAGTGTGCACCTGCGGGACCCCACCCTCACCCTTTCCATCCAGTAAGCCCCAAACAGAATGCCATCACAGAGAAGAAACTTTGATCTGCACCCGAAAAGGGGTAGCTGACAATGACATGCTTGCTACCTGATTCAGAAGCAGTCTGGGACTAAAAAACACATCATCAGGAAAGGGGAGAGCACCTTTCTACACACTTCTTTACAAGATTCTTTTGTGCTTATGAAATATTATTTTAATCTGGTTCTATGTTTCTGATAGACAACACACTTTTCTGCTTTGCATAACAATATACTTTTAAAAAATTGGACCATGTAAATTTTTATTATTTATTTTATTTTGAGACTATAATATGTCATTCTTTGTCTCCTTTTCTCCCCCCAAACCCTCATATGTGACCTCTTTGCTCTTTTTTCTAATTCATGACATCTTTATTAACTGCTATTACACATAATCTTAAATACATCAAAACAATTTGTTCAGTCTGTATGTTACTTGAATGTACGTTTTCAGAATAGTAAGCTCTTCCCCAAGGAAGACAATTTCTCTTGCTTTCAGAATTTTACCTGAGCATTCAACTCATGAGTCTTACTGATAAATATTAGGATAGACTTAATTTAAACCTATGTATCATGGCTTCAGCAGACTCTGTGCTTTGGGACCAAAATCCCTGCCAGGCTGTGGCCTGAGCAGCCGGTGGTACACTGTCTGTGGGGTCATGGGGCTACAGACAACAATTAAAATATCAGTCCATGCATGTGTAAGTTGACAAAAAGAAAGCATCATATTTTCTTTGACCTTTATTCAGGTCATGGTTTGGCAATCATGTTGGTGAGACTTTGTGGGTATAGCTTCTAATATTGCCAGGCTATGCAACTTATGGCATGCCTAGGAGTCACAATTTCATTTTCTTAAGTGAGTAAGTAGCATGTTTTCGTCTATCTAGGTTTGGGGGGGGGATATAATTTTGTGTAACATTCAGACACTGATCCTAATACTATTATCTAAAGAGCACTGAATTTTGATGGCTCCATTTCTGTCTAGTTTGCTCAGTGCCGATTTATCCATATTTCCCAACATCCATGATGCTTAGTTGCATGTTAGGGCACTGGTGACTGTTTTATTTAACTAGCAATAAATGAAAAATGGGAGAAGCTGCTATGGTGTCAGTTGTTATTTGTGGCACCACATAATTGAGATCAAAATATTATTAACCAGGAACATATTTAAGCAGATATCATTCTACCTACTTTGTTTCTGATAGATTTTAATTTTAGAGAAAATCTTATTCAAGATTGATATCTCTGAAAACATTTGGCTATGCTGTTAGTAAGTATCTCTTCCCTTCCCTTCAGTCCTGTGTGCTTCTCTAAGATGAGAATTTTGAAGACCATTTTAAAGAATATCTCATACCACATTTGTACTCTAGACATTTCATGAGTGGAAAGTCATATCACTGATTTGAGTAATTACTTATGTCTGTACTCCCTCTTAAAATAAAAGGCTGCTTAATTGAATTTCTCCTGTGGTTAATAACAGATGACACTCACTTTAGTGAACATATTCTCCAGGTCGTAGGACATCCAAATGTTAATGCAATGTTCACTGTACTGTGGTAGAATAAGCATTAAGGAGAAGGACCCCCATAGCACAGAACAGAACATTAGCCTAATTGCCACTTAGCATTACAGAGAACCATGAGATCTTCCTGCAAATGGAAGAAGAAGACTATCAGATGTGGTGCTGTAGAAGTAGCTGAGATTCATATATCTTCCAGGCAACAGGCAGTCAACTGGGACACTGAGCATAGTGAACCTCAAAGCCCACCCTCACAGTGACGCACATCCTCCAATAAATCTATACCCACTCCAATAAAGTCACATGTCATAATAGTGCCAATTTCTCTGAGATTATGTGGACCAATTACATTCAAACTACCACACCAAGGCTGATCATAACAATCTACATTCCTAATCAATGATGAAATGCATGCTAACATTGGATGCCCTCTGATAAGTGAAAGCTGGCAGGCTTTTTACTCTCTTAAGGAATAAAGCACATTATGTCTGAGAAGTGCTCATACCCACGGTCTTGTGATGTTTAGCAACTCTTTACCCCTGAAGTGTCTCCAGATCAGTGGAACATGTGAGTTTGCTGCTGTCTTTGACTTCTCACTTGTATTTGTGTTTTATGTTGCACAAAACAAAAGAATTTTCTAAAACTGAACTTGTGACAGTCATTAGCTAATTAAGTTTGTCCTTATACCTTGAACAGTACATTCTATTGTAAACTTATAATGCTCCACAGAGCATGCTCTACTTTAGAGAATCTGGCTGCTCTGAGGATTGATGCATTTCCTCTGGATCTGCAGTGATCCAAAGTAAAGGGTCAGCCTTCCCCACAAATGCCACACTTGAGAATGGGATATATATTTTCCAACTAGTCAACCTATATCAGACTTTACCAGGAATCAATTCTGAGCCCAAAGTAACAACACAGAACTCAGGAAAATAAACATATATTATAATTTAAGCTCAAAATTCGCATCTATACTAAAAAAAAAGATGATTTTTCAGCTCTCATAACATGGGGAAAGCCTTAGAATATATGTAAAGAAAAACATTTCTTCTCCTTACAAAGTCTCTCTTTGTTACTTCAAGATCCATTCTTGAATTTGCATAAGAAAGTGTATGACAATTTTCTTTGAAGAATCCTGAGCTATAGTGTGAAGGGTGTATAAAACTTTGAATATGCGCTCACTCTATATTGGTGTTTTTATTTTTATTCAAAAATACATTATGCACAATTTCAAAATATGTTGTAAATTTTGGATGTGAGCTGATCTTTGCTTCATTTATATCCATGGGTACTTAGAGATAGGTGTGAAATAGAATTACTGAAAAGTAATTCCACTGATGGGGCCAGACAAGGCTCTGGATAGTCAAAAATTAACATCGAATAAGTCACAAAAGGTCCTCCTCTCATGAATTTTGTGTAGTGTGGACAATAGTTGTGAAAAGTTTGGATGCTGAGGATCTGTGCGCTGAAGGATAACCATGTGGTAGAGCGGCTGAGGGCACCTGCTGCATGATGTTCACAGAAGGCCTTGGGTGTGTAGTGCCTCACCTGCCAAGCATGAGAGCAGGAGACATTCTGCTGAGAATGGTGAGAGGCAAAGGCTGGAGAATAAAAAGAAACCAGGGCATAGGTTTTCTCGCAAACAGCAGTTCTCCTTAGGTGGGAAGTCACTTAGACACTTTAGAAGTAGAGACCAGCTTCACTGGAACAACTGCGTGATGACATTGGAGCTAATGATAATAGAGGAGGCGTGGGCTCTCAGGCTGTGTCAGCAGCTTGGACATCTTCCTCCAGATTGAGAAAATGTGCCTCCTCAGAGCTGATGAAGTAGAAAAACTGTACTCTCCAGGAACAGAAATTAGAACGAAGTGCCTATTATTCCTGCTGTTCTAAGTGTACTCTGTGCGACAGAGCATCATGGCCAAAACTGCAGTCACCCAGCGCAGAGAGAAAGGAGCTTGCCCAGCTCCTGGGAAAAGGAACGCATATGTGATCAAGTGAGAGAAAGCTCGTCAGAACCCATCTCAGTCCCAAGCGGGACACCTAATCCTGGCCTGTGCACTAACCTCTCATGATCCTTCATTGCCCACTATGCAAGAAAGCAACCATAAAAGGCCTGATCTCAGCAGCTTAGGAGTGTATGTAAACTGTTGGGAGCAGCTGACACATCACATATTTTATAAATGTTTGCTAAGACTGCCATCTGGGTTATATGTTCAAGAAATCTATTGGCTGCTATGTGGAGAATAGTTTTCGATTTTATTATCAAGTATTAATTTTACATAATATGGGTTTCATTATGACTTTTAATATATGTATACAATGCATGTTTATTGTGTTCATTTTCCAATACCCTCTCTTGTCTGTCCCCTCTCTCTTCCTTTTCCATGTCCCTCTCTCCCTATCTTCCTGTTAACTGTATATAAGTGGTCAGAGAACGCTGAGGACCCTTGCCCCACATCAGTTTAGGATTTTGAAGGTCCCAACTTTGCTCACATCTATTGTAGGCAATCACAACTGTTGTGAGTTCAAGGGCATACTGGACACACCATGTCAGACTTCAGTGTTTTATATCATATCCTTCCTTCCTTCAGCCCTTACAGTCTCCCTTTCCCTTCCTCCATGGTGCTCCCTGAGCCTTGGGGGCTGAACACTTAGCTATCCCTCAATTTCTGTGTTTTGGCCAGTTTTGAATCTTTGCAGTCAACACTGAGTAAAATAGGATTTTCTCACTGAAGCTGGGAATGCAATCCCATGCAGTGGGCAAGTCATATCCTAAAGAGAAAACTTTATGCTTGAGAGGCCACAGTGGAAAGAACCAGTGTAAGACCACCAGATATATAGGGGCCACTCAAACATAGTAGCAGACATTGTACATGCCTCTTTTTCCATAGCACTATTATTATTTCAAAACAGAAAATTTGATAATCTGAAAAATTAACCATATTTTTATTATCACAAAATATCAAATCAAGTTTCAAATATTCTGAGTTGTTGTTTTGTTTTGTTTTGTTTTTTGTTCGGTTGGTTTTTTTTAATTTTTTTTTTTTTTAGTTGTTGAAAAAAATTTCTGCCTCCTCCCCGTTTTCCATTTCCCTCCCCCTCCTCTCACACATCACCCCTCCCCTCATTCCCCTCCCCCCCTCTCCACCCCTCTCCCCCTCCCCCACTCCATTCCCCCTCCCTCTGGAGACTGAAGAGCAGTCCAGATTCCCTGCCCTGCAGGAAGTCCAAGGTTCTCCCACTTCTATCCAGGTCCAGGAAGGTGAGCATCCAAACAGGCTAGGCTCCCACAAAGCCAGTTCATGTATTAGGATCGAAACCTAGTGCCATTGTCCTTGGCTTCTCATCAGCCTTCATTGTCCTCCATGTTCAGAGTGTCCTGTTTCATCCCATGCTTATTTAGTCCCAGTCCAGCTGGCCTTGGTGAGCTCTGAATAGATCTGTTCCACTGTCACAGTGGGTGGGTGCACCCACAGTGGAAAGGAAGTCAGGACCTGAGTTGTTTTTATAAATTTTATAGTTGGTTCAGTTAAACATATAAGCAAAATCCTTCCTTCACAAATTCTCAATGTTTCTGAAATCTCTTTTCAATCTGTAGATTTTTCCCAGTCTCAATCTCTCAACTCTCCCCTGCCCACCAACCTGTCTATCTCCTGATTGCCATGATTACATGGGATGAGACCCCTACACTCTTACCAGGAGCTTGGGAGACACATCACCTCTGTTAGTTTCCTAGCTCCAGGGTTCTCTTCCTTTATGTCCATTAATGGTTTGAACTATAATCGTAAACATTCTGAGGTCCATGTCTATCACCCCATTTCCCACTGTCATTTGACTCTTACCTTGTCTTCTGTTCTATCAACCCCACTCTGTCAGGCTAAACACTTTCCTGGCAATTTCACCTCACCTTTCAATTTTCTGAGGACAGCTAATTTCCTGGTTCTCTAAAGTTCCAGTGCTGTCATCTGTCACTCTCAACAAAAGGACTGAGAACACTATTTCTTTCTTGAGGCCCATAATCACCTGACAGAGACTCTGTGGACAACTTTAGGATTCCACAGAGTTGGGTGTTACAAGTATCTCTTTTTTCTCCTGTTTGGTTAAACATATAGTTACTGGTGATTAACAGATACTTGTGGTAAGCAGTATATTCTTCATGACCCATTTACATTTTGGTTTGAGGAGATACTGTATATCTGAATTTGAGGGGAGTTTGAAGCTGACCAACCCCACACTCTTTCTCTGTAGTCATTTCCAATCATAACAATTACTCTGAAATCCTAGAGGGAAAGCATAAAACAACTGTACATAAACCTTACAGAAATTAGGAAATTCATATCCTCAAATGCATATTCTTCCTACTCTGAAGATGCTGACCCACTCACATTTGGCTTAAGGCTGCAATTGATGTGTGTTTATTAGTATGAAGAGATGAGATGGTTGGGTGGCTAAAAAGAGTTCTGTTGAGTGGTGAAGGAGATTATGAACTCTTATGTTACTTCATTTACTCCAGTTGACTGAAATTGACTTTTTTGGGTGCATAATAAATCTGGTGCCAGCCTTCATTTACCTGGAGAAGGAAACACTTCAGTAAAGGTATGTTTCCTTTAATAGTTAAGGTTCATGAGGGCATTTTCCACACAATCCCTCATAGAATACAGGGATGCGATGTGAGGTTTCTTATGTTAAATTTATATCAGGGAATCTGCAACAGAGGGAAATCCCTAAATCCTGCATCTTTGTCCATTGAGTGTAAGATGAATAGTGTCCCAGTTTATGCAAAGATTAGCTATATTCCAAATAGCTGAATAAGGAAGGGGGCATCTGGGACACTTAGCTAAGAAAGGTGAGTAAACCACGCTTGGGGAACCTTGACCTTACTATTCCATCTCTTTGTGGATAGGTTATATCAAAATGAATGGCAAGAACATTTTACTGTCAGGCACACCAGGCCTTTTCTTTAGTGCTATCAACCAGCTCCCAAATCTTGACATGGAGACTTCTTCCCAGTTATCAATACTTGGTCTAATTTAGGCTCACTTCTTCCTAGATCTTCTAACTTGGATCATTCTGTTTCTTTGTAACTACTTGTTGCCTCAAGGCTTTTCCCTTTTCTTCCCTTTTTGTATATATTACTTTTATTATTTCCAGTGTCTTACTGACTAGTGGCTGCCTGACTTCTTTCCCAGAGCATATTTTTCAGTCTCTCCTCCTTCTTCTGTCATTCTTCCTCAAGCCTAGATTCCTCCTTCTATTTATTCTCTCTGCCCGCCAGTCCCACCTATCATTTCTCTGCCTAGGTATTAGCCACTCACCTTTTTTTTGCCTTTATTTTTTATTGAGAAAAGGAAAAAAAACAAGTTTCTGCCTCCTCCCAGCCTCCCATTTCCCTCCCCCTCCTCCTACCCTTCTTCCCCTCCTCCCACCTTTCTACCCCTCCCCCTACTCCTCTTCCCCTCCCTCTCCAGTCCAAAGATCAGTCAGGGTTCCCTGCCCTGTGGTAAGTCCAAGGTCCTCCCCCCTCCGTCCATATCTAGGAAGGTGAACATCCAAACTGGCTAGGCTCCAACAAAGCCAGCACATTAAGTAGGATCAAAACCCCATGCCATTGTCCTTGGCTTTTCATCAGCCCTCATTGTTCGCCATGTTCAGAGATGATGTGGGAGTGTCATAGCAATCTGTTGGTTTCATTGGTTAAGTAATAAACAAACTGCTTGGGCTCATAGCTTAGAACATAGGTGGATGGAGTAAACAGAACAGAATGCTGGGAGGAAGAGGAAGTGAGGTAAGACACCTCAGACAGAGTCTCGACAGCTCTGCTCTCTGGAGCAGAGCAGATACGAAATGCTCCCCTCTCCCGGAAAAGCGATTCAGCTCAGACCCAGGATGAACGTAGGCTAGAATCTTCCCCATAAGCACACCTTGGGGTGCGACATAGATGATTAGAAATGGGCTAAATTAATATGTGAGAATTAGCCTAGAAGAGGCTAGATAGAAATGGGCCA
>NC_022012.1:11683516-11683965 GCF_000317375.1 Microtus ochrogaster | reverse complement strand
TTGGTAAATTAAAGACTCATGTGGTCAGAAAAAGAGAGATATACAGTAAAGAGAGATTCAAAGACAAAGAAAATTTCTAAATGGTTTGAAGTGTGTTAAAAATATATGCAGACTAATATTTAAAGTTCTTAAAGTAACAAACAAAAAAAAGTAAGAGAATTGTTGTGCGTGGTACACACCTTTAATCCCAACACTTGGTAGGCAGAGGGAGATTGACCTCTGTGACTTCAAGGTGTGGTAGCACTCGCCTTTAATCCCAATGCCTGGGAGGCAGAGACAGGCAGATCTCTGAGAGTTCAAGGACAGCCTGGTCTACAGAGTTATTTCACATCAAAGATACAGGGAACCTATCTCAAAAAGCTAAAAGTTAAAACTAAAAATAAAAGAAATAGAGTTAAAATAAAGCCATACAAAGATGAAAAATACACAGAGAATTTTGATACTGTATG
>NC_022012.1:11645067-11675028 GCF_000317375.1 Microtus ochrogaster | reverse complement strand
GAGAAGTCAGGTGTAAGTCTGATAGGTTTACCTTTATAAGTGACTTGGCCTTTTTCCTTTGCAGCTCTTAAAATTCTTTCCTTTTTCTGTATGTTTTGTGTTTTAATTATTACATGGCGAGGGGATTTTTTTTTGATCCAGCCTATTCGGTGTTCTGTATGCTTCTTGAACTTTCATAGGTATATCTTCCTTTAGGTTGGGAAAGTTTTCTTCTATAATTTTATTAAATATATTTTCTGGAACATTGAGCTGCACTTCTTCTCCTTCTTCTACTCCTATTATTCTTAGGTTTGGTCTGGTTATTGTGTCCCAGATTTCCTGAATGTTTTGAGATGAGAGTTTGTTGGACTTGCTGTTTTCTTTGATCAGTGTGTTTATTTTCTCAATGGTGTCTTCAGAATCTGAGATTCTTTCTTCTAACTCTTGTATTCTGTTGGTTATGCTTGTTTCTATAGATTCTGTTTGTTTACATAAATTTTCCATGTCCAACCGGCCCTCTGTTTGTGTTTTCTTCTTTGCATCGATTTCAGTTTTCAAGTATTGAACTGTTTCCATTATCTGTTTGATTGTTTTTCCTTGGTTTTCTAGGGTAGCATTCACTGATTTATTCAATTCATCAAACTTTCTGTTATATTTCTCATCCATTTCTATAAGGGCGTTTTTTACTTGCTGTTTAAGGGCGTCAATCACTTTCATGAAGTCAGTCTTTTCTATTTCTTCTTGATTAAGGTGTTCATGTCCTCCTGTTGTGAGATGGCTGGTTTCTGATGGCTTCATGTTGCTTTTCAGATTGTTGGGTGAGTTCTTGCATTGGTGTCTGCCCATCTCTTCTTCCAAATGCTCCCATATGGATCTTCTTTTACCGGATCAGGTCTCCTTGCCTACTGATGTACCTTCCCAGTGATGGCTCTCCCCAATGATGGCTCTCCTGGTGCCGAGATCAGATCTCCATGCCCAGTGATGGCTCTCCCCAATGCTGGCTCTCCTGACACCCATATCAGGTCTCCATGCTGGTTGGGTAGCTCATAAACAAAGTGCCTACCTTGCTTGGTGCAGGCAGGCTATAGAAACAACGGAACTCCCGCCCACTTGGTTGCCCTGAGGATTCGGACTCAGTGCCCACTGGGTGATGTTATGTGTTGAAAGAGGACAGGGGGGCCAAGTGGAGAGGGCTCTGGATGCATGCTGGGTGGGATAGGAAGAAAGAGGCAGTATGCAGGGAGTAGAGTCCCTGCAGAGAGCCCAAAAAGGATAGGGGGTTGAGGAACTTCTGAGTTCCTTGTCCCGGGCTGGCGCCGAGGGGTCAGAAATTCACCCCAATGTTGGCTCTCCTGGCGCCGAGAGATGAGGTCTCCATGTTGGTTGGGCAGCTCGCAAACAAAGCTCCTACCCTGCTTGGTGCAGGCAGGCCATAGAAACAAAGGAACTCCCACCCGCTTGAATGCCCTGAGGATTCGGACCCAGAGCCCAGACAGGCTGGGCTGGGTGATGTTATGTGTCAAAAGAGGGCAGGGGAGCCTAAGTAGGGAGGGCTCTGGATGCAAGCTTGGTGGGATAGGAAGAAAGAGGCAGTATTGCCCTCACCTTTTTATTAGACCAATCAGGTGCTGGGGGCAGGCAAGGTGCAACAAATTCAGCAGCATATCTTTATATAATTAAGAACACACCCTTACATACTTAAACAAATGCCGCATAAACAAATGTAACACATCCTTACCCAGTTTCCAGGTATTATTCCATGACATAAATAAATGTAACACACCTTGCATATTATTCCACAACTGTCAGATATGGAGCCATCCCTGGGGCACTGGCACTAGTATGAAGAGAGAATGTGGCATCCACAAAAGTCGTTGATTGTCTGCAGGGACTCCATCTGGAACACAGATTAAATAGGGAGCTCACTGAGTCACACTGAAACATTCATTGTATTAGTTTTTTTTGTTCGCTTTCCTTTTAGTCATTAACCAATTAAAGGAACACAAATACAGAAGGACATCCCATATCATTTCCTCTTTTCTGTTTAAATAAAAAGTAAGGTTTTAACTTTAACATAGTAAAAATGCATATAACAAGACAAGTATCATCAAGAATTATAGCTACAACATTTATATCTACCAATATAAATTGGTAGATATAAATTCCTCGTTTAAAGGAATCATGCCTCTGCTTGCTTTTAGCAAGCAAAGCCCACCCACGAAAAGTCTGCTACCAAAAATCCATGCTCAATTCTGTTTCTATGTGTCTGTGATTCCTTCTTAAGCTTTCTCAGGTTTTACATGGATTATGTCAGCCTCATGTTGGCATGCCCAACACAATACTTCACTTAGGCCAGTCTCCTCAATTGTATCAGCCCAGGGTTCCTCTCTCCCAGAACCACTGATCAGTGACACACATAATCCCCATGCTTACTTTCTCCTTGCCAAATACTTTCTGCATCTTTTTTTTCTTGCCCCATTTCCCCACCCAGTTTTCTCAGAAATCCTAGTTTTTCTTAAGACTAAGCTCTTTGTAAAGCAAAAGCAGACTCCTGTGCTTCCACAAATCTCTATTTATTAGCTGCAATGTGGTCACTGTGACTTGTCTGGGTGTCTTTGTTGTCTCCTTATCTGCGTACCCATTGAATCCTGAGCTTTTATGCAAGTCACTCATTCTGCTGCATCCCTAGAACCTGTTGTCACTTATGCCCAGTCACTATTACCTGTTGTGCTTTCTGTTTATGTTTATCTCATTCCAGTGGCCATGTTTCTTGTGCAGTGCTTTCATTGATGGTCCAATGTCTTTACCTGAATTAGATTAGATACCTCAGAGAAGCATCATTCTGCTTATCATTCCTGTCAAGCTTGTTTGTTTACTTTTTAGTAAGCAGCCCACCTCTGGAGAGAAGTCAGGATATTAAAATTAGCTCTCATCTTTTGTTCAATCCAGTTAATTTTTGAGTTACTTCAGTTGGCTATATCAACAAAAGCAAACTCCAACTAATTGCTGTCATTCCCACATCAGACCAGATGGCAGCACCTTTTCTTAGAGTATAATTGTGATCTCCAAAACAATGCCTTTCCCTTCTTTTAATTCTGATTATTTTCATCACACAACAGAGAAAGGTTTCAAAATATGCACAGATCATAGGTCAGTATTGTTCTAGTTTCACTTCTGCTGCTGTGACAAAAATCTCCTGACAGAAAGCAACTTAGGGGAGGCAGATTTGTTTCAGTTTATTATTTCATAACTAATAACTAGAGGATGATCACAGCAGCAAAAACTTTAAATGGCTCATTACATTCCATTCATAATCCAGAGCAGAGAGAAGTAAATGTACACATGCTCACTTGCACTCAGCTAGCTTCTCTTGCATAGTTCGGAGCCCCTTGCTTATGGAGCAGTGCTACCCACAGTGAGCTGGGACTTCCCTCTCAGTAAACTGAAGACAATCACCTACAGACATGGCCCAGGCCAACCTAAGGTGGATGTCCCTCAATGACACTCTTTTTGCAGGTGATTCTGGGTTGTATCAACCTGACAGTTAAAAACTACTCATTGCCAGCATCATCTTAAATGAAAACACAGGCATTCTCTACTGTTACTGTGTGCATTAAATCATTGCTCAGGTTTTTCCTTGGGTTCCCACTATTTATTCTAGTTCAGAAATTGTTTTCCTTTGCTTAGTTTTATCTGTGATCTATTTGAAATTTTATTAACTGTCTTTCCTAGCATTATCTCCTTTAACAAAGAAAGGCACTGTTTTATTTCATGTGGGTGCCCCAGTGTATTGTTCTACCAATGAAGAGGATTATGAACAGATTATAACTTGCCATCTGCAACTGAAGTTGGGATAAAGCATTACTTGAAGGCTTTGACTCCAATTATCTGTGTTGGAAATTCTATTACTTTTTCATTTTGTTGGGAAGAACTAGTTGCTCAAATTTTAAGTATGTTATTTCTTCATCATTGAGTTGTGGCTAGTATCATGTGTGCTAAGAACCCAGCAAGAGACCTTGGCCAGTATCATCAGTCACAGATCTCATAATTGTTGCTGTTAGAGTTTTGCGGTTTTATGAGCCTCCCATTTTCCTATGTTTTGAGACTCTGTCCCCAGGACACATTCAGTAGTTTCTCTTTGAGAAGGATAATGAACTATTAAAGAAAATACACTTAATAAGACTTGAGAATGAATAAGGGCAGGTTACTTACGTTTATTGCTCCAAACTCTTGGCAGGACAAGGAACAAGTAGAAAGGAATGTTTGGTGTTGGCATATCTGTATTGTAAGGGCTTTCTAGGAAACTCTAGTGGGAAGAAAAGACTACTCTATTTTGTGTTTTTTCTTGCTTTATAATGTAATGGACTAGTAGATTGGGGTTGGCAATGCCAGAGGGGGGAAAATTTAATATATATATATATATATATGTGTGTGTGTGTGTGTGTGTGTGTATCTTATATACATACATACATACACACACCATATATATATATGTATGTATGTATGTATGTATGTATGTATGTATGTATCAAGTAAAATGTTTTTAAAAATAGCCAAATGGCATTAGTGGATAAATGACTATGTGTTCTTTGCCAACTGTAATCTGTCCTTCTGAGCCCACCAAGTAGAAGAGAAGCCAGTCAGAAAGCCTCTCTGCTGAAGCTCCCATAGACGCCTGAAGAAAACCCTGAACTGTCCTATGTAAAGTCTAAAAGGCAGATCTCATAATAATTATCACAAAGGCACATAAACTATGTTCTAGTCTCTAGCTCTGTCTGTCTTAGTGGAGTTAGGCTTAGTGCTGCAAACCTGAGTCCAGATGTGTTGCATCCTCTCAGCACTTACCAGATTACCTTGGTTTATGCACAGTCAGTGAATGGAAGAACAATCCTCCTGAAGCTCTGGGTATATGTAGGGGAAGAAAAAGAGAGCAATCATTTCATTATAGGGCTAGTTTATAAATATAAACTTTGAAAACAAGTCTTTTCTTACAAGAATAGAGAGGGAAAGTGTTTAAAACCACTCTAAATTATTTTGTTTTTGAAAGCAAAACACAAGAAATATTTCTTTGTTTTCAATTGAATTAAAAATAAAGTTACAGGGACAAAGTAGCATATATCAATTCTCTGTTCAAAATGCATTCTTTTTTTTATTTTCAAAATGCATTCTTTTACTATGATGTAAATGTCATAAGCATGGAGCCATTCTAACTGAAATTAAGCTGGAAACACTCTGCCAAATGTGTTTCTTAGTCATGCAAACAGCATTTTTAAAAAAGAGGCATTTATAACTTAATCTGAAACATTTTTAAAACATGACTGTTTCACTTTGTCTTACCCTCAGAGTTTCTACTTTTTTCTATAAATCAGTCTCTTCTTGGAAATATTACTGGATTCAACACACATGTGGTTTTCATGTGACAAGCCTTGCCCAGCTACACTGAGTTTTGGAAAATTGATATGTAACTTACCATGTTTCCCCATCAGAGAAATGGGCTGATTTTATAAGTAGATTTAATTTCAGGTAATCAGACATCATTTTTTTTTTGTTTCCAACAGTTCTTGCATAATCAGACACTTAAGCACAATAATGCCACAGAGCAGAATCTAGGGCAGACAGATCCTCTACCAGAAGCTAAAAAGAGATGCAGAAATTCTGTCAGTTATTAACTATATATCCAAGGACATAATGCCTCTGAAACACTGCTTTCAAATGATGCCGCTAGTATTCATGAGAATAGTCATAATTACAACTTTCAATTAAGACTATCCAGTTTGACAATACCTGTAATCATGTGCCTTAAAAATACCTTCAGTGGTGTAAGTTCATAATCAAATTATAGGTATCCTAGCAGACACAATAAGAATATGTGGGTACATATAAGTGTATCTGTCACTTCTTTGTCATAATTAAAGGACTTTTTTATGGTACCATACTAACTATTAAACATAAAAAATGAGGAGTATCGGAATGTAATTAGAAAAAACTGATGAATATGTAAGTCTGTAGGAATTTCTGTTCACACTCGACCACCAATTATGTCAGCAGCCCTGAAGAGTCCATCATCTAGTCACATGTTATTAAAGATGATGATATATTTTGCATGCATGAAGGATTTATAGTTCTCAGTAAACTAAAATTCACACCAGTGACTCTAATTGATGGAGGCTTCCAGTCATATCTCACATATGAGATGAGAATGTTTCAAACTCACACTATCTTGTCAGCATGTAAATATCTAAAATATTATAGTACAAGATAAATCTCACCAGTGATGCTGTGTTCTCCAATACAAGCATTCTCATCAAAGTCTCTAAGCAGCAAGAGATTTTATGTCAAAGTCAAGCAAAGGATTAACATTGAGTCAGGGTTCCTGGCATCAAATGTAGTCTCCTCCATGTTTCAGCAGCATTATTTGGGCACAGGATTCTAGTTCCCTGTGCCTTAATTAACTTGTTTGTGAAATGAAGCACACAGCTTGCTTTATTGTATATTACGAGAAATAAATATCACTGATATTTGACACAGCAATGTGTCTTATTTTCTTTCTAGCCCAGTTGACCAGAACAAGGATATCAACATTTGCAATCTGATGAGTTTGATGAGACCCTTGGGAGGACACGGAGTGCCAATACAAAGTACCCCTATTCAGTATCACTCTAATTGACCTTCCAGACACTTACAAAAGGAGTAACTATAGCATTCTGTCTTCTCAATCGTAAAACCTCAGGAATTCTAATAAAAGGATATAAAGTGGATAAGATTTAAACTGGCTTAATAATGATAATTCCCTATTATCTGAAATACGTGAAATGGGTTCTCAGACATTCCTTATGTGCATGAGCACCTTCACTTAGACACGGACAGCACTCGTCTGTAATGCAATTCTACAGGAGCATCCTGCCTCTGCATCGTCTCCTAGCTATCCATCTCATGCTGATGCTGAAGGTCTATTTCACATCAATTTAAAATGCTGTGGCCAATTTTGTCTCAGCAGATAGAAACCAAGTACACACACACACACACACACACACACACACACACACAGCATGTCAACATATTTCATTATCTCTTAATCTGAAGGAAACCAGGACCTTTAGAGACTTTGATATTGATGTAGTCACTGCTTCCCTGAGAGGAGTCCCCATGGCAGTGTTGACTGTGATAATGTGGTACAAATTATTTTGTGTGGTGTATTTGTCCACACAAAAGGTCTGTGTCAATGAAGATCAGTTTGGGAAGACTTAGTAGTTGTATGCCATTATGCAAGATCATTTAGTATAGAATGCTTTCATTTGATATGTCTTGGAACCTCTTCCCTGGGAAATTCCTGGGAAAGCAGATGTCCCTGAGGTGGCCTCTGCTGCAACATTGACTTTCTTGTGCACTTACTCTAACAGATCATTTGTTACTTTAAGCTATTATTTTACCTTCAGGTTAAATGTTTTTGAGGGGATGGGGTTCTCATTTACCCTCATCTTCTCTGTTTCCCTCTGTGTCTCCATCCTTTTCTCCATCTTTCTCTGTGTGGCTCCCCACTCATATGTCTCATTTTCTTTCTCACTGCTTTTTGACTCAGACTCTTCCTGTTCCACTCTTACTGATTGACCTATGAGCTCTGCCTACCCTCTAATTTGTGGCAATTTTCCAGTCCCAGCCTTGCCAGTACTGGAATTGTAGGTTTGTGCTATTTTGTGTATCACCACGACAGCTTCAGTCTATCTTATTCTCTGTTGTGTACTAAGGCATGGGTTTCTAACCATTCATAATTAACACCCAAATATTTGTGAAAGCCACTATATCTTTTCCAGAAATGTTTAAGAAGAGCAAACTATGTAAGAAAATTGCTTGGACAGTTGAAAAGGGGTTGGGTTAGAAAGAGAGGAAAATAAATCTGTCTTTATTCCTTTCAGTGTTATTTGAATTTTAAAGCACTTTGCAGAATTACTTTTTGTTTTCATAGTATATATGAACATGTACCAATAAAGGGCTTATTTTTATATTTTATTTTTCTTCAATTGTTTTTATTGAGCTATATATTTTTCTCTGTTCCCCTCCATTTTTCTCCACTCCCCATCTACCCTCTCCTATGGTCCCCATGCTTCCAATTTACTCAGGAAATCTTGTCTTTTTCTATTTCCCATGTAGATTAGATCCATGTATGTCTCTCTTAGGGTCCTCATTGTTGTCTAGGTTCTCTAGGATTGTGAATTTTAGGCTAGTTTTTTTTTTTTTTTTTGCTTTATGTCTAAAATCCACTTATGAGTTAGTACATAAGGTACGCACTATTCTTGGCTTTAAATAAACATGTCTACTTGAAGGTACACATTGTTACACATGTTAATAGTTTCCTTCTTAAGACTTCACTCTAAAAATACAAATATTCTAAAACATACCCTAGCCAAACCACTACATGATTTTGTATGAATTCCAGGTGGGTTATGTTTTTATTTTAAAAGAAACCAGGGTTTTTAATAGGCATTAGAATTAAGAATCATATTTAGACGCTATACACAGAAAATCCTTTGTAGATATAACCGATACTATTTGTAAATCTGTATTTTGTTTAAATATCAAGAATGGCCAACTTATCTTAATCTCTTTTTTAGAGCAAAGAGTGTATAGTGAGATTCTGCCCAGACTGTTTTACATTGTGAGCCCCTGATATTATATATTGATATAAAACCCAGAACCATATTCTGTGTTTGAATGTGAACATCTTACTCTAAAGCAACTCCATGCTCAGACACTGCTGTTAAACTATCTGCCTTCAATATCAGCATCTATCAGGTCTAGCAGCATGAGAAGCTAGCTGTCACTCCACAGAAGCGACTGAGGGCAAAAACAAAGTGAGCTAGATAATCAGTGAGTTAATCTACCACATAAATGCACAAGAATGAAATGAAAACCAAGATTTTGAGAACTTCTGTTTGCTTTCTTTGGTGTGCCTCTGGGTTTTGAGACAGTGGAATCTGTAAGTCTCCTATAATTGTAAAAGGCTGTCTTCTGTCTGTCAGGTTTAAAGTTTTCAGATATCTTCTGTTAGGCATGGGAGAAAGGTCTCTCTGAAATGCTTAGGTTAAGTTTGTCAGACTCAATGGAATTTGATTAAAAAAAAAAACCCGAACAGGAAGGTTTGGGGAAAATGTCCAAGCCCCCTGAGAAAATAGTCTCTGGTTCTGTGTAAGTGGCCATGAAGTAATGTAATCTCAGTAATGGAGTTATCTGTGCCTCCCTGGCCTTTCATAGCCTTCCTTGTTGCTATGCCATGTGTGGTTTATACTGAAGAAGAAATGGCATGCCAATGGCTATGATCAGGAATACATCTTATAAATACCTTTTTGCTTTCTTGTCAACAACTGTTCTCAAAGATTTTAGGAAAAAAATCCTATATACTATGTGTAGGTCACTTCCTGGCAGATTTTGAAATCCCTACTTTGTCACTTTAACCCATTCAGAGGTCATCTGTGGCGCTGCTTATTTAAACACAGCAGGGTCTTTTGCAAGGAGGTAGGAACAATTCAAATCATATTCTGATCCATAGCCAAAGGCCTATAGTTTCCCTTTAGGGCAGTGGTTCTCAACCTGTGGGTCATGGCCCCTTTGTGGGTACATATAAGATATCCTGTATATCAGATATTTGCATTGTGATTATATCAGTAACGAAATTATATCATGATATAGACACAAAATGATTTTATGGTCCTGAGTCCCACAACATGAATTGTATATTCAAGAGTGGTAACATTAGGAAGGTTGAGAACCATTGCTATAGAGAATTATCACATTGTAACTGCCTTGGATCCTGGATATTGGTATATTATTGAAAAACCTCTTTCTGGTACCATTATATTTCTTTTACCATCCATTCCTTCCAGATCTTTGTAGCATTATTGGAAAGAATTTACAAAAGATCCATAGGATATAATTTCCAAGAGGAGTGAAGTTCATTATTGAGTAAAAGGGGGAACTCTTGAACAGTAATAGTGGACAGTAGACAATAGAACATTGGTGTTGACCTCCATATTTATGTAGGTGATATACTACTTCTTAAAGTTTCTGAGACAGGCAGCTTCCAATGGTGCTTTCCTTTCCAGGCTTGACAGCCCCATTTGGTTAACTCTTGAGGGAGGAGGCAATGTCTAATTTCTTTACCAGAAAATCCTCTGTTAGACAGCAGTTTCATGATGCTTTGGACAGTTTAGAATGCCACATCTTGAAACAAGGCAAAAGATATAATTCAGATCCATTTTTTGGATTACTAATCAGTAATCAAAGTCTTTTACTTTCTGTTCTTGGGTTGTACTATCAATTAATCCCAGGATCTGACAGACATCTAGTTCTAGTGCTAACTAATTTAACATTTATGCATGTCCATTTGCTATGGTACTTCCCATTCTCCTTTCCATGCTCTTTGGGATCTCCAACTAAACAGCAATTGCCCTCTCTCATCATTAATATGGCATGTAGAAGTACTTGGCCCCATAAGTCTTCGTTTATAAACAGCTTTTTCTTGAGCTTTGGTAGCCTGCCTGTTGGCATTAGTTTATTGTTGAGTCTAATTACGGGGTAGTTTATTGGCTTGTATTGAATGTTCTTAGTTAACCTTATTTTAGCTTTATTGGGTAGTAAATTTCCTAATTTGGCATAACCTCTGCTTACTTGGCCTGATATCCTGGATTAGAAATTGTTCCTCTACAGTGAATAGATTTACTAATAAAGGCTCCTTTACTCCTCTAATTGAAGATCTCCATCTTTATTTAAAAGCCAATTTAAGCAAAATGGCTTCCTTGTCTCTTTTAATCTGAAGTCCTAGTAGGAAGTGATATTTTCTTCATCTAATACATATTGTTCAAATTTCAACTTGTGTTCAGCTCGACACTGCTGGGGGAACAGGTAGCCACAGACAGCCTGCCTTGAAGGAAGAACTAGGATTCCCAACACCCATTATTCTATTTGTGTTGAGCCAGGTCTTTGAACCGTCCAGTTTTCTCTGCAGAGCCAGTCTGATCAAGCTAGCAGATCTATTCATTCTTCATACAGTTTACCCTTAATATTCCATACCTTCCAAAGAAGTCAGATTACTTCTGTTTCATAGACAGTGACTCGTAGCCCTTTACACAATGACCAATCACACTGAATCAGTTCCACATCCAGAGATTTATACCTATCAACTCTACTTCATGAACCCTCTCTTGTGCAATAGTATATTTTTATAAACTTCATTTAATAACCTACCACAAAGAAGAGTAGAACCCCTGTAGGTCAAATTTCAGATCTATGAGTCATAAATCCAAAGATAAACTTTATGCAACATCAGTGGAAGACAAGAATCATAATCATCAGACCTCAGCATGGGCTTCAGCAGCTAACAGCCTACCTTACACAAAAATATACTCAAGTTCAAGTATTTACCCAACAAAACTAGCAGAAGTTAACAGAGAACTTGGGGCTTCATCTTCAAGAAATAGGACTTGATATGTGTTGACTTCTCTGGATCAAAATTTCTTCATGAATATTGTAAAGGAGAGCTTGCAGTGACAGAAACCTAATACTCTATCTCACAAAACTGAGAAAGTATACAGATGTGCATAAGAGCTCTAAGAAGCCTAATGCAGAAAAATTTTATGATGTGGGGTAGATATATGCATGTATTATATATAAAGAGAGAGGAATCTTAAATAATTAGATGAAAGTGTTCATTGCAGTTCTTTTGAACTTATTTACATGATTTCAAACAATGAACTGTGACTATATAAGTTTCCCGCTCCATGAAGAGAGGGAGACACGAGCAAGCTTGACACAGCAGACATCACTCTGTTGTATTAACGCTTGCATGTGAGACAGAAAGGAGTGACTCCATCAGATGTTATTCTTAGAATATTCCAGATAGACATCATCACATGTATTGACTTCAAAGTATCTGGATATTGCATTTCAACAGACTAAACAGAAAGAAAATAAGTTCAGGGAGAGGATGGAAAAAATATATTATCTTTCTTCCATGGGGTTTTTCTGGAGAAGAAAAAAATAAACACTGCAGACAGATTACTCATAAAAGTTTTTCTAATATAAAATTACAGTTAATGGAAGTCTTGAGAGGTCACTCATGGTGCAAAAGTGAACAACAAGACACTTTTAGTTGAGCTTGGAAACCAAGTGCCCTCTAAGAAAAACACTGGCTCAGGATTCTCACTTGGAGATTTTAGAAACTGAAATTTGTGTAAATCTTGACAAAGACGATGTGATTTGCAGTAGATTCTAAGTCAGAGGATGAATTCTTGACTCTATAGCTCAGGAAAGACACTAAAGTAACTATAGAGAAAAATAAATTCTGATAGACTTTCACCTCTCTGCACTTGTAGGTCACACCTCTAAGTATTAGTGACTGTGAAGCCAGAAGCTTCTATGATCACAATCCCAGAAGGGGCTGGAAAACTAAAGCAACTAGCAGTTCGGTTTAGCTCATGATTCAACCTGAACACACACACACACACAAATAAAAACAAAAACAAAAACCCTGCAATACTCTTTCTGCAGCCATTGAAGGGCATGGTGACAACAGCTGGTGTCATAAGAACACAATGAAACATGCAATGCAACTATAAACAGAAATGACTGATTGCTACTGCACAGATGTATTTCAGCACTAACTGTACTCTAGCGGGCAACGGGCAGCCAGCACAACTCGATAGTCGCCTGGCTGAAGGTCACAGAGTGGCCACCAAGTGAGACAACTTGAACTGATGTGATAACTCAGTGTGCCAAGCCTGTCGATCTGAATTTGATTCCAGGGACTCATATGTTGTAAGGATAAATATTGACTTTCAAGGGGTGTCCTTTGACCTCCACATATGGACAGTCACCACCCTCTCCTAAAAAAAAAAGCACACAAACAAATAAATAAATGTAGTAAGTGAGAAACTCAAAAGACTAGGACATACATGTGAGTCATTCTACTCTAGGATGACTACTGGGCATAGGCAGATAATGGGTATCTATAAAACAGTAAGAATTTTGTTACTCATAATTTTGAGTCCTAGAAAAAACTACAGATTTGGGTTAGAAGTTTAGAGATGTCTTTGGTCTGATGATAATCACCTCTAAGTTTATATTTATATGACAGCCAAAATAATTTTAAAATCTTGAGTTTGTGACCCAAACAGTAAGTACTCATTGTTCTACTATCTTATCAGAGCTATACCATAGAAAGGAATTAATCTGAAATAGTTCCATATCTTATTATCTATTTATACAATTGTAACCTATATTTACATCTTAAATCATTTTCTGAGACCCTCAAACCTTATAAGCTTTAATATCTTCAGACCCTTTTACATCTTAAAACACTTTCTTATCAAGACACCTAGTAACTTTATTAAAAGCAAGGCTTGATTTTTATATATAAAATGAGCTAACAAGCTGGCTATAGCCTTGTAGAAGTATCTGGATATCTGTTGCTGCTAAGGTGATGAAGTTATAGCTAGCCTAGCCATCAATACTATCAGAGATTCCAGCACAATAAATAAATTATACCTGAGTGCAGACCAAGCAGTTTCTGAATATATTTAAAATGACAGGGATCATTCCATGGACAATTATCCATGCCCAGATCTCCATAGCATTGGATCCAGAAGTATCAGAAAAACAGCACCACTCTTTGCCAGGCCCATAAGGTGACAGTTTCTTTTCCCCCTGTGGAGTGGGCCATGAAAAAGACCAACCTTATTTTGTCTAGGCAAAAGTGGGGCAATAAATTTTCCAGTATCCTTCTGTTTGTCCACAGTCTGCTCCAGGTACTGGAAGCAGGTGTCACATTGAGGCATCTTGCCCAGTGGTCAGCATTGTCATGATCAAGGTAGAGACATCGTGGTACCTTGTCATCTTTTTTGGAGACCTTGGGTCACTTCTAGGATCTGGGAGTATCTGTTTGATAAAATAAGCTTTTTAATCACCATTTTATGCCATATTCAATAGATCTCTGAAGTATTTGAGGGCTGCCTACATATATCTGATTTTGCTTCTAATCACTTGTTTTAAGCTTGACTTTTAAAGCATTCACAGGGGACTAAATCAGACTTATTCCTGTAATTAATTATATCGGTACTTTAAAGATGACTACTATTAACTTGTATTTCCTAACAATCTACAATATGTTAGCAGCTTTTAAAAGACTAAGATTTTACATTCCATTCCTTTCAGGGTTAGCCTTTACAATAATGATTATTGAATTGAAGCTAATAAAGAAACTAAATTAGTCATTCTGAGGGTAAGAATAGAACAAGTTTGTGTCCAGCTGTTAAAACTGTCCCCTGAGAATCAAGCAAAGGTGACAATAGGAGGAAGCCTAGGGGCTAGCACTGTCCTTGACACTAGGCACTAGAGCCATTTTTTAATGGAAGAACCACAAGTACCTTTTGCCAGAGATAAGGAGAGTGACTTCCATTTTAAGGAGCAAGAGTTTTTTCCAAGCTTCCTGAGGAAATGGGAGCTTCATCTGAATGCCTGACCTTGGGAAAAGGACTTTATAGCTTTATCTTTATTAAGTATGAATCTTAAAGAATGACACCTTTTCAGTTGAGACTCATTTTAATATATATGATTCATTTTACCCAAATAGTTTAATCTTAACAAAGTAAGAAAAGACAGGAGGCTAGACATTTTAAAGCCTAATCAGACCTTGAGCAAAGAGATACTTTCTTTAAGCCATTGGTTCTCAATATTTTAGAATATTTTGACCTTTTGGTATAGTTTCCCATGTTGTGGTGATCTTCCATTACAAAATTTATTCCTGTTGTTATTTTATAGCTTCAGTTATGCAGATGTTATGAATCTCAATTCAAACATCTGATACACAGGTGGTCCTAGGCTATTCCTGTACAACTCTGAAAGATTGAGACCCACAGGCTTAGAAGCTGTTTTAAGCCCTGTCTCAACTGCTGAGGTCATTGTCTTTCTGCATCACAAGAAATGAACACCCCAGTTTCTGATTAGCATTTGGTGCCTATTGTAACATGAAGGGTCAGGCCTGCTTGTTGTTGGGGTTTTCTGTCCTGCCCGTACTCCCAGGTGTTTAGTCCCAGAGAAAAATCACACAAAGATCTCTGTAAGTTATAAAGGTGATTGGCCCACTAGCTCTAGCCTCTCATTGGCTAACTCTCACATCTTGATTAACCCATTTTTCTGACCTATGTTAGCCATGTGGCTCAGAACCTTTTTTCAGTGGGGAAGATCACATCCTGCTGCTTCAGTGGCCTGGGCAGGAGAGTGGGAGGAATCAACTTCCTCCTTCCCAGAATTCTCCTGTTCTCATTACCTCGTTTCTACTTCCTGTCTGGTTTTCCCTCCTATACTTTCTGCCTGGCCAATCAGCATTTATTTAAAACATGATTGACAGAATACAGACAATTCTCCCACACAAGCCTGTGACTATGACACTAACTTTTAGCCTTTTATTTTAAGTTCAAATATTACTAATATAAAATATTTTATAAAGCACAAATATCCCATAGCCTGCTCCATTTTACTGTATCTGCTGCTTCTGGTGACTATCACCAGGTTCTGACATTTCTAAAACTGTTAAGGTCCATCCACACAACTGGACTATCTTTGGGACTCTAGTCTCGGCTGTTCCCTATGATCAGTTTATGTCTTTAAAATTATTGTTACCTGGGTAACTCTTAAATCACAAAGTTTAGCTGGCACAAGAAAGTGCATTTTGTATATAAAAGCATTGAAGTACAGCTGCAATATTATAGCATATAATATACAGCATATAAAAAGGACATGAGTCATATAAAAATCTGTCTTGAAGATCTGTTGTAGCCTCCTAGTTAGGCCCACTCCATGTGGTCACCTCTAATCAAGATGATGGTGAAATCATGTGGCATCTTTTTTTTAACTCTAGCAAAATGGCAATCAGCCATATGACTGAGTAAAAAATGAAGATAATCCAAATTGAAGTCATGTCATATGTCTAAAATTACCCATGCATAGACTTTAAATTTATCAATTTCCAGTGTTACTAGATTTTATTTTTTAACTAGTTTTAATTTTAATAGATTTTTTAAACCATATTTAAAAAGAAATCTTATATATTTAAAAATAGAGAATATTCACACAAACCAAGTCTTTAAATAAAGAACAGCACAAAATAGTTTTAAAACTGTCTATCCTGAAAGGACATCTGAATTCTTGCTAACCCTAATCCTGTGACAAGAGAGCTCAGAGATAAATTCTGAGTCACACCCATAAATTCACCCCACAGCAGCAGTGGGTGCTGACTGGCTGCTCTTGAAGCAGAGACAGCAAAAATATCCAAACCCTTTCTGTTACAGTTTACAATTCCATCATTGCAACAAAACTTAGAAGCATACCAGAACACACAGATAAACTTTCACAGGGTGGGGCTGGATGAGGGTCCCAGTTGTGCCTACCATTAGAAATGTTGTTTCTAAAGGCACAGGGACATAACACTGCTGTGGGTGTTCACAACACTGTCACTGTTTCCAGATATCACACAGCTACAGCAAGTGTCTCTGTCACTGTGGCTTTACCAGACCTTCTCTGTAGAAAATTCCCTAATGTTTCAGGTAAAATAAAGAATTGTCCAGAACTGGACAACTTCTGACTTGAAAATAGCCTCTTGGTGGTTTTCATAAAAAAAAAAAAAAAAAACAAAAAAAAACAGGACTGAATGAGCATGTGATCAAATCTTTGTCTCTGAATGTGGCTGACAATGCAGCTGACTGAGAAGCTATTGATAAAGGCACTGGGACTTGCTTTTACAGCATGTTCTGACTTTTTGGGACCCTAGTCTATTTGGATGCAAAGCTTCCTAGTCCTGGATGTAGGGGGGGAGGGCCTTGGACTTCCCACAGGGCAGGGTTCCCTGCCCTCTCTTAAGGAGGGAGGGGGTGGGAAGAGGGAAGGAAATGTAAATTTTTGAATGGAAAAAATAATAAATAAATAAATACATAAATACAAAGCTTATGGGGTGGGGTTTTTTTTGTGGCAATAAGGTGAAAAGAAATTCTGCTTCCTGCTCAAAGTGAAAGCACATGTCTGATTTGGTTGGTGGTGTTTTGAAGCCCTGCTGTTGTGAGGACGGGAACAGAGGCTAGAGCATGAGCAGTCTTGTGGGCCAGATGAAATCCCAGGGTCTGAAAAGGTGCCTGTGTCCTACCAGCAACCATGTCAACTGTCAGCAATTAGCAGTGCTATAAAATCACGAGAAATGAGTGTCACAGTTACAGAGCCGATAGTACCAGTATGTATACAAACCACAGTCTTTTTCAGATGGCTTATCGAAATATATTTTCAATATACTTTTATAATGTAATTCTAAACATACTCTATATTTTATTGTAAATGAATGTGTTACCCCAAAATCTTAATGCTTAAAGAGTGATAAAGATTCAGGTAGTTACTTGTTGACTTAGAGAAACTTGGGCTCTCGACTTAAGACCTGCATAGAGTTCAATCCCTGCCTAAGCACAGATGGGCCAATGTTTTAGGAAGGCCACTTTTTGTTCCCAGCTACTCAGCTCTGAAATAATCACACAAAAACCATATTATTTTCAATACTGTTTTGCCAATAGCTTAAGCATATTTCTGGCTAACTCATATCTTAATTTAACCCATCTCCATTAATCTGTGTAACACCATGAGGCTGTGGCTTGCTGTGTAAAGTTCTGGCATCTGTCTTTGGCTAGGCTACATGGCTTCTCCTGACTCTACATTCTCCCAGCATTCAGTATAGTTTTCCCCTCCTGACTCGACTCTACCCTATTATAAGCCAAGGCATATTTCTTTATTAACCAATGGTATTCACAGCATACAGAGGGGAATCCCAAATCAGCCAGGTGTAGTCTGTCTGAGAGGAGCATAATATGGGTGTTATTCTCTTTAATGTTATCATTTATCTCCCTCAGTTTATATGCATATGTGAATAAAAAAGTTTTACACCCTTCAATTCGCAAATAACTATGTACACATATGCATCCCATTTATACATATACACACATATATATTCATATACATACAAATAGATACATACCCACTCACATATATGTGTAAACAAATGCATATGTATATCATTTGTAGAGATATACATACAAATAATACAAACACATGGACACATAAAACAAAAATAAATCCTTTTTTTCAAGAGAAGAATAACATCACTGATTAAAATATGCTGGTGTAGGGCTATATGGTTGAAATTTGAAAGCTCTTGATGAGGGAACAAGAATTGATGTTAGTAAATGTATGCATTCACATTCCAGTCTATCTGTAAGCATATAGTTTTATCTGGAGATAGAAATATCCAGAAAGTATTGATTTCTAAAGTGCAGAATTGAGGCAGTTTCTACATCTTTACACTTCTTGTCATTTGTTATTAGGATGTAACTGAGCTTTTACAACATTTGTACCAGACAATTTCCTTAACAGTGACATGAGTGCTCAGCTCCAAACACTTCTATATGTCCACACAAGTGAACTTTTAAAGGTGAGGAACTTTAGTATTTTGTGTCTAACTGAATGCACATTAAATCAATTTATATCCAGAGGAAAAGTGATTTGGTGTTTCTGTTCTGTGTCTGGTGCGTTGGTCAGATTAATACCACAGTCTGAGAAGCATAAGACAGCACCAAGATCTAAGTTGAAGAAACAGAGCAGAGATGCCAGGTGACTCTATCAAGTCCATGGGAAGTAAACAGCAAGGAGAGAATTCTGATCCCTTATAAGCTGTCTCTACAGCATCATATAAAGAAAAACACAGTACCATAAACTCCCCTCAGTTCATGGGGCTCCTGTCTCTTCATGTGTTTCATTTCTATCACCCTGCACAGAACTCAAGTCCAAGTAGATCAAAGACCATAAATGAAAACAGATGCACTGAACCTAGTAAATGAGAAAGTAGGAAGTTGCCTTTAACACATTGGCATAAGAGACTGCTTTCTGAGTAGAATACCAATCCTGCAGATACTAAGATTCACCATTAATTAATGGGACCTCCTGAAACTGAAAAACTTTTGTAAGTCAAAGGATGCTGTAAAAAGTACAAAACAGCAACCCACAGGATGGGAAAAGATCATCAATAACCCACACAAGAACCTAGACATCAAAAAAACAAATAATCAAATTTAAAAATGGGGTACAGATCTGAATAATGATTCAGGCAAATGCTCAAGAGAATTTACCAACTGATGTATCTTCTGCTTGTGCACAGATCTTTTTGTAGCATGATAATTTGAAAACCAGTCACATTGCCCCCTTTATCCTCCACAGTGCACTAAGAGACAGTGTCTTCTATACTCAGACTGGATGGACAAACTATGTCACAAAAACCATCAGTTACTGCTGCTGAGGTTCAGCTGTGAGTAACCTTAATCCAACAGAAGGTAGGGGTAAGCTATAAATGGTCAGGAAGCCACAGTCCTGAAGCAAGCTTGTTTCCACACTACCTGATAGGTCCATCATTTGCATGGTGCCTAAAGGTCCTGGCATTTGCACACTACTTGATAGCTTCTTCAATTGCACATTACCTGATAACCCCTTCCTATGCTTGACAGCTTGCTGAGCATGATGACCTGGGAATAATGGAAACAAAAAGCCACAAGTGAAAACCACCTATGTCCCAGCAGAAAATACCAATTTACATATAGGAGTATAATCCTGTTTTGACACAAGAACAAGGCAGTAATTGCTCTTGTAGAGATGTGCACATAGGGACCATTAGTAGCCATTAGGAAATAAACTTCTCCAGCATTTTGTACATTGAAATTTCATAGCAGGAAGCAGCCCTTAGCTCCTCCAAACAGCATCCTAATGGGCAGAATGTAGACTAATCAATCTTTAGACTGCAGATCTCAGTATAAATGTAAGAAAGATTTCAGTCGCAGTTTTATTAGTATTGGTGTAAGTGCACTTCACATATTAAACTTACAAAATGAAAAATAAACAAATACTGTACATTTGTTACTTCCCACATTGTCATAACAAAGCTTAAGAAAGGAAGGGTGTTTGGGGTTTACTGTCCAAGGGGAGAGAGCATTTTGCTGGGGAAAGCATGGAAGCTCTTTGTATCCATAGTTAGGAAGCAGAAAATAATGAATACTATTGCTGATCTCACTTGCTCCTCTTCATTCAGTCCAGAACTCCAGCTCATAGAATGGTGCCAACCACATTCAAGGTGAGTCCTCCCATCTAAGTTAACCTACCTTATAAACTCTCTCAAAGACATGCCTAACATTTCATTACTAGATGATTATAGATCCTATTAATAAACATAATAAACATGGCAAAAACATTAATGATCATAAATATTGGATAGTATATAGTCTAATAACAACATAACAAAATTATAACATGAACTAATTTATACAACAGAATGCAGAGGATATGTTTCATTTTACATATAATTCATATTCTTAACATAGGAGCTTCCTAAAACACAGAAAAGTTTCCACAGATACCTCTCTTTTTTTTCTAACTACCTTCCTGTCTGTCTATCTATCTATCTATCTATCTATCTATCTATCTATCTATCTATCTATCTATCTATCTATCTATCTATTATCTATATATCTATCATTATCTATCTACTATTTCAATATCTGTTTACCTGCATGCCAAAGTCAAGTGTGATATGATACATTTGATTTAACTGAATTAGCTTGATTTACTTTGAATATGCTAATTTTCCTTACTCCTGCAAGTTTCCCTTCAGCCCCACTGGTAACTGGTCAAGTTCCTCTCTGTTTGTGATACTGCTTGAGCCATATTAGAAGCAGGAAAATATAGTGACCAAGCTCAAACCACGCTAAGCCAAAATAAGGTGTTGGCTTGCTGACTCTTTTAGAGAGAGAGAACATGAAAATGGGGGGCTTACGAAGGACTCTATGACAGCCTCTTCAGAGCAGGTCATAATGCTCTCTTGCAAGTGCTGACCCCTATATCCCAGAGAAGAACTATTTTCTCCAAGGACAGCAGAGAGATGGCAGGAGGAGTCTGAATGCACACCCCTGTTACAGTCCCATGGTTGAGTGTGCACAGTTCAGATCTTCTCCATTTGCAGTGCACAAAATGTTCCATTCTCCGTCAAGGCTTTCAGCCTTAATCATTGGTGGGGGGATTTTCATTTCCTATGGTTATACTTGCCATGCAAACCTTACATTAAATTAGTTGTTGTAATTTTTTTATTAATGTGTATACTTTTATTCTAATTGACAAGGTCACAAGCAGAAAATATAAGGAAAAATAAAATGAATGGAGATGTCAAAGGATTTGTACTTAGCTGCTAAGCATGTGACTGAAGTGACCCTGGTGAATACAAGTAAGGCAAAGAACCAGATAGACCAGGACTTTAGGTAATAGGATGGTACAGACAAAAACCGACACACCAAGGAGGGCTGCAGGAGCTGAGAGGGTACAGACAGAACCAACACACCAAGGCTGCAGGACTTGAGAGGGTACAGGTAGAAACCGACACACCAAGGTTGAAGGACCTATGATGGTACAGACAGAATCAGATGCATCAATGCTACATGAGCTAGGATTGTACAAGCAGAGCCAGACACACCAAGGCTACAGGACTTGAGATGGTGCAGACAGAACCAACACACCAAGGCTACAGGACCTGAGATGGTGCAGACAGAACCAATACACCAAGGCTGCAGGACCTGAGATGGTACAGACAGATCCAGATACACCAATGCTGCATGAACTAGAATTGTACAAGCAGAGCCAGAGACACCAAAACTAAAGAACCCAAGACGGTACAGATGAAACCAGAGACACTAAAACTGAAAGACCGAAGATGATCAGATGGATACAGATATGCCAAGATTGCAGATCTGGAATGGTACATATAAAACCAGATACACACTAAGGTGGCAGGACCTAGGATGGTACAGACAGAACCAGATGCGCCAAGACCCCTAGAAAGGTAAAGATAAAACCATATATACCAAGTCTGCAAATCTTAGGATGAAAAATATCAAGCCAACTCTCAAAAGTTTCAGATTCCAGCAGGTTCTACCTCTGACCAGATATAGGAGTTCTCAACCAGCCTCCACTAACCTTACTTATTCCTGAAAAGCTTGTCAGAGCAGTTGAGAAAGTTCTAAACTTCTCAAGTCTGTGGAAACATATCTGTTTATCACATGTATTTCACTGGTAAAAATACGTTCTGGTAAGAAAGTAAGTTGCAAACAACAATATCTACTATTAGTAAATTTAGTGCAAATCATCGGGCAATTAGAGATTCACAAGAGGACTAAACAACAGGAGGATAAAATTAGGAGAAAATAATGAAATCTACAAATCCTAAACTGAAGCCAAATACTGTTGAAATCTGGCTCCCATTCTTGGCCTGGCATGATACAGCTCATACGTGTGTGATGTCTTGTGAACACGATGAGCAGGCTCTGGTTCAAGAGTGACCCTGCAGATCACTGCTAAGCAACTTCTAGATGTTGTGAGAGAGATATAGGAGGTTCAGTGTTATTGAGCCTGTTCAAAGATGCTGTGGGAGAGATGCAGGAAGTTCAGCCTGGTCAGAGATACTGTGGGAGAGATGTATGAGGTTGAGTCTGGTCTGAGATGCTGTGGAAGAGATGCAGGAGGTTGAGCCTGGTCAGATGCCAAAACCCAGTTACAAGAAATCTGGGAAGGTACTGCAGTGAGTAGTGCACACATCCTTCTTCACCAGCTCTTAAATATAGAGGATTCTCAAGTCACAGAAGACGACAATATGCTGGATAGATAAAAGATAACCTCATTGAAATATATGCAATCCACCTTTACTGTCTTCCACTTACCCAAACAAGTGACATTGTCCAGATATGGTAAATATAGTGAACCAGATTCACAAAAACAATAAATGAGTAAAATTATCTCCAACGTCTGTACGAATCAACACTGGTGCTATAACATGATTGGCAGGACCTTATCATCAGAGCGTATCTCTTCCTTATGTGATTTTGTCCTTCTGTGAGGTTGTACATTGCTTATGCAAGGCTTCTTCTTCTGTTTAGTCATGTTACAAAGAAGGAGGCTGAAAATAAACCAAAATAAACATTTTAGATTATTATTTTTGTTTTGGAGAATTGCTAGAAAATAAAACACAATTAAAACATGTGAAGTGGTCAAAGTTTACTTCTGTTAATTTATGACAAAATTATTCATCAAATAAGAAATGACTAATACCACAATAATATCTCAGAAAAAGAAAAGCATCGTTCACTAAATGGGATCTACAGCATAGAGAAATTGGGAAAAATTGCAATGATCAAAATAATATAATTTAATATGAAATAACACTCATATTTCAAAAAATATGCTAAGCTTTACCCAAACTCTAATATAAATAGTATATACATATAATTCAGTATTCAGTAAGGAATCTATAGAATATACTTTTAGAAAGATAGGTTCCTAACATTTAGATGATTTATGATATCTTTTATAATCTTGTTTCAATTAGTTGCAACAACAAAACACTAAATAAAGAATCATAGAAGAGGAAAAGGTTTACTTGGCTTGCTGTTATGAAATAAACTTTCTGAACACCATGAAAATTGTTCTCAATGGTTAAATAAAGACCTAAATAGTCAATATCTAGGCATAAAGAGGTTAGGTGGGACTGTAGACAGGGGGAGCACTGGGAAAAAAGGGTGGAGCTGCTGGAAGACTTGGGGAGAAGGAAGATGAACATGCCTTCTTTAAAAAAAATAGTACTGAGCCATGTAATAGAATGTAGATGAGAAATGTGGGTTAATTGAAGTTTAAAAAACTAGTAAGTAATAAGCCTAATCAATCACTCAAGCATTTTTAATTAATAGTCTCTGTGTAGTTATTTGGGATCTTTCTGGCAGGAGAGAAAATTATGCCTACAGCTTACCAAGCAGGTCACAACCCATCAGGTCATAGCCGACTGCATAGGGAAGTCATGGGTTACACTTCCAGGTCACAGCCTACCAGTTCACCATTTGCGATTGCAGGAAGTTAGGGAAAGAGCTCAAGCAGAAACCTGAAACAGAATGCATAGAGGGGAAATGATTGCTAGTTAATTCTGCCTCATATTTAGCTTTTTTATGAAGCCCATTGATACCTATCTACAGAATGGTACCTTCCAGAATAGCCTGAACCTTCCTATAGTACTTTAAAAAGTCAAGAAAGTAACCCATAGATATGCCCACAGGACAATCAGGTCTGGCCAGTCCTTTGATTGAACATTCCTTGTCAGGTCATATGGGATATCACACATCTTAAAATGTTCTTATCCATTGAATCAATGATAGCTTTTCTGATTATTTTAGGTAATAGTGCTGGCAATCAAACAGTGAACACTATCTGGAGCATCAAGTGCAGTAGTGTAACACCAAGGGTAAAAACACCAAAAATGTCAAACACTAAAAAGGTCAGAAGTACAGTTTATATAATGGTCCCACAGAATTCATTGTTTAGGAAGCAGTCTTCTTGTGATGGATGATGTTGTCACATATATGTAGCATGACAGTACTTGTGAACATCACACTCCTTAGGATGCTTTTATCTTTTCTGTTTCTGCTCTTGTGAACATGTCTTTGAAGCCTAGGATTGTGACTTAGTTATATTTTTATCACCAGCGTGTATCTCACCCTCACTTTCATTTGAGCTCAATAGATGTTTGAAGTATGAAATAAATGAATGTCTAAGGAGGCAAACAAATATGTGTGTGTCTTCTTTAAAAAAATTATTTTCCTTGAACAGTCTCTATACCTATTACTTTATACATTTCATTGCACAGAATGCTTCAATAAAAGACAATTAATCAATATTATGTAGAACTCCACTCTATAACTCTGTGTGAAATTCCCTGCTTCATCTGAAGAGAAGGCAGCTTCATTTCATTTTTCTTTCATTCTGTAGCTATAAAACTGCATTCAATGAGTCCCTGATTAGCCACAGTCTTCACTAAATTATCTAAAGGTTCTGTAGTATATGAAAACTAATTACTTCCAAAACCCTTCCTTGAACAGTATAAAAGTCACACACACACATACATACATACACACACACAGCCACATTCTACAACAATCTATGGGAAACTATTTATCTTCCTTTCCTACATGGCCGGCTCTAAAAGCTAGCTGCAGAGAATATCAGAAAATGAAAATTACACCCAGGGTATAACTGAACATTGAAAATATGTATAACCACCTTAGTGAATGTGTGTGTGTGCGTGTTTGCATGTGTGTGTAATTGGAGTCACTAGTTGGTGCTGTGATTTGAACTACAATCTGTTCTCCACATGAGCAGTGGGTGCTCTTAACCAGTGAGAACTTCTAGGCTCTGCTTTCAGATTTAAATGAATGTTTAACACTAACCTCTAACATACATTAGTGACTGATTTGCCAGGTGCTTGACCTTCTAATAATGCAGAACACAGGCTATGATAGACTATGGGAACTTTTGAAGTTGGACTAAATATGTTTTGTATTATGGTATTATTATAAATTTATGAGGAGCAGGGAGTGGAAAGTAAAAGTGTGAATGTATTTTGGCCTCAAATCTCAGAAGGAGTAGCACTATTAGGAGGTATGACTTTATTTAAGTGGGTATGTCCTTGTTAGAGGAAGTGTGTCACTGTAGAGGCAGGCTTTGATGTTTTCTATGCTCAGGATATCCTCCTGTGTCTCATTTGACATCCTGTTCCTAGTAAAACATAGGACCCTCAGCTACTCCAGTAAGACATCTGACTGCGTGCTGCCATGTTCCCTGTCATGATGATAATAAACTGAACCTCTGAAACTGCAAGTGAGCCACCCCAATTAAATGTTTTCTTTATAAAACTTGCTGTCAACATTGTGTCTTTCCATGCAATAAAACTCAAAGACACTACCCATCATCTATCTATTTATTGTTATCAGTCTATTTTCATCTATCTTTCCAACATCTATAATCTAGTATCATCTATCATTTATCTGTCATCTATCTGTTATTAATCTAGCTGTCATATATTTATCTTATATATACCTTAATAAATGTAATCCAATCATCTATTTATTCTTTGTTTGCTAGCTGTTATCTGTCATCTATCAGAATATCATCTTCTATCCTACTTATTCTCTTTCGCTGAGAAACATGGTGAATACAATGTTGATTAGATTGATGAGTTAAGTAAATAACACCTAAAAACTTGCAACCTAAATGAAAATATCATTCATTGTTATTTACTTGTTTATTTGACTGGAGACTCAAAACAGAGATCAGAGAGCTCCGGGTAACACAAATCACTTGATGTTAAAGTAAAAATAATAAACTTGAGGTTTTATTGATCATTTTTGAAAATATTCATAAGCATAAAAGACCTTCATGTGAGACAAATAGAAACTTCTGACTAGTGGCCTGACTCAGATCTCCTTCTTTCCTTTTTCTATTTAGAAGGGCAAAAGACACCAGTTTAAGTACCTGACTTCTGTGCTAGTGACTTTTAGCCAATGTTTATTTCTAGGTAATATTGGGTCTCAGAGAGTGTGGAGGCCCAAAAAGGCCAAAGATCAGAGAGTTGGAACTTGTTTCTAGTTCCTTCAAGGTTATTGTGCTTCTATCTTAGACAAAGGTCCCACTTAGTTGTAACAGAGAGTTCTTCTCTCTCAAGGTTATTGTCAATAAGTGTGGCTAACTGCCAGACCTTGTGCTCCTGGAATAGAAAAGCAGTTTGTTCCTTCCTCAAACAAAAGTCTAAGTATCTAACTAAGTTCCAGTTGCCTTTATGGAAATAACTTGGGCTTCCACCCAGGGGGTGGTTTGCCAACAAAGTGCTGTTCTGGGGCATGAGTATGACTTGGCGACTTGCTTTGTTCTAGCAACAGAATGCTTAATTATGAATGTAGCCCGTGACTTTCAATTGGTATGTTCATTTCCTTGTATCATGTTAATGCAGTCTTCTGTCTTACTCCTACCTTTTGGGGTCAGGGGTATTTTAAGCAGTTGGAAGTTAAACGTAGATGAATTTTACTCATGGAAATTCCCTCCCGATGCTATCCTAATGTTTCTCTGTTTTGTTATTTTCATTCATGTCTTCATATTTTCTACTATATTTCTAAATCCCACTCCCTTACCCTGGCAAGAGGTATTTTTGTCAAGGCTGTTCCCTGACAAGACATAAAGAAAGAAAAGGGACATATTTGTGAATCATTTTAAGATACATACAGTCCTAGAAACAATATATATCCTGAGATATATAGTAAGAGCCAATAAAAATGGATCCTAAAGAATATTAGGCAAAAGAATAGCAAATTCCTTTAACATAATATTTGTTTTATCTGGTTCCTCTGGGTAATAGGACAATACTCTTTCAAGACATCTAAATACCACAGCAATAACATTCAGGAAAAATACTTTTTTATTGAAAACATCACTTTTTCTTTTGTTATACTTTTGGTTAATAAGACCCAAGTTCTGATGCCATTAAAAGCAATGAGGTAAATCTAGTTGATGTTCATGCACAGTATTCTTAAACATGGTGATGCAGAAGAAACTGATACAGACATTTCCTTTCTTCATATTTTGGCTCTTGCTTTGGTATGGTTTATATTTATTTACCCACCTACTTTTATTTGTTTGATAGTGTAGTTGTCTGTCCTGTCCCTTTAAGAGAAAAGCCCCACCCACTCACTCCCCCATCTGCTGAGGCAGGCAGATCTTCCTTCCTGCTTGCAACCTGCCTCTCTTCTCTTTGTCTCTCTTGAAGTCTCTCTCTTTAAGAGGCAGCTTCTGTCTCTCCCTTCTCCCCACTTCTCCCTTCCCCATTCTCTCTCTCTCTCTCTCTCTCTCTCTCTCTCTCTCTCTCTCTCTCTCTCTCTGCTCTGCTCTTCCCCCTCTTTCCCTTCCCTTCATAACCCAATAAATAAATCCAACTTTACTCTTCATGGTATGCTTATCCATGTCTCTGTCCCTCACCCCCTCACTCCTACATGGCTCCCTGCCTGGGACCAGCTGCCTTCAGAGCCCTGCAGTGTGGTCTTGTGGCATGTCTATCCATCTCAGTCTCTCACCCACCTGGGAACCGGCTGCCTACGTGGCCTTCCGTGGTCTCAGGACCCACTGCCTGCTGCTGCTCAGGGACCTACAGAGTGGTATTATGGCCCACTGCCCACTGCTGCTGCTTGGAGATCTGCAGCATTTTACTTAAACCATAACACATACTATAAAAGATAGGCATTCTCTATTACTTAATGCAATAGTATTCTGTCATACTTTCTGCACTGATAATATTTGCTAAAATATAAGTCCCTCTTTCTTCCTGAAGGCTACTCTCTTATAATGTAATGAAAATAAAAGTTGTATTGAACTGTACGAAAAGCTATGTACAACTAAATGAGAGACAGCCTAGTGTAGAGATGAAAGGGTCCTCTCCATACTTCAGTTCCCTAATTGGTTAAGAGGAATAAAGGACTCTATATTTACATAGATGCCATGTAGAGCCCTGAAAGATTATCTAATTTTTAAAAAATAGTTATAATATTAGATAAATGAAAGCTGAATTCACAGTTTACTTATAAACTAAATAAGACAGAAAAATAAGACAAGCTGGGATTGTAGCTTCAAATGATGGAACACTTACTTAGCGTGAGTACCCTGGGTTAAATTCATAGTACCATGCATGCATATGCCTATGCACACACAAGCACAGATATAAAAGACGATAATTTTGTCTATATTACACAATATGGACAAAATCTAAAATTTCTTCCAATTTTGGATACTTCAAAAATATTCATTCCATCATACTCTGCTCTGAAGACTTGAGAAGAAATTTATTAAAAGTTAATACACTATAAAGACATATAAAACTTTCAAAATACAAAAAGAAATAGAAATCATGAAGCTGGAAAATAGATATGTTAGAGGGAGTCTGGGGTGGTTGAAGGAGTGAAAAGGGGGTAGATATAATCAGGATACATTGCATTAATGTATGTATGTATATTATCCTCCAGCCATGGTATAATCTCTCCAGTCATAGTCTCAAAGGCCATGCACTTGCCACTCTTGGCTCCTAGGACCAACTAGCATTGTCTCTTTGAAGTTAGTTCTATAATGTGAATCAGAATGAGCTCACAGACACATCAGAATTATGGAAGCAGCCATAAATCACTTGATAAACTTGCACCTGCAGGCCTCCTACAACTTCCTCTCTCTGAGCTACTATTTTGAACAGGATGATACAGATCTGGACAGCATAGGCCACTTATGCCAATTGGACAAGGAGAAGTAAGAGACCTCTGAACATCTCCTCACATTCCAGAATGATCAACTCCTACAGCCCTACACCCCAATCTTCTTCCAGGATGAACAGAAGCCAACTCAAGATGATCGGGGTAAAACCCAGGAGGCCATCAAAGTTGCTCTGGCCCTGAAAACTAGCCTGAATCAGGTCCTCTTGGATCATCATTCTCTGGGTTCTGTCTGCGTAGATGCTCATCTTCGTGACTTCTAGAAAAACTACTTTCTTGATGAGAAGCTGAAGCTCATCAAGAAGAAGGCAACCTCCTGACAAACCTCTGTAGGTTAGTTGGGCCACAGCCAATGCAACTGGGTTGCCTAGGTCCCCCTGGGTGAGTATCTCTTTGAGCAGTTCACTCTCAAGCACAACTAGAAGGTCTCCTCATCACCTGAGGCACTTCTTCCTCTGATCTGCACCATCCATCCTTGGGACCTACAACTTAATCTCTCAACTCACTAAATTGCTTTATAACTGCCCTGTAGTCTCTCCCAAGTCTTGGACTAAATTAAAATGAAAATTTCAAAGAATAAAAAGTTAAAACATCTTTAAAATTCTCTTGACAGCACCAATCTACTTAAAGAGGAAGATGGGCATCGAAGAGGATCCTTATGGAGCTTGATAGCCATTTGGGCAAGAAACTGCTCTTGCCTGGACTGTTGCATAAACTGGACACAGAGAACCCACAGAGAGAGGACTGCTGAACT
>NC_022012.1:11630781-11642837 GCF_000317375.1 Microtus ochrogaster | reverse complement strand
AAAGAAAAACATATAGTCATCCTCCTGAATATTAACCTTCATCAGGCGATGAAAGGAGACAGAGACAGAGACCCACATTGGAGCACCGGACATAATTCTCAAGGTCCAAATCAGGAGCAGAAGGAGAGAGAGCACGAGCAAGGAACTCAGGAACACAAGGGGTGCACCTACACACTGAGACAATGGGGATGTTCTATTGGGAACTCACCAAGGCCAGCTGGCCTGGGTCTGAAAAAGCTTGGGATAAAACCAGACTCTGAACATAGCGGACAAGGAGGACTACTGAGAACTCAAAAACAATGGCAATGGGTTTTTGATCCTACTGCACGTACTGGTTTGTAAGAGCCTAGGCAGTTTTGATGCTAGACCTGGATGGAGGTGGGGGTTCCTTGGACTTCCCACAGGGCAGCGAACCCTGATTGCTCTTTGGACTGAGGAGGGAGGGGGACTTGATTGGGGGAGGGGGAGGAAATGGGAGGCGGTGGCGGGGAAGAGATGGAAATTTTTAATAAATAAATTAAAAAAAAATTATCCTGGGGAAAATCAGCATTGCAATCTTCCTAAAAGAGTAAGAGCAAATTTGTGGGAGATTGTTATTCAGTCATAGTGGTAAGGAAAATGACAAGACAGAACCATATGTGTGTGTGTGTGTGTGTGTGTGTGTGTATGTCACTGAAGAAGGAAACCATAGGTCAAAAGGAAAATTTGATTATTGCTGATGGTTGGACAAGTGGAACATAAGAATGTAAGGAGAGTCAGCTTCTTAGAAGAATATTCATCTATTCACAGACACACACACACACACACACATGTGCATGCATGTTCACATACACACAAAAAATACGTTAATATTTAAATTGTTATAGAATGGTTCAAATAGATTAAATCATTGCTTCTTTATGGAAAAACAAAATAACTTTCAAATGCTATTTTTTTCTTTGTAGAAAAAATAGGATCTTTTTTTCCAAATTCAACATAGACATGCCACAAATCATTGTTAGCTACCATCCTATTATCTAGTCTTAAAAATAGTTACATCTATAACTCAAGATAGCATGCAAAGGGCAGTATCATTTCTCTTCCACAGAGACTCTAAGAGTTTTATTTTTACACTGAAAATGAGGAAATAATCACTCCTAGGCAGTTTGGATGCTCACCTTACTAAACCTGGATGGAGGTGGGTGGTCCTTGGACTTCCCACAGGTCAGGGAACCCTGATTGCTCTTCGAGCTGATAAGGGAGGGGGACCTAATGGGGGAGGGGGAGGGAAATGGGAGGCGGTGGTGGGGAGGAGGCAAAAATCCTTAATAAATAAATAAATTTTAAAAAAACAGGAAAAGAAAACATCAAGGAAAAGCTTGAGACCTATCATTTAGAAATTTAACCTGAAATACCTGTTTCCTCTTATAACTAAGAAGATTGACTGAAATTAAAGTGACAGAAAAATTTTAGCTAATCATATGGGAATGGTGCATTAGGTACTCATCATGTTGAATTTCTATGTGCCATGTGAGTTAACAAAGAGCATAATTGCCAAAAAGTACATTATCATACCAACAGACTACTACAAGCTCTATCTTTGTGTTTTTATTAGATCACACTTCTGTGTTCCTACAGTATCTATACTTGTTTCTATGTCAAAGTGAAATGACTGCAATAGAGACCAAATGGTCATGAGCTCTAACACACTTTCCTTCTGTTGTTTTAAAGAAAACACTTCTGACCCCAGTAAAGTAAAGATTCCAGTGCCTAGAGTATTTTGGAAGTAGAGAAGGAAGGTCTCAATGATAAAGATATGATGAGGATGAGGAAAAAGAAGAAAACCCTCCAAGTCATTTGAGTAGTCAACACTATTTAGTGAGGGAGAATAGGCAGAGAACTGGGGGATGTGCTGGAAGGAAAGATACTAGAAGTTAATATATCTATTTTGAAATAATGTCTTCTCTTCACAAGGTCCAGTTTCGAAAGTCAGTTTGTCTGTTTACCTGTAATGTTTCTGTTGTCCACAGGGGGCTTCACATTTTGCCAATACTGTGCTTTGGGCCTAACAATTTCCCTGTATTTATTACCAGCCTTCAGCAGCACAAACCCTGTGATCCAGGTAATCAATATCTTTCATTTCTCTTTGCCTCACTTTCCTCATCTATAAAATTCAAATAATAACAAGTCATATACAGTTTTTCTCAATAAATCTAGATAAATGTTAGGGTATTTTAGCTGAATCTAACACAATGTGAGAATTATATCTTTTATGTGTTTAATAGTGAAATAAAATTGAAGCAATGATTAGGCTTGACTTCAATGACAAATAAATGTTCTTCTGAGTAAAAATAAAATGTACTCTATATCAAGGATCCTCAACACAAAACAATGCCTTTTTAAGATGCCCTGACGGAGCTCAGACTCCCTATCAGCCAATGTCCCTTTTATGCTAGGGTTTGAGTAGGACTCATTAGGCTCCTACTCCTTTGTAGGAGCCCTAAGGCTCAGGTGTTGACAAAGCTTGACTTTCAGATACTGGGACATATAGAAAGTGTGTGGACCCTGAGGGATTAAATCATTGACAGTTTCCTTAATTGACTGGATGACTGGGAAAACGAGGAAAATACTTAAAATGGGGTTATTAAGAACATGGAATTTTTAAACTGAAAATAGGTTCCTCTCTCATGTAATATGTCCCAGTCACGGTTTCCCCTACCTCCACTCCTCCCATATCACCCCCATATATCACTCCCACTCTGTTTCTTCTTTAGAAAAGAAAGTGTATTCAAGAGAGGACAGCCAGATAGGATAAAACAAGGTAGGGTGAGATGAGTAAAAAAAAAAAAAAAAAAAAAAAAAAAAAAAAACAACTCTCATATTAAGTCTGGACAAAACAACCCAACAGGAGGAAAAGAGTTTCAAGAGCAGGCAAAATAGCCAGAGACATACCCATTCCAACTGGTCTCACAAGAACACCAAGTTAACAACAGCCATGTCTTATGCAGAAGACCTCATGCAGACCCGTGCAGAACTCATGATTGTTGCTCAGTCTCTATGAGCCCATGTGGGTCACGCTTAGTTAATTTGGTGGACCATGTCTTCCATTATCTCTGAGTAATACAGCTCTTTTCCTTTAGCAGAGTTCCCTATCTCTGAGGGGAGAGATTCATTGGAGTACTTTAATTTAGACTCTCTCTTGGCATAATGTCTGACGATGAGGCTTTGCATTGGCTCCCATATGCTACTGAAGGAAGCCTTTCTGTTGACAATTGAACAATGCACCAATTTATAAGTATAAGAAAATATCATTAGGAATCATTTCTTTGAAGTTATTCATTTCCAGTTTTGTTTGCTTCTACCCTAGGTCTCTGGGCCATCCAACCTCTGGTTCTTCACCTTCCAGGCAGTGTAGGGCATGGGCTCCTTCTCATGTGGTGGGGCTCACATCAAACAAAACATTGGTTGGCCACTCCCACAAGTTCTATGCCACCATTTTTCCAGCATATCTCATAGGCAAAACAGATTATATAGTAAGTAGTTTTATGCCTGGGTTGGTATCCAGGTATCTTTTTCCATAGCCTACAAAGTACTTTCTTGTATCAAAGCAAAAAACTCAGGACAGCCAAAACAATACTGAACAATAAGTGAACTTCTGAAGGCATCACAATCCCTGACTTCAAACTCTACTACAGAGCTACAGTACTGAAATAGCCTAGTATTGGCATAAAAACAGACAGGAAGACCAAAGGAAACAAATTGAAGACCCAGATATTAATCGACACACCTTCAAACACCTGATTTTTGACAAAGAAGCAAAAAATATCAAATGGAAAGAAGAAAATATATTAAACAAATGGTGCTGGCATAACTGAATATCAACATGTAGAAGAATGAAAATAGATTCATATCTATCACCATGCACAAAACACAAGTCTAAATGGATCAAAGACCTCAAGATAAAGTCAAACTCATGGAAGAGAAAGTGAGAAGTACCCTTGAATGCATTGGCACAAGAGATCATTTCTTAAATATAACCCCAGTAGCAAAGACCCTGAGAGAAAAATTAATAGATGGTGTAGAAATAGGAGCGGCGGGCTGCGTCCCGGCACCCGGCCGCCCACATGGCTAGCTCTACCCGAAATAATTACACGGACACTGTGTTTATTTAATCACCGCTTGGCCCTTTAGCTCTAGCCCTTACTGGCTAATTTTGATATCCCGATCAACCCATCTCTAATAATCTGTGAGCACCGGTCTTAGTGAGCACCGGTCTTACCGGGAGTGTATCTTCCCAGGAGCGGGGAGCATGGCGTCTCTCTGAGGCATCTGCTCCCGAGAGCAGAGCTGTGGAGTCTGACCTCACTTCCTCTTTCTCCCAGCATTTTGTTCTGTTTACTCCTCCCTCCTGTTTTAACCTATCAGGGCAAGCAGCTTCTTTATTTAATTAACCAATGACCTTTCTCCATCAAGATGGGACCTCCTAAAACTGAAAAGCTTCTGTAAATCAAAGAACACAGTCAACAAGACAAAACAGCAGCCTACAAAATGGGAAAAGATCATCAACCTCACATCAGACAGAGGTCTGAACTACAAAATACACAAAGAGCTCAAGATTTGGTCATCAAAAAAACAAATAATTCAATTTTAAAAATGGGGTACAGACCTAAACAGAGAACTCTCAACAAAGAAATCTAACATGGGTGAAAGACATTTAAGGAAACGCTCAACATCCTTAGCCATCAGAGAAATGCAATTCAAAACAACTCTGAAATTCCATCATACACCTGTAAGAATGGCCAAGATCAAAAACACTGATGGAAAATTATGTTGGAAAGGATGTGGGGTAAGGGAAACATTCCTGTATTGCTGGTGGGAGTGCAAACTGGTACAACCCTTTTGGCTATCAGTGTGATGATTTCTCAGAAAATTAGGAATCAACCTACCTCCAGACCCAGCAATACCACTTTTGAGTGTATATCCAAAAGATGCTCAATCATACCACAAGGACATGTGCTCAATTATGTTCATAGCAGGATTGTTTGTCATAGCCAGTACCTGGAAACAACCTAAATTCTCCCCAACTGAAGAATGGATAAGGAAAATGTGGTACATTTACACAATGGAGTACTACACAGCAGAAAAATAAAATGACATATTGTAGTTTGCAGGCAAATAGATCGGTCTAGAAAACATCATATTGAGTGAGGTAACCCAGACACAGAAAGACAAATATCATATGTACTCACTTATAAGTGACTTTTAGACATACAGCAAAGAAACCCAGCCTACAATTCACAATCTCAGAGAACCTAGACAACAATGAGGACCCTAAGAGAGAATACATAGATCTAATCCATACGGGAAGTAGAAAAAGACAAGATAGCCTGAGGAAATTGGAAGCATGTGGACCATGGGAGAAGGTTGAAGGGGAGGGGAGAGAAAGGGAGGGGAGCAGAAAAATGTATATGTAGATAAAATCAATACAAAAATTTAAAAAGAAATTTCTTATATCAAACTTAAAACTAAATTTATAACTGCTGATTCTTTCTAATCTCAATCCTTTTCTCTTGACTTTGTTGACAATAATATTTTATTTATTTTCCAACTTTCAACTTCAAGCCATTAAAACCTGAAGAGAATCATTTGGTTCAGTCCCTTTTCCAAGAACTGGAAATGGGATTGCATATACTTATTCTTTTGAAACCCACGGATCTGCCACTAGGATCCACCAATTCAAGGGATGTGATTATATTCATTCATTTCCACCACAGTATGACAGTCAATCATAGAACAGGTCACAATTTACCTTTTCTAACAGTTACTTTATCTTTTCCCCTATTTTGCGGCTGTGGTAAACACCATCTCCATTCACTATTTCCCATTCTCTGTGAACATGTATATCTATTTATGTGGAGACAGTATTTTTGAGGAATAGTATTACATTGTCAGAGAGTGTGTTCCTCTTGAACAAATTATGTAAAACTGAATTATTTCTCTAAGGTGAACATAGAGAAACATTTCCTGAGACTTACTTTTTCCATATAGTAATCAATACTTAATATCCTGACCATGAATAACTTGTAACCATTTTTGACACTTGCATAAGTCTGTGTAGTTGTGGCATAACCTGGATTTTGGCATTCTTTCTAAATGCACATGGTACAAAGGCACTGGGTTATAGAATGGTGCTTTGAAGCAGACCACATATAGCAAAGTCTATAGTAGAAATGTACAGCAGGAGCAGGACACTAGGAGATAATGGGAGATGTTTGGAAAGGGCCATACACTAAGTTAAATAGGATTAAAAGGGTATTTTGTGGACCAAGGACACAGTATGTGCTGTAATGGATCTGTACAAACACACCTTCGGGTATTTCTCTGGAACGGCATAGAATTTTAACCATGACAACAGGATATATATGACCTCTAGAAAAAAATCAGTCATTGGATAAACATTTTTGACTAGCTCTTATTTCCAAGAACATTCAGCTCACATTTCAGGTAGTTCTTTTTAAAAGTTCACATGGGGTGTGACGGATGCTGAACAGATGTCTTATTCAATAAAATACTCACTGTACAAGTTTAGAAATGTGAGTTCAGTTGCCAGCACCTATGTAAAAGAGGCCACCAGTGATTACACAGTTGTAAACCCAGCACTGGAAAGACAGACAGAGCCCTCTGGCTTACTAACCATCCAGCCTAACCTAAGCAGTGACCACCAATCGAAGTGAGTCAAAAGCCAAGGTGGACAGTTCCCATGAACAAGACCTAATGTTGTTCTCTGACTTTGCTAGTAAGTACACACATACAGGTATATGCACACACACACACACACACACACACACACACACACACACACACACCTGCACCTTTCATGGGGATGTTTTCATTTTTTTTCTTCTACCTCTCCATCTAGTTTCTGTTACAATTCCATTGTTTAAAAACTGTTTGCTTAAAACACTAACATGTAAGTTCTTGTCTGGTGCATATATGTCCTAATAGTTGTGGAATTAGCTACATGAGAACTCAGCTAAGGATTACAACTGAATACTGAAAATAGTTAAAATGGCAGGATTTATGCCATGCATAGTTCACCATAACTAAAAACACCCCACACATAATGTAAGGTGTTGATCAAGCAATCATCTTCCACTGAGGAGGGAAGCTAAAGCAACATTTTCCTGAGGCTTCCAGTTCTCCTTCATGTGTTGTCTATCTACATTCCAGAGTCCTTTCCTCTATGATTGACACAGCCTCCTCTGGATATGCTAACACATACATACTGAAGCTGGCCTTGATGTCACTCCTCCCGGGCAGAGATCTTGAGGAGACATACTTGTTGTCTTTCAAAGTTATCTGAGGGATATTTCATCATTATATCAGTGTATCATATATTTGTGAGTTGATATCTTCTCTCCTATTTGTGTTTTTTAATCTTTTTCATTATATTTATTAAAACAATGGATTTTTAATCAGACTTCCTAGAAATGAATTCCAGTTTATTCTCATATTATCTATTTAACCTTGAAAAAGTTATTTGATATTTGTCTGTCTCAAGTTTTCTTAGTTTGAATATGAAGACAAAATTTATATAAATTTTGTTGATTTGAGAGTAAAAGTCAGTACTTGCAAAAGACTTGTAGAAATTTTTGGCTCACTGACTACTACTTATTAAGTTTGATATGGGCCAGACTCTGATAAAATAATGGTAAGAAATAGAGAGCCAATTCTACGCTCCTCAGAATAGCAAGAGGTTATTTAAAGAGATACACTAGAGCTGGGGAAATAGCAACATCAGTAAAGTGCTCACTGTGCAAGAATGAAGAGCAGAGTTCATTTCCCAGAGCACACACTGAAAAAAAAAACAACCAAGAGTAGTGACTGACGTGTGCTTGTAATTTGTGCTGTGAGAGGTAAACCCTGAGGTTCAATGGCTAGCCAGTCTACCCTAGTCAGCAAATTCCCGGCCAGCAAAAAAGAAAAAAAAACAGTGCTAAAAAACAAGATGGATGGTTCTACAAACATATACACACTCACATACACATACAGAGAGAGAGAGACAGACAGACAGAGAAGAAAACTTCAACCTCAGAAGCAAGTAAAATAACTTAATGTTATTTTAATATCTGTTAATACAGATTATGAAAGAAAGAGGGACTATATCTCTGAATGGAAGGGTGATAAGAGAAGACATGTCGAGACAGTCAGGGAAACAACTTTGAATTGCAAGTGTACCAGAATCATCTCTGATGTGAGAATGTTTCAGAAAGTTAACTTTGGAAAGTTAGAACATTCCTGAAGGCCCTGTATCAGCATGTACAAAGGACAGAAGAAGTAGACTTTGAGGTTGTAAAAGATGTCAAGGTGTTTAGAAACAAAGTTTATGTGGTGCCATTACACAATACCAATTATCTGAAAATATGAAGGCAAAACTTGCATCTGTGGTATATCACCCCGATCACCCTCCTTTTCTCTTGCTATCTTTTACTTTCAAGGCAGATGTACCAACTTCTTTTGATCATGGCCTTAAAATCCCCAGTCAGGGGACCAAAGCAGGGGAGCCAAAGGTTAACTTTTATTACATGCAACAAAACTGATTTGATCAGTTGTATGTTTGTAGTCTAAGAATGACCCAAGTTGCTAGAAATTCCAAAATTTGGGCTCCAAACCTTCATTTGTGCTTATAAAAAGATCTAAATTTAGATGATAGTGTCAAGAATACTCATGTAGCACAAAGAATAGAACCATAAAACCAGATTTTAGGGAGCCTATGTAAGAAGTGGAAGGAAAGTGACAGTCTCTGACTGAGCCAGAGTAAAATAAAAATGAGAAATAAAATTCCAAATAATCAGGACTCATGGGCTGCCCAAGCCAGACTGGTAGGTGCAAAGAGACCTAATTACTTGAGAAAATGGTGAATATCTCCCAAAGGTCCAGAAGAGGTCATGTGCCCTAGATGTCTGTCACAGACAGTGCACAGCATGACATCAAATTATTACTTAATATTGAACTGTACCTTTCCAATTCCAGCATCTATCTCAGTAAATAATGTGAAGTAATGATTCTCCAAGAAGATTTTGGCAGATAGATCTAGGTTCAATGTACTTGTTACCACAAAATCACCATCTGACTGAGCTCCAAGAGTCCATTGAAGCTGAAGGTTCCCGAGAGGTGAGAAACTTGAGGAGGTCATAATGAAAATATAAGTAATAAAAAATTAACCAAAGTAGTAGAAGATGCACGGGTGCACAGTGCCAGTGACTATGCTGCAGGGGGGAGTGAGTAATCGGCACAATTGCAGATTCTGATTTCTGTGGGTCTTCCATGTGGTTCTTCTTAACACAGGCAATCTTCTTAGCATCACAGGTAGAAGTATTAGAAACTTCCTAAAAGAATATTCATTTATAGCGAAGGGGTACCTGCTTGTAATCCCAGCAGTCAAGAGGCTAAGGATGGGTGGGGACTGTCATAAGTTCTGGGATGGACAGTTGCATACTGTTTCAAAAAATGAAAGAAAGAAAGAAAGAAAGAAAGAAAGAAAGAAAGAAAGAAAGAAAGGAAGAAAGAAAGGAAAAGGAAGCGTAGTAGTAAAACAGGGAGGAGGAAGAACAGGAGGAGGATGAGGAGAAGAAAGGAAGACTATATGGGATTCCAGATCTAGTAAGTAAATCACAATCTTACAGAGAATGTTGAAGCAGCTACAGAAAGAGGAACTGGAGATCTGAATAGCCAGAAATCTATATCAGTCTTGCAGATGAAGGATTCCTCCATCAAGTTTCAGATGTCTGTGTTTTTTAAAAAAGGAAGTTTACTGGAGAAGAAAAACACCAAGGACAATGTAGCCCTGAGATCCAGTCTCTACCCCAATGACCCAAGAGGAAATGGATCATATTATGGTACAGTCTGGAAATTGGAAATAGGCACCAAAATACAGCATTGAAAACTATGCACAAAAAGCTTTTATAGTATAAAAAAAATGAAAATAAGAGTTTCATTCTTTGGTATTTGCTTTCAAAGTTTTCTAGAAATCTCGTGAGGGGCTGTGAGGAAGGTAAGGGGAAATCTTCAGTGATGGAGGGTCCTAAGCCCAGCAGTGGTGTCAACACAAGGAGAGATATCAAAAAGTTGAGGGTCCTGTGCCCAGCAGTGATGTCATTGCAAAGAGGGGCATCAAGAACAATGCTTCCCATTGAGCAATGAATAGAAAACACAGCACATACCATAGAGAAAGACTCCAGCCATAAGTATATCAGATAGAAAATCACCATCCTCTAAGGGTGTTACCCTATTCTTACTGATGGTGCAAACCATAATTATCAGTCCTCATACACCTATAGTATTTAAACTGACTGGAGATCAGTGCTTAACAAAGTACATGCAACACATGATCCTAACCACAGGATGATGATGTGCAATATATATATATATATATATATATATATATATATATATCATACTGCAGTGTACATTGCTACCTCTGATTAAGATACTTATATGTAATGATATGCATTGTTTACATTTGGAGGTCATTGTCCTCATTTATTGCACAGTTGTTTATTCTCTTAGTCTTCAAGTTATATAGGTATCGAGAATTATAAATCAATAGTCATATGTTTGTCACATTTATATTTAGGCTAGTCAGGTTCTTTAGATACATAGAGATTATATTTAGTATAGATAGTACAATCTTCAACCTCTTCGAAGAGCTGTAGAAAATGGCCTTTAGTCTAACCTAGAGTTCCGTGCTAATCAGACACAATCACTCCTGGCAACACCGCTCTACTCCCAAGAGAATGTTGAGTACCAAAGACACTCCACTTGGAGTTTGTCTTCTTCTTGGCAAAACTGGCCTTTGGGAAAAGGAAAGCCCATACCTTAACCACTGACAGAGTTACAGAGTATCTGTAAATGGATTAAAAACAGGATTGTCTTATCTTGCCAAGACGGGGTAAGATAGTTAGTTCTAAAAAGTTCCTTGCCTTTGAAAATGGTATGCCAGTTATGTTAGGCCTTAGCCAAAGTTGTTCGCCTCAACATTGCAAATGAGACTTTGGGTGATTGCCCAGGTAGTCAATTTTCTCTGTCATTTGTTGCTCATTTTGGAAGTTTCTCGTTTGCACTTCCTGGTTGCTCAAGTAATATTACTTCCCTTCTCAGATCTTTGATGGAGTTGAAGATTAGATAATTGTAGTTGCATTATTTAGACTCCTTGAAATAGAATGCTTAGTAAAAGTTTTGTTATATGTTTCTTGCTTAAAATCATTTGTTGTTTGTAATTTTATATGTGGTATCTGTTCCTACTGTATATAGTTGTATTGAGTTTGGTTTTGGTTTGCTCTTGTTTAGATAAAAGGGGGAGATGATGGGGAAGTTCAGCCAATCACATTCTGTTTCAGGTGTGTCCCCCTTATGCCAAGAAAAACAAATAAAAACACCCAGGTGCTCTGGCTTCTCTCTTTTTTTGTTCCCTGCACTCCTAGATCCCTGGAATCCTGGTTGTGTAAGTTCCCTTTCTTCCATTTATTAAAGCTGAATCTATTATATTAAAATGGTCTGGTTAATTCTAACTACCGATCAACCACACACATCAGGTAGAGGCATGTTCTGTCTGTTTATCCAGGGAACAGTGAATTACACAATAACAAAAATGTTCTCATCATTTCAGGATGAGATGCCACTGAATTTTTCTTAATCCCGAGAAAAAGATGAGTCTCAATTGTACAATGAACTTTAGTCTATACGTTTTGTTTTCCCAATGGAGTCATCATGCAATTTACTCACTAGTACATGAGACAGCACTCATCTAGAAGGAGGTGATTACACAGTTTTAGGATCACGTGAGGTAAACACTCTCTCATGCTTATACTTTATTTTGTTTGCAAAGAGCAAGAGCAAATATAAAAATTCTACATGTGTTGAAATAGGAGCGGCGGGGCTGCGTCCCCAGCACCCTGCCGCCCACATGGCTAGCTTAGCTTATGCCCCGAAATAATTACATGGAAACTGTATTCTTTTAATCACTGCCTGACCCATTAGTTCCAGCCTCTTATTGGCTAGCTCTTACATATTGATCT